>NC_140182.1:72264330-72759330 GCF_963971535.1 Notolepis coatsorum
TTCTCACCTATTTTTTGTGTTGGATTTACACTTTGGATTACCGTATTGTTTTTTCTCTGGACTCTGCTAACTGTGTGTGGTACACCGAAGATCAAGTCACTTGGATATATACTGGATCAGTCACCTCTCTGTTTCTGTTGTGCGCTGGGCTAACTCAGATTTCTCTCTCTCTCCGTTTCCACCGGGAGTGAAAGCTGGGAGGATCTGCAGAGCCGCTTCAGACGTCACAAGCCAATTCCTCACCACCACCTACTGGGAGTATCTGCAGAGCCGCAACAACCTTCACATGCCAGATTCCCCGTTTGTTCGGTTGCTTAACTTCATTCCATCTTGTAACTCTGAAAATAAATACGCCCTTGCCTTGGCTAACTCTGAACAACTCTCTCTGTGCCGTTGCGTTTGAGGTCGGTTACAAACCCTAACAGGTAGTGAAAGGGTTAACATTCTGTAGTGTTGTAGTGAAAGGGTTAACCTTCTGTAGTGTGGTAGTGAAAGGGTTAACCCTTTGTCGTGTGGCAGTGAAAGCGTTCATCTTCTTCACTTCTCTGAGTTTCAGATTCCTTTCCCAAAACGACATAGGTCACCTTTAATTGAGGAATTCTAACTATGTTAACAACGGTGACAAGTTGTGGAGAGAAACACAAGCGTTTGGCCTGTTCCCTAACGACTGCTACGTTTCCCCTCAAAGCAAGCGGACGACGGTCTTACTTTTATCCTTTAATATGGTTTCCAGAGCACGCTGGATCGTATTGCCCTCCTGTGATCTGTAATGGAGACAGAATGAACGATTCATTTTAACGATTAACATCAAACATGAGTTTAATCTCTGCCCTGCCCTGTGGGCAGGGGTGTAAAGTACTTGAGTAAATGTACTTTGTTACAAAACGTTAGTACTGTTTTTGGGGATGTGTACTTTACTTGAGTATTATTAGGTTTGTATACTTGTACTTTTACTCAATTACATTTCACAGAAAAAAAAACATTTATTCTCCTTACATTTAAAATGCAGACCTACAAAGTACACAGTACAAATCTTGCAGGTCCAACCATTTTAATTCGTATATTTGTTTCTCTGGCCGAACTAACGTTAAGGTTATTAATCCTGCGGCCGCGCTTTATTTAAAAACAGCCCAATCAAATCCCCATCAATGGAAAATGAACCCGCCCATACCCATGCTGATTGGTCCTTGTGCAAGACTAGAAAGTAGGGATCTTTGATTAAACACCTGCTATCAGAAGAATAGACAGTCAGAAAAAAGTTTTAACTTTAACTTTTTAGTACTTAAGTACATTTAAAAGTAGAAACTTTTGGACTTTTACTCAAGTGTGTTTTTAGCCAGATACTCTGACTTTTACTTGAGTACGATTTTGAGACGGTACCCATACTTTCACTTAAGGAGGCTTTCTGGGTACTTTTTACACCAATTCTGGATCACGTTGCGGGGGAGGGCCGGCCTACAATTCATTCAACCTTTATTTCACCTCGGAAATTCATAGAGGGCAAGCCCTTGAGCATACATACATGATAAATACATGATACATACAATAAATATACAATAATTGCAATTCATAATAGAGTTTGTACAATCAATTAAAACCACTAATACTAAATACTACTAATACTAAAGTATTGAGTTTTAGAGTTGGTTGTACGATGTTCAAACGTACACAGAAGCTAAAAACAGATTCCCAGAGTTCAGCACAGACTCCAGGTGCTTCGAGTGTTTGAGCCGATCATTGGATCCAGATGTCTGACTGACTCCCTGTTGTTGAGACACGTATTCGTGACCGGCATGGCTTGCCGTGAATTGAGGCCTACCTGTTAAATAAAGGCTATTTAACTAAGAGGGGCTGTGTAGTGACCCTTGTCTCTAGACCGGGTCTAACTAGCGATACGGCCCTTTTTTTTAATATGGCCCACAAGAGGGCGCCTGCAAACCTGGCCTGGTAGGTCTTTTAAAAGCACATGTGCTGTGATTGGCTGTAACCGTTTGCACTTCTGTATCAAAGTTTTGTAAGTAACCATAGCTTTCCTTTTGTTTAGTATGGACTGACTGCTGTGTGGAATTGATGTCAGTCACACCATTAAAGTGAAAGATTAGTTTATTCCATGTAGTAATATATCTAATGTATTATAATACTGTAATAGATATTATATAACTATTATACTATATACATTCAAGTATTCTGTGTGGCCCATGAACCCCCAGTGATTTTCCGTTGGAAATAGCCTGGCTGGTCTGGGGTCAGATCCCACCGCTCACAGTGGGAAAAAGATGTATTGCTGAGGGGAAAGTAATCGATATATTCCTCTTTGATATGTACTTGAGCTTTGAGGGGGAATTGTCATCCTTAATTTCCTGTAGCAGGATACACTGGACATCCTTCTTCTGCTTCCTGCGCCTTCCATCGAACCTGTAAATAAAATAAATAAAAAAGAGAATGTGTTTTAATTCGGATGCTTCATTACAACACACACACACACACACACACACACACACACACACACACACACACACACACACACACACACACACACACACACACACACACACACACACACACACACACACACACACACACACACACACACACACACACACACACACACACACGAGAAAACTGAAACAAACAAACAAACAGCTTAATACACATTTCCAGCTGTCATTTGTGATTTGTTTTTGATCAATTTTCAAAAGTTGTTGTTTTGTAATATAGAGCTTAGACGTACAGTACATGCCAAGTCAAATCAAATCAAGTCAAGTTAAGTCAAGTCAAGTGTTCCTTTATTAATCCCATTGAGGGTCATAGCAGCAGCATGGGGGAGGGGAGGTACATGCAGGAAATAAATTAAATAATAATAGAGTAGAACATATTAACACTTTCAGCGCCAGAGAGTGCTGTGTACTGTGTGGTTAAAAGGTCAGCGTGCTAAAGTATAGGAATACGTGGCAGTGTTTGCCGGGCTATAACTATATTATAGCTATGGATACAATTCTATTGCCCATTTGACATTGAGTATCTATCGTTCAATAATATTATGTGAAAAAGAAGAAAAAAATGTCATCCATACATTCCCGTTTTATACTGTGGTGAATATAAGTATGGTTTTAGAGCGGTCTAGGGTAATTCATGGCAGGCTGGTAATAGCCCCCAACGTATATTATACTAAATGCATTGGCGTTCCATTCCTACACATGCTACAATTAAAAAATCAAATCGTTTTTTTATGCTTTGATCGTCACCAACGGAATATGTTATGGTATGGTATGGTGCGTTACACACATACGCTCGGATCGCAATGAAGGCATGCTTTGATCAATACAAGATTGATATCATATAGCCCTTACCTTGACTAGGATGTGTCCCAAAAAGAATGTTCCAATTATCTGATCGCGAGTCCCAGTATTGGTGTCGCCAACATAATCCACCATACATCATCCATCTGGAGCATTTGACGCTCCTCAAGCCGATCGGGACAACCGCTCCCCTTGCCTGACATGGAAATGTCCACCCGGACCAATATAATCGACGCACAGCCCAAGACACAGAGTTTCAAAGGGTGCTCAATACCGCCGCCTGGTAGGATGCGGCCGGTATTGCACTTTTGGGATCTCAGACTCATTCCCTATGATAACACCAGGCTCCCTGGATGGATAATGAATGGAAATATCGAATAAAAGAAAAAACTGCCAAAACCCGACTATACTCGGGTCTGGCGCAGAAAGTGTTAATAATAATAATAATAATAATAATAATAATAATAATAATAATAATAATAATAATAATAATAATAATAATAATAATAATAATAATAATAATAATAATAATAATAATAATAATAATAATAATAATAGAATGGCAGACAAAAACCCGGAGTCCTTGATAAACAGTCAACTCATGTCTTGTCTCACAACTCACTCAGTTTTCAGCTGTTACAAATTAAATGTTATCTGTGTTAGATGATAATAAGCATTTGTGGCTCTATCAAAGGCATTTATCATTATGTCGTCATTATTTGCTCTTACAAAATAAATACCAAAAAAACTATATTGGTATAGGTAGAACAGAACGGCTTGCGTCTGATTTCAGGGGTATTTGTTTGAACGACGTAAGTGCGTGACATCCGGAAATATCAAATCAGAGTTTGTACAGATAACAAAGCGTGTTCTGCACGGTTAAATCTTAGGCCCAGTCCTCTTATATAAATGATATTGTCTCCTCATTGAAAGGTTGTCAGGCCCATCTATGTGCGGACGACACAATCGTGTGTTGTATAGACTCAGTTCAACTAGCCATGGAGAACCTGCAGCTTTCATTTAACGCCTTCGAAAAAATCTCGAATTTATCTCAAACTTGTTTTAAATTAAACTTAATTAATGGTCTTCTCGAAAACATAAGACTATGGCAATCTCTACTGTGAATGGTTCAAATATTGAAAGGGTCACAGAATACAAATATCTTGGAATCTGATTAACATTTTTGGGAATCTTGTTAGCAAATTGTGACAAAATATTGTGTTTTTGTATAGAAACAAAGCCAGTTTCCCTTTGATCTGTAGAAAAAGGATTGCTGAATCAACTTTCCTGGCAATTTTGGACTATGGCGATGGAATATCTACAAAAAAATGCTCATATCCAAAAGTAGTAGATAGATAAATAGGTCATACATGTAGGTATGCATTTGGTTATGTGGGTGGGTAGGTTTGTAGGCAGGTGGTTGGGTGGTTATGTATTATTATGTATGCAGTATACAGTATATGCATGTATGTACTGTGTGTATGTTTGTGTTAACACATATCTTTTGAATGTATTACTGGTATTTTAAAAAGAATATTTATATTTTTGTATGTTTTGATTTTAACAGGGGAAGTTCTCGATAAGCCTCTATAGGCTTCTAACTTCTCCTTCACAATATGGTTATTATATATTTTCTTTGACTTTTGTTTAACTCTGTGTTCATAAATAAATACAAATACAAATACAATATACAGACATGTCGAATGCCGATGCATCCACACTCAGGCCCTTAGACCCTGTTTACCACTCAGCCCTGAGGTTTATTACTGGTGATAGCTACAGCACTCACCACTGTATTCTTTATGATAAGATTGGTTGGGCTTCTCTGTCTAACAGGAGCAGTACTCATTGGTATCTGTATATTTATAAACCCTACTCTGTAAACGACCACCTTATGACTCATCTATGGAACACTGGCCCACGCTTAACATGTTCCAGTGATTGCCTAGTTCTTCAAGTTCCCCGTGCTAGAACGAATCTAGGAATGACTGCTTTTTTTATCGATGCAGCGTAATCATGGAATATCCTACGTGACCTAAAACGAGTATGCTTGTTTCTTTTGGATGGCTTAGATTCGTAATTAATAGATGCCCTATGGCGACTCATACAGTACCTGTAATTGCTTTCTGCGATGTGCTAATCGCATATGAGCTGTATTTATATTTGACCGCATGTTGGTGATTGATTTGTTGTGTGTTTTCAATCGACTTTATGTGTGTTTTGTAATCCTGTTTATGTCATATGTACACCATTGAAAAAAATATATAAAGTAAAGTTTAAATAAATAAATATACGTATATATAAATACAAATATACTATCGATAAGAGTATACATGGTGTACTACATAGTGAATACGTATGTCATGTCATGCATGTCATGAATATCACATGGATGTCCTAAATATCACAATCTCATTTTGATATAATTTGCAAGTCAATCTGTGTGATGAACCTTGATATGTACTGGTGCAATAGTAGAACAAAGCTGTTCAAAGAAGGTAAATACGCATGTTCTGGGTTATCATACATGTATCAATGTAATCATTATCATCATCATTTCACATTCACATTCCCACACTGTGCAACAACCTACCCCCCAAGTGCAATATACACAGTGCAATACCCACCCACTACCGTCTGACACTGTGATTGTTATTTTGTATATTGTTGTTATTTTGAATATTGTATTGTAACATTGTTTATTGTATAGTATATTATGTTTCTTTATAGTATTTTATAGTTCTTGCATAGTATTTTATGTTTCTTGTATAGTATTTTATGTTTCTGTATAGTATTTTATGTTTCTTGTATAGTATTTTATGTTTCTGTATAGTATTTTATTATGTTTCTCTTTTATTACCTGTGTGATTTTATATTCCACTACTGCACCTTAAAGTTTGAGTCCCAAATCTTGTTGTATGCATTGCAAATATAATGATAATATAGTCAAGTTAGACCACGCTCACAAGTTCTCACACTGGGTGCTGTAATCCCATAAAGTTCAGTATATCAAAGCAGGGTAGCCGGACCAGCACTCACAGGTTCAATGTTTTTTAATGGCAGCTTGTATCAAAAGCAGACATGTTTCGGACAATGTCCTTCTTCAGTGGTATGGCTAGCACTGAAGAAGGACATTGTCCGAAAAATATAATGATAATAAAGTACAATCTAATCTAATTTCAGGCACAGAGCCTCTGTCGACCCTCACCTTCTGGGTCGTTTCACGTCATCAATCAGATCCTTCAGCTCATAGCTCTGTATGCTAGAAAACAGGAGTTTGGGCATCTTCGCATAGTAAAATGTCCTCTGCTGTGTCAAAAGTACTCAACAATAATACACAGGACTGTGGACGTCTGTCTGTGTGTGTCTCTTTCTCTCTCCTGTGTGTGTATACAATATATTTCTTCAGGCAGACTGAGGTGTGTGCTGTGATGCTCGGCAGGCCTGCCGGTACATGTTTGTGGAATACCGAGTGTAACTGCATAGTCATAGTGTAATTCCAGTTAGCTGCAGTGTGATGTCATAGTAGAACCGGTTAGAACAGGCTAGAACGTTCTGGAACATTGTGATGTCATAGCGGTGATGTCATAGTAGAACCCGTTAGAACAGGCTAGAACGTTCTGGAACATTGTGATGTCGTAGCAGACCATAGGGTATAAATAGAGAGACACTATAAGGTTCGTTCCTTCACTCCTCCACGACCATCTTTAACTTTCCTCTCATATTGCATGCAGTCAACAAGGTACGTTTGGGTCCGTAATGTGCTTGTAGGTCAAGTTCAGTGAGTTATACAACCAACCTTGCAAAGACCGGTGCCACGCCTATACAAGCAGAGATAATATGTATGTATGTTGTTATGGTTTGATCAGTGATTTATTGTATTTCATGTATGTTTTCACAGTTTTACGGTTCGGAATAAAGATGTTCTCTTCGAACGGAAATAAAGCCAATCAGTAAAGATCAAAGACGGGTTGCGTCATCATTGCAAGAGAGGCAGTTACACCGAGGATATAACTGGTACCACTAACTGGATATATGGACCATTTGCTGTCGACGTTGACTCATTATAAATGTCCTTTCACGTGCCCTCTGATTCAGCCGCTATGTGACGGACGGAGCGGGAAAATGATTGAGTTGTATATAGATTCTGTGCAATGAACTGTATGCATTATGACCGGCTACAGTATTGTTTGTTATTTTATGATTCCTTATGTATCTTACAGTAGGTCTGATAAAGACATGTATATTGTAGATCTACATGGTGTTTATACTGTAGATCTAAATGGCTTTTTACTTCACATGCAACAGATATCTCCAGTGTTTTTATTTTTATAAGATTGTGATTGTAGGGCCAGCCTACAATAGTGAATGTACTGTACGTAACTGAGTGACTGCCTGACATTGTTGTAACACGTACGTGTGTGTGTGTGTGCCGCAGGTCCTAGTCTTGCCTAGTCTTGTGGATAGCGCTATTGTGGAAGGCAGTGTTGGTTTTGGCACATGATACCGTTTGCATGAGAGTTGATGTGTTGCCATGGCGAAGGCATCAACAACTTGAACTTCTGAACCTCCATGTACTTTTGATTCCCAAAACGTGTGTGGGCATGACCATAATCATATTTATTATATTATATTATAATATTATATATTATTATCATTATGATTCATAATATGTGTGTGTGTGTGTGTGTGTGTGTGTGTGTGTGTGTGTGTGTGTGTGTGTGTGTGTGTGTGTGTGTGTGTGTGTGTGTGTGTGTGTGTGTGTGTGTGTGTGTGTGTGTGTGTGTGTGTGTGTGTGTGTGTGTGTGTGAGTGAGTGTGTGTGTGTGTGTGTGTGTGTGTGTGTGAGTGAGTGTGTGTGTGTGTGGTTATGACTTCCTTATATTACCTTATATCGACAACACCCCAAGTATTATTGAGATGTCATACAGAAGAAGAGCACCAGGACTGCTGGTGTAAAAACAAGTCATCTGCCGTCACAGAACGCAGTTATTAGGTTCTTACAACCCAGAGCCAGGCTGTTCTATTCAAGTAGGTGTTCCTACCATCCAACCAACCAAACAACCAACCAACCAACTTGCGGACTTAATTTTTTTTTTTAAATGGCCGTCGATTATACATTTTTTTGTCAGACTTGGATCTACTATTCAGCGTTTCCCAAACTTAGGGTCGCAACCCAAAATGAGTCACGGACCCGTTTTTATTGGGTCGCCAATTGGCAGAGTAAAATGCATAACAATCAGGCACGTTGGAAGGGGGGGGGTGGCAGCTTCAGTTACTGCACAAAAGTAAAACGGTATTTTTATATACTGTAACATATATATAATATAAGTTATAAGTTTATCCTGCTCAAAGCACTTGACTTCACCATTACACTGACACACTTGTAAATACGTTAATTCTTGTTAGATTGCCCGACTGTATTTTTTTCCTCGTTGTGTGAAAAACTACAGAACTTTGCATCTGAGGGGAGTGGCCACTGGCTGAGTGCTCTCTGTCTCGGGTGCCGGAGAGGAGAAGCACAGAAAACATGAGAGAGGAGAGATGAGATGCACCTATTGCTGGGTGAACATTTTACGCAAAACATTAATATCTTTGGAACCGTGTGTGTTAAATTGTATCTGAATCGGGAGATGATCTTCTCTCGTCACAATTGAAATTGTATTTCTCCGTCGCGCAAAAGCTGGCTGTAGTCTCATTGAATAATATACATACTCCGAAAGTCTGTAAACTTGTGCATAATGGAGTGTGGCTCTATAGCAGAGGTCCCCAACCATCGGGTCGCGGACCGATGTAATATTAGTTTGTTACACATTATGTTGGATTATGTAATTGGTTTGTCATGACCCATTGTCAAAACAATAATAAATTGCGGGATTTATATGAAGTTTGTTGTTAGATGGCATGCTTTGTAGCACCTCCCTCTGCTTCTAGACACGGAGGCAACTTTTTATTTTTTTTACCTACTTTTTCTGTGGATGGTTTTGTGAATAAATCTCAATTATGCTTCAATTGCTGTGTGTTTATTGTATAGCAATAAGGTTGGGTGAATTCGGCCATTGTATTAAAGCATTACATCACTTGACGTCGTGTGTTATACGAATTAGATCATGCTGCACGTCGGGCCTAACAACCACCCCTAGGCGTGATCTAATTCATATAACACACTCCGTCGCGTGATGTAATGCTTAATAAATCCATGGCGCACAGATCTTGTATTTACATGCTTAAATGTGTACCTGACTAAATGAGACTTTCATCTTCCCTACATCTGAACTGTTCATAAACCTTCTTGTTCTGTTCCAATGTTCCAAAACGTTCTTCTCAATTATATGAACACACCCCAGAGCTACTGGCACTGAGTCTATCTCTCTGTCTTTCTCCCACTCTCCCCCTTTCTTTCTCTATCTCTATCTCTGTCTGTCTGTCTGTCTGTCTGTCTGTCTGTCTGTCTGTCTGTCTGTCTGTCTGTCTGTCTGTCTGTCTGTCTGTCTGTCTGTCTGTCTGTCTGTCTGTCTGTCTGTCTGTCTGTCTGTCGGTCTGTCGGTCTGTCGGTCTGTCGGTCTGTCGGTCTGTCGGTCTGTCGGTCTGTCGGTCTGTCGGTCTGTCGGTCTGTCGGTCTGTCGGTCTGTCGGTCTGTCGGTCTGTCGGTCTGTCGGTCTGTCGGTCTGTCGGTCTGTCGGTCTGTCGGTCTGTCGGTCTGTCGGTCTGTCGGTCTGTCGGTCTGTCGGTCTGTCGGTCTGTCGGTCTGTCGGTCTGTCGGTCTGTCGGTCTGTCGGTCTGTCGGTCTGTCGGTCTGTCGGTCTGTCGGTCTGTCGGTCTGTCGGTCTGTCGGTCTGTCGGTCTGTCGGTCTGTCGGTCTGTCGGTCTGTCGGTCTGTCGGTCTGTCGGTCTGTCGGTCTGTCGGTCTGTCGGTCTGTCGGTCTGTCGGTCTGTCGGTCTGTCGGTCTGTCGGTCTGTCGGTCTGTCGGTCTGTCGGTCTGTCGGTCTGTCGGTCTGTCTGTCTGTCTGTCTGTCTGTCTGTCTGTCTGTCTGTCTGTCTGTCTGTCTGTCTGTCTGTCTGTCTGTCTGTCTGTCTGTCTGTCTGTCTGTCTGTCTGTCTGTCTGTCTGTCTGTCTGTCTGTCTGTCTGTCTGTCTGTCTGTCTGTCTGTCTGTCTGTCTGTCTGTCTGTCTGTCTGTCTGTCTGTCTGTCTGTCTGTCTGTCTGTCTGTCTGTCTGTCTGTCTGTCTGTCTGTCTGTCTGTCTGTCTGTCTGTCTGTCTGTCTGTCTGTCTGTCTGTCTGTCTGTCTGTCTGTCTGTCTGTCTGTCTGTCTGTCTGTCTGTCTGTCTGTCTGTCTGTCTGTCTGTCTGTCTGTCTGTCTGTCTGTCTGTCTGTCTGTCTGTCTGTCTGTCTGTCTGTCTGTCTGTCTGTCTGTCTGTCTGTCTGTCTGTCTGTCTGTCTGTCTGTCTGTCTGTCTGTCTGTCTGTCTGTCTGTCTGTCTGTCTGTCTGTCTGTCTGTCTGTCCGTCCGTCTCTTTCACAGACACATACGGACCACATAGTATAAAGGTGTAACCCTTAAATAAATACTGGTGCGATAACATTACACGACAGTCTGTGTGTGTGTGTGTGTGTGTGTGTGTGTGTGTGTGTGTGTGGGAGCGGGTTTATATGTTGTTGCATCAGCAGGCTGAGAGGAGAGACAGGGAGAGTGTCTTATATATTGCAGAGGAGAGACAGGGAGAGGGTCTTATATATTGCTGAGGAGAGACAGGGAGAGGGTCTTATATGTTGCAGAAGCAGGCTGAGAGGAACGACAGGGAGAAGGTCTTATATGTTGCAGAAGCAGGCTGAGAGGAGCGACAGGGAGAAGGTCTTATATGTTGCAAAAGCAGGCTGAGAGGAACGACAGGGAGAAGGTCTTATATGTTGCAGAAGCAGGCTGAGAGGAGCGACAGGGAGAAGGTCTTATATGTTGCAGAAGCAGGCTGAGAGGAGCGACAGGGAGAAGGTCTTATATGTTGCAGAAGCAGGCTGAGAGGAGCGACAGGGAGAAGGTCTTATATGTTGCAGAAGCAGGCTGAGAGGAGCGACAGGGAGAAGGTCTTATATGTTGCAGAAGCAGGCTGAGAGGAGCGACAGGGAGAAGGTCTTATATGTTGCAGAAGCAGGCTGAGAGGAGCGACAGGGAGAAGGTCTTATATGTTGCAGAAGCAGGCTGAGAGGAGCGACAGGGAGAGCCGCCAATCAAGGTGGATTCACCACTACTCAGGAGAAGGGGCACCTGAAGAGCAGGGTTGGGTGGTTCCCACATCAAAACAATAACCAAATCAGCCTTTTTCCATCTCAGGAACATTTCCCGACTCCGGCCATCTCTCCCCGACTCCGTAGCAGAGACTCTCGTCCACGCTTTCGTCACCTCCCGTCTTGACTACGCAAACTCTGTCCTCATATGGCTACCCAGTAATGCCCTGAACAGGCTACAATATGTAAACAATTCTGCTGCCAGGGTTCTCACCCGCACCAAGTCCTGGTACCACATCACCCCCACCCTCATCCACCTCCACTGGCTTCCATTCAAGTCCTGCATCAATTTCAAGATCCTCCTCATCACCTACAAAGCCCTTCACTCCCTTTTTGTAAATGACTGCCTGATTCCCCTTTTTTCTTTCGTTTTCTTTCTTTCTTTCCTTTTGATTAATATTTTGTTGTTACGTTGTTCCCTGTCCCCCTCCCTTAGCTGCTAAGCGCCTTGGGTCTCCTGAAAGGTGCTATATAAATTTAAGATATTATTATTATTATTAGTTGATCATTATGTAATTTTGGTTTGGATAGAAAGGCTTGTGATTGATTTCAGAATTATTTGTTTGAGAGGCGTCAGTGTGTGAAGACAGGAAGTGCCCAGTCTGAGTTCTTGTTGGTAACAAAAGGTGTTATACAAGGTACAATTTTGGGTCCCAAAATGGTTGTGAAACCCATCTTTATGCTGATGACACACTATTGTGTATTGTATCAGCGCCACATGTCACAGCACTTTGCCCTCGTCTGTCGGCTCCGGGCTGCGTTTTTGCCGAATAACCAATACATTGTTGTATATTAACCTCTTAACCTCTTATGCATCGGACGGCCCGAGGGCGTCTTTGCGCTCGTCTACCGGGTCGGGCTGCATTTTTCGAGGATCATCCAACGCACCATTCGAAAGTTGAACTTTCTTTTTGAAACAGGTCTGGTCTTCTTGAAGTTCACGATAAGCTCCTTGGTTTTCTTGGTGTTGACGGCCAGGTTGTTGTCAGTGCACCACTGCCAGGTGCTTCATGATGAGTGCAACAGTGCGGAAGTCATTAAGGCTCGCTGCAGAAGAGTGTTTCAGCACTGGCACGATGGAGGTGGTTTTGAAGCACAAGGAAACAACTGCTAGTGACAGCTTAACCACTGTAGATAATCTTTTTATATTGTAGTGACTGTACATAATTCACACAGAACTGTTGTTGGGAATAGTAGTTCCCCCCGGACGATTTATAGGGTGGCACTTCCTGCCACCGGCATTCTTACTTACTGTCGACTCGACTACGTCGACTTGTTGTTACGCTGATGATTAATAAAGGAATTAGGTTTAGCTTCGAGACACCGCCTCCGACTCTTTTCTCTCAGCACTACAATATATATATATTTTTTTCTCACTTTTTCTGTATATTTTTCTCTCATCCCAATTTATTCGTTATGCCAATTCCCTTCCTGGTCGTTGCGCGCATTGCCCCACTGTCGGCCTGGGGAGGGTGTAGAACTACCACATGCCTCCTCCGATACATGTGGAGTCAGCCAGCCGCTTCTTTTCACCTGACAGTGAGGACTCTCACTGGGAGAACGTAACACATGCAGAGGTTCACGCTATTTCCCCCCGATCCCCTCCCTGCTGAACAGGTGCCCCAACCGACCAGTAGGAGCCGCAATTTAAAACGACCAGGACATACACCCCACTGGCTTCCCATCCGCTAGCACTTCCAATTGTGTTAGTAGGGACGACTGACCAAGCCGGAGGTACCGCTGACAGCTGGATTCGATCCCAGAGTCTTTGCGGTGGTAGGCGAGTGCATTCTCCACTGCGCTACTCAGCCACACGCACTGTAGATAATCTTGCCAGCGAACTGCATCAAAATAATTGGTTTCTTTTTCAGAAACAGAACCATATTCCCTTGTTGAAGCAGTTTTCCTATCAGTGTTGAATTATGGGATATCATCCATAGAAATGCTGCTTCTTCTACTCTTAAACCTCTAGACACAATCTATCATTCTGCTCTCAGATGTATTACTGGTGATATATAGTATTCATCACTGCATCCTGTATGATAAAGTGGGGTTGGTCCTCTCTGGCAGAGAGGCAAAATACACATTGGTATCTGTTTATCTGATTATGCTGGATTGGAAATATTCATTAACCCATTTAATCCTAATGTTTACATTTGTGATACTTTTCTTTTTTTACTTCTAGAAGCTCTAGAAGCATGGTAGTTTGCTCTGGATAAAAAAATAAACTTTCACAAGAAACAACATGATGTCTACTTTCAAATTGTATAAAGGTCATGTGACTAGCTTGAATCATCACATGACCAGGCCAGTCTACTTATTGTTTGTCCATGCAGCACAAAATGGATGCCAGAACACCCCACAAAAAGAAGTAAGTACAACATCTTACTTTACAGATTAAACTATAGTATGTTGTATATATACTAATTAAATGGTCTTCTACTGATATGTAATGACAATGATATGCTTGCATGCATATTTTAACCTCAAGAGGTGGAAATGTAACCATGGTCACAAAAGTGACCATTGGGATAAAACATAGTCAGAAATGGGCGATTTTGACGATTTCTCTTATTCATCCACGTTTTTTGACGACCACCCAGACTCAGGCCATGTGAGCGGATCGGAGCGTGAGCGGCGCGGGGAGCGGAGCGGGCGGTTTTGACGTGAGCGAGGAGTGGGTTTTAAAATGGGTCGGCGCGACGTCCGGAGCGAGAGTTCTCCTCCGCTCCAATCCACTCCGGGACGCTCACACAGTGGTTTAACACTGATGTAATAATATACATGTAGTACAATGCCAAAGCAACAGATGGCGATGTACAAACATGAAGGCCATTTTCAACCAATGAGAATTGAGAAGGGTGAACCTGTGATATCCTGTTCAGGCTTCACTCCTCCTCCTTCACTCACTCCTGTTAGAAAAGTATCGACGCCATTGTTGTTGTCGTTAGCTTACATGCTAACGTTAATGGCAGCGACCATAGCATTGTGGCTTGGCTAACTATCATCGCTTAATAGAGCTAGTGAATGGATAAACAACGTTATTTAACATTGCAGAATGGGTACAATTACAATGCTGCTCAATACAAACAATTGTTAAGGGGCCCAGGGGGTGTAGACTGTTGTAGTTTGAGCTAATTTACACCATGCTCCAAAAAAAAAAAAAAAAAAAGCCGAGCGATCTGGCGCGGGGAGCGGGGAGCGCTCGATTCAAGGTGAGCGGTGAGGGAGCGGAGAGCGACTTGGGGCGGGGTCAACATGAGCGATTAGCGGAGCGGACCAAGCTTTAAAGAGCAAAGAGCGGATTTCTCGGCCGCGCCGATCCGCTCACGTGGCCTGCCCAGACTACACATAATGACCACCCAGACTACATGATGACCACCCAGACAACACATAATGACCACCCAGACTACACATAATGACCACCCAGACTACATAATGACCACCCAGACTACATAATGACCACCCAGACTACACATGATGACCACCCATACTACCCATAATGACCACCCAGACTACATAATGACCACCCAGACTACACATAATGACCTCCCAGACTACACATAATGACCAGCCAGACTACATAATGACCACCCAGACTACACATAATGACCACCCAGACTACATAATGACCACCCAGACTACATAATGACCACCCAGACTACACATAATGACCACCCAGACTACACATAATTACCACCCAGACTACATAATGACCACCCAGACTACATAATGACCACCCAGACTACATGATGACCACCCAGACTACATGATGACCACCCAGACAACATAATGACCACCCAGACTACACACAATGACCACCCAGACTACATGATGACCACCCAGACTACATGATGACCACCCAGACTACATAATGACCACCCAGACTACATAATGACCACCCTCACAACGCTTCTTCACTCTGCTGCCCTCCGGGAGGAGAATGAGGAGCCTCAGAGCTGCAGGACCAGCAGACTAAGAGACAGCTTCATACACCAGGCTGTCAGGAAGCTGAACTCTCTCCCAGCCCCCCCCCCCCCCCCCCACACACACACACCCAGCTCCCCCCCCCTCTCTTACCTGCCTCCACAGAACCTGGACTTACCCCCCCCCCCCCCGCCCACACACACACACCCAGCCCCCCCCTCTCTTACCTGCCTCCACAGAACCTGGACTAAACCCCCCCCCGCCACACACACACACACCCAGCTCCCCCCCCTCTCTTACCTGCCTCCACATTACCTGGACTACCCCCCCCCCCCCACACACACACACACACACCCAGCCCCCCCCATATTTTACCTGCCTCAGCAGAACCTGGACTAAACCCCCCCCCACACACACACAGCCCCCCCCCCCCCCCTCTCTTACCTGCCTCCACATAACCTGGACTAACCCCCCCCACCCACACACACACACCCAGCCCCCCCTCTCTTACCTGCCTCCACAGAACCTGGACTAACCCCCCCCCCCATTTACACACACAACCAGCTCCCCCCCCCCCCCCTCTCTTACCTGCCACCACAGAACCTGGACTAAACCCCCCCCCCCCCACACACACACACACACAGCTCCCCCACCCCCTCTCTTACCTGCCTCCACAGAATCTGGACTCCTCTCTTACTCTGCCCCCCCCCCCCCCCCCACAGACTCTGGACTAAAGCCCCCCCCCCCCCCCCCACTGACACACACACTGCCACTTTACTTTATTGCTATTATTTAGTTTATTTATTAAAATTTTGACTAAGCATAAAACTAACATTTTCACCAACTTAACCATTATACAATTTTAAAATAAATACAGATCATCTGTTAGGGAGATCTAAGGAACAAAATGCAAGCACTTACATTGCAAGAAAAAATTTGCGATTAAATGGGTTAATTCAAACCATTATTTATTCTCAAAGGACAATTGAGGTAGAGGGCGGCTGGGTGGCGCAGCGGACATTGCGCTCGTCACCAACGCAAGAGACAACGGGTTAAAATCCGGCTGTCGGCGTTGCCTCCGGCTTGGGCCGGCCATCATACTGGTGTTGTGGCTGAAGGTTGTTTAACACAGCAGGAGACGATATTTCCAATTTTAACAAGTAGGTAATTTATTTAGGAAAAGAAGTTTTAACAGCAAAAGCTATGGCTCAGTAGACGGTCACCACAGTTGAAGGAAAACACTCTAACCCTCAATCCCTCTGCTTGTCCCCTAAATCCCCTCTCAGTCCTGCCCCCACATGACAGATATGATGACGTGTCATATCATGTCAGATATGACATGACGTACATTAAGATGACACGTAGATTTAACATCGGAGAGAGATAAAAACATTAAGAACATCGAAGAGAGATAAAGACATTAAGAAGAACATAGATTTAGATAAAAACATTAAGAACATCGAAGAGAGATAAACAAGATATGATGTACACACACGATATGATGTAAAACATTAAGAACATCGAAGAGAGATAAAGATTTAGTGAGATGTGTGTGTGTGTGTGTGTGTTTGTGTGTGTGTGTGTGTATGTGTGTGTGTGTCTGTGTGTGTGTGCGTCTGTGTACAGACGTGTGTGTATTGTATGTGTGTATTGTGTGTGTGTGTCTGTGTGTGTGTGCGTCTGTGTACAGACGTGTGTGTATTGTATGTGTGTATTGTGACACAGGGAATGTGTGTGTGTGTGTGTGTGTCGGTGTGTATGTCTGTGCGACTGTGTGTGTCTGTGTGTGTGTGTGTGTGTGTCTGTGTGACTGTGTGTGTCTGTGTGTCTGTGTGTGTGTGTGCTGTGTCTGTGTGTGTGTGCTGTGTATGTGTGTGTCTGTGTGTGTGTGCTGTGTCTGTGTGTGTGTGCTGTGTATGTGTGTGTCTGTGTGTCTGTGTGTGTGTGCTGTGTATGTATGAAAGAGAGAAAAGACACAAGATTAGAGCACACGATATGATGTACTGAAATGTCCATCTGCCTATCTTGAGGTTGTTTTAAGAACATCAGCCAGACTGTCGCCCTAGTGTCTTTGAGCCCTGCTAGTTGACCTATATTAAACTAGTCAAGACTAACCCCTTTCCTACCTCCACCCCCGTATACACATTTTCCACAACATTCCCCCATTTGGGGCTATCCCTAGTCCCACCCAAATCATATAACCAAGAAAATGTGAACGTCTAACTAAACGAGAAACCACAATTATATAATAAACGTTTAAATGCCTAATCTAAACCAGAAACCTTACTTCATTCACTGGACCCCTAACGGACCAACAAAGGCTGACTACCGTTCTTACCAAAACACAAAACCGTTCCAAACAAGAGTAATAATAAAACATCAACAAAATACCCCAATTTATAATCCTAACCTGACAGACAAATCCCCCCAACCTCCACCGCTTACCAAATGAGCCACAGTTCCGGCCGGAAACCGCGACTCTCATCAGGGAAAGGAGAAGTTGACCGTCAGAACTAAACATAGAACATCCCTCCCAAAAAAAATGACATTGTCTCTTCCATAACATTGAGTCCTAGTGTCCATCGCTCAGCCCCCCTTCCATGCCCACGCCATAGTCTCCTCACCGTATTGCCAAAAAGTCACATTTTGCCAATACCGCAACCACCACGCCACACCTCCAGTCCCCGTAGAAGCATGTCCCCATGCCTGGACGGGAGGCGATGGTCCCGACCTCACCACGTGTCCCCCCATCTTCGACGGGAGGTGCCCATCTTGCCCACTGCGTTAGCCCCCCCCCCTTTGTCCCTCCAGTCCCCAGAACCGATCCCCAGACCACTTCTTCTCAATGCTTCCTCAGGCTCAGAACCGACACTCTGCCGATGCCCCTTCCCATTCCGGTTTGACCAGGACCACGAGTAAAATAAACAAAAAATAATAAAAAAATAAAAAATAATGCAATGATTTTCAATGGTTGCAATCTCTATGCCGAAGGATCATTAGAAAATCAGACTAAAATTCCTAGTTAAAGGAATAAACCAACAAAACTGCACTCAGACCATCCCCCGTCACTCTTAAAGGAAAGAACCAACAAAAAGAAAATGTCCCTACCTCACCATACCCCTAATCCTCTATCCCCTCGTCTCCCTCTAAGGCAGCATAAAGCTGAGGACATGGCCCGATTTGTGGCTCAATCTCTTTCTGTCCCACCATCAGCATTTGGCTCGTTACGTGTGAAGTTACCAGCCTACCCAAGAGAGGCATACCACAACAGAAAAGGAGAACCAATATCAACCCTGCCACCCCAATGGATATCCCCGTCTGCATCACTATGCTTCCCCACTGTCCCAATCTTTCCAACACCCCACTCCCCCACCATTCTTCATTCCGGCCAGAATTCCCCCTCAACTCCTCCCTCAAATCCTTCAGCTTAGCCATGGCCTCGGAGAACTTTCCCCCTGGCCCCACATTCGTCGGAATGAATGTGCAGCAGTACTGTCCAAACATGGAACAGACTCCACCCTTCTCCGCCATTAACCAGTTCAGAGCCTGTCTATTCTGCCACGCCACCGTACTGGTCGCGTGCATCTGGTCCCCCATTGCATCCAACGCCTCCTCGGTGTAGTTGAGATACCGCTGCTGATTGTAAAACAAATAGTTGATCCACCCGGTGTTCTTATTGACCGATATCCATGGCAGAATAGACTCAAACCCTGCCGCAATCTCATTCTTAGCCATGAACTCGGCTGGAATGCCCCTTGGCTGTCCTATGCTGTCCAGATACACCCTTGGGTCTGCCTTGTAGCTACGCTTCGTTCGAGAGATAGGAGACTCAGAAGGTCCTTCCGTCACTGATAATGGTAGGACCACCATTGGCATGATCGCCTGAACCCGGGCACATCTACCTGACCAATCTAAAGGAAGTGTATTCCTCAACCTCCTACCGCCGCAGAGCCAGTATTGGTCCGCCAGTGCCATATCCTGGACATGAAAAGGGCAAGCTACAGGCCGTGGGTTGGTATCCACTCCCTTTAACACGACCCCGTGTCCACACTTTCCTTCTTTCGTGCAGTTAGTCGTGATGCTCCAAATAGTAGTGCACCGCGCCTCTGCCACCTCCCCTACGTCCCGGGTCCCCTCCTTTTGCAAGCACTCGAAATCCTTGGTCAGCCATAGTTTGACACCTCTGGGTATTGGCAACCCCGTCGCTACCCCCTGCACACGTACATCCAATTTCCTACAACGTTCCCGCATAGTGACATCCTTGAAATCCGTGACGTTTCCTGCCGCCTTAAAACGACTAGAGCCGAGAAACCCCAAACACTCTGCCTCGCACCAAGGGCGACTATTATGGGGCCCCTCCCATGCCTCTGCGTCCCTGTCACACTGAGCCCAACTGAACTTCGTGCCCTTCACCAGCAGCCTATCCGGACGTGCCTTGGAGCAGACATAACAATCCTCTATCTGATTCTGCGCGCTCGTGTACTGGACCCACTTAAACCACTCATTCCCTAAAGCCGCCCTATACATCGGGTCAGCCTCCGGGTCTTCCTCGTCATAGTCATAGTCGCCCCCATCTTGTTCCCCGGAAGGAAGCAAACCCCTCAACCTGGCCCAGAGTGAGCCCACTGAGTCCCTCAACGTTCCGGCTGTCCTCTGGAACATATCCTGTCCCCCCACCTCTTCCGACTCAGTGTCCTTGACCTCCCTTTTTCCCCTCACCCCTGTCCCCTGTGATTGGTTCGGGACAGGCTCAACCCTCCTATCTACCCCCACAACCCGATCCTCGTTAGTATAATGGTAAGTATCCCCGCCTGTAACGGGGGAATGGTCAAAATCAAAAACATGCCCTTGCGGTCCTACGGGAAACACCCCTTTTGGTTGTAGTCTTATCTTCTCCCCCCCTTCCTCGATGGAGGGCAGAGGGGGCGCCTGATTCTGAGCCTGGTCATGAAAGCCTGCCGGTACTTGAGCCTGAGCGGGACCCCGTGGGACTCCTACCCACTCAAACCCGTCATCCTCAAGGACGGGTCGACCGTGACGGTTCTCAATGACGTCGTTGTGCCCGGCCGACCGTCCGCACACTGCTGCCAACATCTGCGGGAGCATCAGCAGGCACTGCACCTTCCAGTTGCCGTCTCGGACCCTCCATGTCGGGTTCTGCATAACTGCGATCGATTGTATCCCCCAAGAGATCGCCACTGGCCTTTATGCAGTGATTGAAGTGGAACCAGGTCGCTGATCCTTTGACTTGGACTGCCGTTCCAGTCGATCGGATCACCTCGTACGGGCCCTCTCTCCGGGGTGATGACCACTTTCTCTTGTGGACCTTTACGAAGACCAGGTCCCCAGGGATCAGTCTCGGTTTGGTGGCTTCCTTCTCCGCCTCCTTCACCCCCTTTTTCTCCTTTCTCTGCTCCTGTCGAAACACAGCTTCATGTATTTTAGTCACTTGCTGAAGATATTTTTTCAGATCTTGCTCAAAAATATCTAATGCCGGGCCCCTAGCCAGGTGTCTAAATGGCGGTGCTGGCATGCTGCGGCCTGTAAGCATTTCATGCGGTGTTAGCTGTGTTTGGCGGTTTACGCTGCTTCTAATAGCCATCAGAGCAAGTGGCAAAGCATCAATCCAGTTAAGCTTAGTTTGCATACAGATTTTCAACAGTTTGTTTTTAATGACCAGATTGGCCCTTTCCACCTTCCCCTGCGACCCGGGACTATAGACACAGGAAAGGCGCTGTCTTATACCTAATTTCTGCATCAGCCCTTTAACCACCTTGTCGATGAACTTGCGGCCATTATCGCTTTGTAATATCGTGGGAATTCCAAATCTCGGAATGACCTCGCGACACAGGAACTTGATCACTGTGTCCGCGTTCTTGTGTTTAGATGGAATGGCCTCAATCCAGCGACTAAAGCAGTCCTCTACTACCAGGAGGTATCGTTTGCCCTGCACTGGCGTTATCATATCTGTATAGTCCATAATCAGATGTCTGAATGGTCCCTCAGGGAGGGGTGTGTAAGCCGCCACTGTCGGTACTCCTTTGCGCACATTGCCCTGTAAGCATGTTAAACACCTGGCTAGTGTAACGTCAATTTGTGCCTGAAGCTTTTGGGACCAAAATCCCATTTTCGTGATTCGTTTCAGGGTCTCTGCTCTTCCACAGTGATCAACACCATGAGCCTCAGGTATCACCAAGGACAGAAGATCGATGGAGGCGACTATCAAACCGTTATGACTCCTCCACAGACCATCTGCCCCCCTTACAGCCCCCCTCTCCGTCCACGACTGTTTCTCGGCCTGCGTGGCTGAGTCCTGAAGATCACTCAAATTATCCTCAGTTACCTCAGTCGTCAGTTCGGCCGCAAACATCAGAACAGCCGTGGACGGCACCGCAGCCGCCGCCTTCGCGGCCTCGTCCGCCGCGTTGTTTCCCGTCGTCACAAAGGACAGGTCTTTTCTGTGTGCCTGGCACTTTACGATAGCAATGCTTTTGGGCAACTTTACAGCCTGAATAAGCGCCACAACCTGCTTGTGGTGAAGGATCGGTGAGCCGTCCGATTTCTTAAAGCCTCTTGCCTTCCAAATGGCCGCGAATAGGTGGCATACGCCATGCGCATACGCAGAGTCTGTAAAGATGTTAACCGTGCGATCTTTAGCTATTATGCATGCTTCTGTTAGTGCTATTAGTTCTGCAAGCTGGGCCGAACATGGTTGCATGCATTGTCCGGCCTTTCTTGTTAGTGTTTCTCCGTTAGGTTTGCACTGTACGACGGCGTATCCTGACCTTAAATTTTCCCCCTCCCGATAGCAGGACCCATCCACAAAAAGTGAGAGTTCTGCTATCGCGAGCGGGTCGACTCCCAAATCAGGACGGAGTTTCACGAAAGCCTGTACCTCCACCTCGCACTCATGCGGTTGACCCTCGCTCGGGAGTGGTACCAGATCCGCCGGGTTACTGCCGTGGCATGTTTTTATCGTAACGTCCGAGTACTGCAGGAGCCTCATGTAAGCCTGTTGCCGTTGGCTGGTCAGAACAAATTTGCCTCTTTCAATCAAGTTTGCCAATTTGTGATGTGTCCAAATGCAAATGTCATATCCCATTGTCACGGCCGTTGCCTTCTCATACATCAAATGTGCTGCGGCCAGGGCCTGATAACAAGGTGGCAGACCCTGCTCTACCGGCGAAAGAGCTCTAGAGTAATATGCTATCAGTTGTTTTTTCCCACTCACCCCCTGTGTTTGAGTCAGGACAGCTGTCGCATGCTGCGCTCTATGTGAGACGAATAGGTGGAAACACTTCTCATAATCCGGCAGCGCCAGGGCAGGGGCCTGTAACAACAGACGCTTAATGTTTATGAACGCGTCCTCCCCCTCCTCGGTCCATGTCAATGGAGCGCGAAGCTTGTCTGTACCCGCCTCTTTTATCATCATCCTCAACGGCGCTGTCGCTATCGTATAGTCCTCCACCCACTCAGAGCTGTACCCAGTCATCCCTAAAAACGTCATCATCTGTCGGACCGTCAATGGCCTAGGTGCCTTGGATACAGCTTCGAGTTGCGTGGGTGAGATGTTTTTTATGCCCTTTTGAATGACGCGAGACAAGTACTCAACTTTTGGCTGGCAGTACTGCAGTTTTGAACGGGATGCCTTGTGGCCTCCCACGGCCAATCCACTCAAAACTTTGATGGAGTCCTCATGGCACTGCTGACGTGTATCCGAGCAGATTAGAATGTCATCTGCATACAGTAAAACCGTGCTGAGTAGTGTGTCGCACACTCCTTGCAAGTCTTCCTTGAGCGCCTTCGAGAAGTAATGCGGCGAGTGCGCGAACCCTTGTAGCAACCGGGTGTAAGAGTATTGTTTCCCCCTGTGGGTAAAAGCAAACAGATACTGAGACTCTTTTTCCAATGGAACACTGAAGAATGCCTGCGTGAGATCAATGACCGTATAGTACTGCGAGCTACTCGGGATGTTTGTCAGGAGGGTGTGTGGATTAGCGACTTCCGCCTCTGGTCCAGACACCACGTCGTTCACCGCCCTCAAATCGTGTACCAGTCTGTACCTAGCCCTGTCCGCCTTTAGCACTGGGTGGATAGGTGTATTACATCTGGATTTGAAAGGGACGAGCACTCCCCCCTTTAACAGTCCCTCAATCTGATGTGATATAGCTTCCTCCGACTCTGGCTTCATTGTATACTGTCTGATAAAGGGTGGTCTACAACCCTTCTTTAACCTGACCTTCACTGGCTGTGCCGACAATATTAGACCCACATCTGTGTCGTGTTTTGACCACAACCGTTCCGGGGTGCGCGCCAACATGTCCTGTTCCAGCAAAGCATCCGCCTCTGGAATAACGCAAGGGTCTCCTGGTAATCTGATTACTTGCGGTTTTGCCAAAACTGAAAAGGAAATCATTATTTTTATGAAACTCCCATCTGCGCTGTTCCAAATTAGCGGAGATTCCGTGGAGACCCACCTTTGAGTCTCGGATTCCTATATCATTGAACCTAGATGTTCGGATTCGTAACCAGGATTTATTCTCAGAGTGATGTGTGGGGCGGCGTCTCTTAGTCTATGTTGTTCTCGTAGATACTTACCCGTGTTAACCCTCAACGCCGCGCCCTGTCTCCCTACAATTATCGTAGATGAGTTAATCTGCACCTGCTCGGGCTGTCCCTGCAACCATGCCTTGTTCCTAACTAGGTCACTATTCGTCAAATATTGTAGTGTGCAATGTGCCTCCATGTTTGTTTGTCTAGACTGAGGCAGTTGGGTTTTCAGAAATGGCTCCCAGGGGTCACAGACCCTTTGCAGCTCTGCATCTATGTTGCCCAGCCAGAACACAGTGGCCTCTTTCTCCCCCGTCCCTTGTAGCATCATTTGGTACACGTCTTGTTCAATTTGAATCCCCTCAGGCGTACATAGGATTTTACAGCCTAGTTTACACATTGCATCTCGTCCCAAGAGATTGCGCGGGGTGCTGTCCGAAATTAATACAGGTATTGTTATGGTCTTGTTGTTATACGTCATAGAGATTGGATCTGATGTGGGTATTAATTGTGTTTTTCCCGAGAATCCGACCGTCCGAACATACTGTCCAGACTGGGGTAAGTGAGCGGCGTATTTTTGCTTTATGCAGGAAAAACCTGCTCCAGTGTCTGCCATCATCTCTGTTAATTTGCCCTCCACTAGGACCTGCAGAATAGGTTCTTGCTCAGCTCCCTTGGAAACCACAATCATTTGATTTCCCCCCGTCGCATTCTCTGGGCACCCCTAGTGATTACCCCCCTGGTTTCGGGGCCCTCCTGTCTCCCCCTGGTCGTGGGGCCCTTGTGACTCCCCCTGGCGCACGGGTCTTCCATACTCCGAGCCGGGACGGTATGGTTGCCTACATCTCATTTCCCTGTGTCCCTGCATGCCGCAGTTCCAACAGTGGAAACGGGGAAACTGTTGTTCGTTCCCCGGTCCCTGTGTAAACCGTGGGCCTGATTGCCCATTCCCTGCCTGCCGCCTGGACGCCTGGTTCTGTGAACTATAGCCATAGCTTCTCACTACCTGAGGTGCAGGCGGGGGTCCCTGGTCCTGCATGGGTGGAGAGGTAGCAGATGACACCATTACTGCCTGCAACCTCCTTTGGGGCTGCAGTTGTTGCTGAGTTAACTTCCTTGAGTCATTTCTATCCTGATCCCTGACTTTCTGCTCCTGAGCCCTTTGCTTCTCCACACTATGTGTTACATGTGCACAGAACAAAGGATAAGTCATGTCCATTAACCCCACCACGTCTTCCAGTCTATTCTTAACCACCTCTGGAAGCCCTCTCATCACACTTTCTCTAAACATCGCTCTCTGCAACGGGTCAATTTCTGGGTTGTGTCCTAGCTCACCTCTCCACTCCTTCAGTATTTTGTTCACATAGGTGCCAGGCCCTTCCGTCTCCATTATGGGTTCTCCCGCCAGTTTTGCCGGATTAATACGTGATGGATATTGATTCCTGAGTTTGTACCACAACGCCGCTCTATGCGCGTTGAATATGTCTCCATCATGGGCCTGCGTGTCGCATGCCACTCGCATCGATGTATCACCCATGATGTCCCGGCAGGCACCAATTCCTAGCAAGCGCGTCAACAGGGATTTGACGTCACCCACTGCTAGCAGAAAAGATGACGTATTTTCCTCAAACTGCGTGATCCACCTGGAGGCTCCTTCTGAAAGGTCCGGTAGTCTTGCTATTATGCCATCGATGTCTAGAGGTGACCATGGCATGTGAAAGATATCGTTCCCCTTTATTAGCAGGGGAAACTGGCCTGTACTTGTCACACTTCCCAGGAATGTAGGGGCGAAAGTCAGGGTTCCTGTAATGTTTCCTTTCTCCTGTGCTGGTTTCGTGTCGTTCTCATCTTCCTCCTCAGTCAACAGTTTGGTGTGGCCACACGCCCCGTGTTTCCCTGATGTCTGCTGTGCCACATTTTGACGGGCCTCTTCCTCTATCTTCCTCCCGACTCCCTCCCTCTGCCTGCCCAGGTTCTCTACCTCCTCTTCCTCTGCATCATACAACTTCCGACGTACTGTCTCGCCATATGCCGCCAGGACTTTCGGATAGAGATCCTGCGGGGTCAGTTTGGGGGGGGTATCTCGCCTAAGGGAGGTCTCTGATCTAGCGGAGGTTTCTGACCTAGCGGGGGTTTCTGACCTAGCGGGGGTCCCTAATTCCGTCTCCTCATATTCTCCTCTTATTGTCACAGTGCCCACCGGCAATTGCGTGACATAAGGTGGGGATGTTGGTTTCCCTATATCCGTCTCTCTCTGATTTAGCGCTAAAGCTTCCTGCCTGTATGCTCTCCCCTTCTGGGCGTAGAGCTTCATTACCCCCAACTCTTCTGTCCTCTTTTTCAACCTCTTTTTGCTGCTGTCGCCTGGCTTGTGGTTACGAATCATTACATTCATCTCTTCGCATACGTCGAGATCAAAAGTACCTCCGGAAGGCCATTTTGTGTCCCCGGCCTTTGTACGCCTCTGCCAACGGACACCAACCTTGAGAATTAGGTTCTTTATGAGCGGGTTCCGGTCTAACAGTATGTCCTCTGCTGTATGCATCGTTGTTTAGTGTGTATGTGTGTTTATTGTGTTGTGTGTGTGTGTGTGTGTGTGGTTGTACTTCAGCTACTACTACTCTACAACTACTACTCCAGGACACAGTTAACCTAGATCTACTACTACTCTACAACTACTACTCCAGGACACAGTTAACCTAGATCTACTACTACTCTACAACTACTACTCCAGGACACAGTTAACCTGGATCTACTACTCCAGGACACAGTTAACCTGGTTCTACTCTACAACTACTACTCCAGGACACAGTTAACCTAGATCTACAACTACAACGCTACTACAACTCGGTGTGTGTGTGTCTGTGTGTGACTGTGTGTGTGTGTGTGTGTGTATGTCGGTGTGTGTGTCTGTGTGTGTGTGTGTGTATGTGTGTATGTCGGTGTGTGTGTGTGTTTGTGTGTGATTGTGTGTGTGTGTGTGTGTGACTGTGTGTGTGTGACTGTGTGTGTGTGCGTCACAACCCGCTGTCTACCGGGACACAGGAATGTGTGTGTGTGTGTGTGTCGGTGTGTGTGTGTCTGTGTGTGTGTGTGTGTGTGTGTGTGTCTTTGCTGTGTGTGTGTGTGTGTGACTGTGTGTGTGTGTGTGTGTGACTGTGTGTGTGTGTGTGTGTGTGTGTGACTGTGTGTGTGTGCGTACTGTGTGTGTGTGCGTCACAACCCGCTGTCTACCGGGACACAGGAATGTGTGTGTGTGTGTGTGTGTGTCGGTGTGTGTGTGTCTGTGTGTGTGTGTGTGTGTGTGTCTGTGTGTGTGTGTGTGTGTGTGTGTGACTGTATGTGTGTGCGTCACAACCCGCTGTCTACCGGGACACAGGAATGTGTGTGTGTGTGTGTGTGTGTCGGTGTGTGTGTGTCTGTGTGTGTGTGTGTGTGTGTGTGTGTCTGTGTGTGTGTGTGTGTGTGACTGTGTGTGTGTGTGTGTGTGTGTGTGTGTGTGTCTGTGTGTAGTGACTGTGTGTGTGTGTGTGTCGGTGTGTCTTGTGTTTGTGTGTGATTGTGTGTGTGTGTGTGTGTGACTGTGTGTGTGTGACTGTGTGTGTGTGCGTCACAACCCGCTGTCTACCGGGACACAGGAATGTGTGTGTGTGTGTGTGTGTGTCGGTGTGTGTGTGTCTGTGTGTGTGTGTGTGTGTGTGTCTTTGCTGTGTGTGTGTGTGTGTGTGACTGTGTTGTGTGTGTGTGTGTGTGTGTGTCTGTGTGTGTGTGTGTGTGTGTGTGTGTGTGTGTGTGTGTGTGTGTGACTGTGTGTGTGTGTGTGTGTGACTGTGTGTGTGTGTGTGTGTGTGACTGTGTGTGTGTGTGTGTGTGTGTGTATGTGTGTATGTCGGTGTGTGTGTGTGTGTGTCTGTGTGTGTGTGTGTGTGTGTGTGTGTGTGTGTGTGTATGTCGGTGTGTGTGTGTGTGTTTTCTACCACCAGGGGTCAGCAAACCCAAGAGAGAAAGAGATGTGATGAGTCTGTATGCTACACCTTGGCCCACCAACAGGGGTCAGCAAACCCAGGAGAGAGAGAGAGAGAGAGAGAGAGAGAGAGAGAGAGAGAGAGAGAGAGAGAGAGAGAGAGAGAGAGATCAGGGGCCTGATCTCTGATCCAAACCCTACTTTTTTCCCAACCTGGTGCGTCCTATTGGGGTGTAATAGCTAACTTTTTAAGCGATGGGGGTGTGTGTGTGTATTGTATGTGTGTATTGTATGTGTGACTGTGTGTGTGTGTGTGTGTGTGTGACTGTGTGTGTGTGCGTGTGTGTGACTGTGTGTGTGTGCGTGTGTGTGACTGTGTGTGTGTATTGTATGTGTGACTGTGTGTGTGTGTGTGTGTGTGTGTGTGACTGTGTGTGTGTGCGTGTGTGTGACTGTGTGTGTGTACGTGTGTGTGACTGTGTGTGTGTGTGTGTGTGTGTGTGTGTGTATTGTATGTGTGACTGTGTGTGTGTGTGTGTGTGTGTGACTGTGTATGTGTGCGTGTGTGTGACTGTGTGTGTGTGCGCGTGTGTGACTGTGTGTGTGTGTGTGTGTGTGTGTAGGCCCAATAGTGCAAACAAGCTAGAGTCTCGTCTCACGCTGCCCAAATTGTTTATTTTTTTTACTCTCTGCTCATATTATCACAGCTAGCCTCTCTGTAGCAACAACTTCACAAGCCAATAAGAAAACGAACAATAGTGTATCCGTAAACGTAATTAGTTTGACACAGAGAATGCCAGCTGTAATAGTGTGTTTTGAATAACAGCAGAGCGGCACCGGTTTTTGTTTTGAAAATTGAGAGTCTTATCTACAGAGGACAGAAGGCACAGTTATAACAAGGAAGTGGGGAATGTGGAGAGTGTCGTAAAGGGATCAGGGAAAGGGATCAGGGAGAAGTTTGAACAGATGGAGAAAAATTTGACCAGAGGTCGAAAACATGCAATTAAAATTGATTAGTGGCGCACTTATAGCCTGTTAAAAGAGGAATCGCCCTAGTGTAAACACCTCACCACTCGTGTTCGTTTTAGCCGTCCATCCAGACCTCGTCACACAGTCAGCTCAACTTTTTCCTCCCTCAGAATCTCTTACGGATATTCTAATCAAAAGCAAAAATGCTCACCTGTGTTTGTTTGTCGACACCGCCAGAATTTCTACGGGAGAGGTCCGGAGCTGGCCGTGTGAGGGGGCCCGGCAGGGCGGTCTACAGGTCAAGGGTCACCAAATGTTGTGGCTGAAGGTTGTTTAACACAGCAGGAGACGATATTTCCAATTTTAACAAGTAGGTAATTTATTTAGGAAAAGAAGTTTTAACAGCAAAAGCTATGGCTCAGTAGACGGTCACCACAGTTGAAGGAAAACACTCTAACCCTCAATCCCTCTGCTTGTCCCCTAAATCCCCTCTCAGTCCTGCCCCCACATGACAGATATGATGACGTGTCATATCATGTCAGATATGACATGACGTACATTAAGATGACACGTAGATTTAACATCGGAGAGAGATAAAAACATTAAGAACATCGAAGAGAGATAAAGACATTAAGAAGAACATAGATTTAGATACAAACATTAAGAACATCGAAGAGAGATAAACAAGATATGATGTACACACACGATATGATGTAAAACATTAAGAACATCGAAGAGAGATAAAGATTTAGTGAGATGTGTGTGTGTGTGTGTGTGTTTGTGTGTGTGTGTGTGTGTGTATGTGTGTGTGTGTATGTGTGTGTGTGCGTCTGTGTACAGACGTGTGTGTATTGTATGTGTGTATTGTGTGTGTGTGTCTGTGTGTGTGTGCGTCTGTGTACAGACGTGTGTGTATTGTATGTGTGTATTGTGACACAGGGAATGTGTGTGTGTGTGTGTGTGTCGGTGTGTATGTCTGTGCGACTGTGTGTGTCTGTGTGTGTGTGTGTGTCTGTGTGACTGTGTGTGTCTGTGTGTCTGTGTGTGTGTGCTGTGTCTGTGTGTGTGTGCTGTGTATGTGTGTGTCTGTGTGTCTGTGTGTGTGTGCTGTGTCTGTGTGTGTGTGCTGTGTATGTGTGTGTCTGTGTGTCTGTGTGTGTGTGCTGTGTATGTATGAAAGAGAGAAAAGACACAAGATTAGAGCACACGATATGATGTACTGAAATGTCCATCTGCCTATCTTGAGGTTGTTTTAAGAACATCAGCCAGACTGTCGCCCTAGTGTCTTTGAGCCCTGCTAGTTGACCTATATTAAACTAGTCAAGACTAACCCCTTTCCTACCTCCACCCCCGTATACACATTTTCCACAACACTGGCTCAATTGACAGTCAGCGGGTGGAAGTCGATGGGTGGTAATCTGGACGTTGTGGACAGCGACTCCTACAGGTTGGTTGGGGGACGCCTGCACAGAAGAGACAGGAAATAGCGGGGGTAGTGTGAGCCTCCCACACATTACACCTAGCCAATGAGAGTCCGCGCTGGCAGGTGAAAAGATGTGACAGGCTGCCTCCTCGTGTACCGGAGGGGACACGTGATGCAAGGCTTCTATCCTCCCTATGACCGACCTGTGGGGGGCATATGCGAGCAACGTTCGAGACAGGGGAGGGGATAATTGGAAACAGCGAAATTGGTATGGGAGAAAAATAGGAAAATAAGGAGAAAAAGTGGATAAAAAAACAGGACTTGGTCACCCTCATTTTCAATGTCGTTGAGACATGTCAATGCATCATTTACTTTTTACAATATAATAATAATAAATAATAATAACTAATAATATAATAATATATAGCACCTGTAATGTCCATGGTTCACAGAGTCGACATTATGTTCATTATATTCAGTGAGTTGGTAATGTTTAGTTCTGACATACAGAGGGCGCTCTATGTTTTACTCCTCAAGACTCTTGGAACCAGGATAGAGAAGCAGTGGGAGAGTTCGTATTGTGCTAGTGCTAGGCATGACAGCAGGAATGTATCTGTAAGCCTGGAAACGTTCAGTATTCGACTGTAGCACTCAACACTTTGATGAACATTGTTACTCAGCTGATAGAGTTGTGCCCTTCCTGATGACTTGTCAACAGAAATTGTAAGTCGCTTTGGATAAAAGTGTCAGCTAAATGACTAAATGTAATCGATCGAAATGATCCGTAGTCGACTGCCAACCGCTTAGTCGAATTCAAAAAAAGAAAGAAAAAAAATGATTAAATTTTTTTAATTTTTTTTAATCATCCTTTACAAAAGCAAAGAGGTCTAGAAGCGTGGCTAACGCTAAAGAGGTCTAGAAGCGTGGCTAACGCTAATGGCGCCCATACCAGCGAGGCTAACTGCCTAAGGAAACGGGATCAGAGGCACTGAAAGAGGATTTCACACATTAGACAAATATCAAGATGTATCCATCAGTGGACCAATTGTATGCTTTCGCAGAGGACAAGAAGCCTTCAATCGACTTCTTCAGACATTAAGCACCCCCCACAGGGGTAATCGACTACCAGTCGACTATCTGCTAATTTCGGCCAATCAAAGTCGACTATACAAATCCTTAGTCGGGGACAGGCCTACTAAACAGTCAAACTGGAATCAATGTGTTGGATCCTTTATTTAAAATATTTACAGCACCTTTCAAACATGGACTGCAGCTCAAAGTGCCCCACAGCAAATAGCATAAAATTAACATGGGCATAACATTTGCATCAGTGGAGGTTATTGCATGACAACTAGTGAGGCAGTACTTCACTAGTATTTAAAATATATATATATATATATATATATATATATATATATATATATATATATATATATATATATATATATATATATATATTATTAATATACATATTATATATATATTCTTTTAATTATTATTATAATTTTTTTATTAGAAATGTTTTCCTCTGTGAACAATGCCAGTGAATTTGAACAAAAACAATGCCAGTGAATTATTTTATTTTTTCAAAAATGATCAAGTGACAGCTCTGAGCTCTCTGACCTGACTGCAGTAATGGCCAGCTGTCAATCACTTACTGCTAAAATAGTTGCACGGGTTGGGCTTACGAATATAATTATCCAATCAAAATAGGCTATTTGAGTTTTTAAAAGCCGGAGCGCACTTGATTGATTGGCGTTCACGTCGTACCACATTGTGTTGACAGCCTTGAAATCCAATCAGAGAATGCCTGCGGACCTGCACTTGGACTGTGGGGCGTGACTGGCACTGGTGTGCAATTTGCCTGGAAAGAGACTGGAGCGAAGAAGAACATTAATTTGCCTAATATAATAATTCATATTTTAAGATCTTTATTCAATTGTTGAACTTCATCAACTTATTGTGCACTGCATCGTTTGATGAGATATATATATATGTTTTTTTATCTCAGTTGAAGACTTGTGTAGTTCACGATGTGAACGTGCCGACTGCTGTCTTGAACTCTGTAAGTCATACACTTTCCATGGGAATGGGATTAGTGTCTCGAGTCGGAATATTAAACGGAAGGTGAGATCGGTCGAGTTGGCAATGCTTTGTGTTGACTTGAATCGCTTGGGTGACCACAGTTTCTACAGTCCCGAAAATGGAACATTTCACAAAAGACTGTGTTTGCATTTTTGGATTTACAACATTGAACGAAATATCGAAGGATGGATTTTATTTACAAGTGATCTGAAGGGACTGGGACACTATTTCTTCGTAAAGAAGTACATCAAATGGTGAGTGGATTTAAAATATATATATATATATATTGGACCGCTGTGTCCAGTGTGTCAGTGATGTGTGTGTGTGTGGCTGAAATGCGTGTGTTTACTTTCGAAATACCAACGTAATTGTCCTTTTAAGTGTTACATAAAACCCATCTGTGGCCTCGTGCAGAGGAAGGTGGTAAATACATGTTAGAGGAGACTGAGGAAGGGGTTCTATCAGTGTCTGTCTGGTCATCACCAGCTGTTCCTGAAGTCTGGGGCCAGGCGGATGTTTCTCAGGAAGTTTGTCAGAAGGTTATGGGAAGCTCCTTCAGATAAAATCGGTTCCTGAAGTAATCAGGTGTTGTGGCTGATGTTTGACTGAGAGGCTGAAGTTCAGCAGCTTGTTTTCACCGTGCTGCTCTTATTGACGTTTCCCTCGATATTCCAATGTACAGTTTTGCTTGTACAGTTGTACAGTTTCCCCCACCCCGCCTATACCCACCCAACCACCTCCAATTGAAATAGTCACAGCAGTAGTTTGTTTATACTTCAGAAGTATGATATTTAAACATGGTCCCCAAAATGAATGGAATCGAATGAGGAGCCTGACACCTGGGAGGAATGGGGGTGTTGCAGCCTTGGGGATGTTTTAAAAATATAATTTAATATATAATATTATACAACGGCATGCAAATTTCTCGATTCTGATTGGCCATTCACACGTCTTTATTGGCAACAATCCACGGTCCTGGGCTCAGGACCCGCCCACAACCAAATCACATAACCCTCCCCGGCTCACTCCGGGAGAAAACAGGATCGCGGACAACAAATGGTTATGTTGAAAGCACCATAACGACTAAATATGAAGCGATTCTGTCAAGGGGAATGTGTTAGTCCTTTAAACAATGTTGGATGATGTAATTGATGGGTCTTGACTCAATCTAGAACAAAATAAAAATCGCGGATTGATTGATAGATTAATTGATTGATTTAAATTTCTTCCTTCCTACTTTCTACTGACTGCAGCGTTCTCTCTCACACTGTCGCTGGCGTACCCACAAACACACACACACACATACACACACACACACACACACACACACACACACACACACACACATACACACGCACACGCACACACACACTGTGACACACACACACACACACACACACGCACACACACACACACTCCTGTCTGCAACAGCGGGGGAGTCAGACTGAGAGAGAAGCAGCGCTGTTTTAAGTGAGCATGGTCTATTGAATTGATTGATTGGTTGATTGCTAATTTTATTACTGTACCCCTGGTTTCCAACTGGTTAAGTTTAGGCTAAAAGAAATAAATAAAAAAATAGGGCGAAGAAAACGTTTTTTTCCTATAGGGCAAAGAAAACGTTTTAATTTGTTTTACCTACTTTATATTCTGCATCTGGTAATAAAATTTTCAATCAATCATTCCAATAATACACAGTTGGATGTGTTAGTTGGTTGGATGCACTTCAAGCTGCTTCCACATGAGGCAACTTCTCTCAATCATTCCAATAATACACAGTTGGATGTGTTAGTTTGGTTGGATGCACTTCAAGCTGCTTCCACATGGAGTTGTGGGAACTACTTTTTCTGGCGGATGGTTTTTTCAATAAATCTTCGATTAATGTGTGTTTATTGTATAGAAATAAGGTTGGATGAATCTGGCAGTTGTATAAAAGCTTTACACCACGTGCAGTCGTGATTTGTGACCAATAAACCATGCCTAGGGGGGTCTAACGACCCTCGGCTGCGCCTCGGGCCTAACAACCACCCCTAGGCATGGTTTATTGGTCACAAACCACTCCTGCGTGTGATGTAATGCTTAAATATAATATAATAATTTGTGCTTCACCAAAAAAAGATTTCAGCAGCCGCCACTGATTTGCATACAGTTGACAGAATAAAAACAATGTATAAAATGCAGACGAATAGGTATAAAAGACAATAAAAGTATTGCAATGTAGTAGACGTACCTATAGATGCTATCTAACTCTATCACACAACTGGCTTATACTTAAAGGTCCCCTGACCACAGTCTGAACTTGGAAAGTCAGCCTTTTGTTTTGATTTGAATGTTTTGAATGATCTTCAACAAACACTAAAAAAAACTATTTTCTTCTAACTTATGAACAATTTAAAACTATGATAACAAACCTCCCTGCATCAATATATAACTGTTTGAACAGATATTTATTTATGTATGTTTTGGTTTTATATATCCCTTATTATTAATCATGTTGTAAAATAATGGTTGAGTCTACACACTTGAGTCGCCAGCCTCAACCCACGGACGGCGTAGAACGTGAAAATTGCGCCCTTATTCCACGGAATTGTACAGCGAATCGAGTCGCCCCCACTGTCCCCATTCCAACAGAACAGCTCGGGCCCAAGTTTTTTTCCTGTCGACTATTGTGTTAAGCAAACACCACACCAGGAAGTGAACTTGGGGCCCATGTATAATGTTTATATTGTCATGTTTGAAAAGGTATATTGAAATTCTCACCGATTAAGTGACGTTAAAGAAACATATGCACAGGCTGAGCTGTGAGTGGAATTCTACATAAAGAAAAGACAGTGTTTATGTTTGTGGTGGCTTTGTAGGCTGCCCCGGCCCCCCCCCCCCCCCCTACTGTGCTGTCTATGTGGCTGCTTTTCTTTTTTCTCTTTTTTTAACTGTTGACCAATAACATGTTTGTATTTATATCAGGTGGTCTGAGGGATTATATAGCAAGTGAAGGGGCACACCCTAGCCGAAAACCATAACAATAACCACTATGCCTAACTCTAACCATAAAGTAGCCCCTTGTCCTTGTGGGGTCCACCCAAAGGGATAGAAACATGATAGATTTGTTGTGGGGTCTCACAAGGATAGGACAACAACACACACACACACACACACGCACGCACGCACACACACACACACACACACACACACACACACACACACACACACACACACACACACACACACACACACACACACACACACACACACACACACACACACACACACACACACACACACACACACACACACACCTAGGAGGATGAGGGTTGATGCTCAAAGACACAGGGAACTTCACATCTGGTTCATATCCCACCCCCAGATCTTCCCCTCTGCCGGTTTGGGGATTCAAACTGATCACCCTCTGGTTACTGTTGGCAGAGTCACTTATGGGGCGACAATAAGTTGGTCATGACGACAATGTCTTCTCACTTAGCCATTAATCGGCGTGGTTTATTATCACATTGCACCCAACAGTACATGAGACCTTTTCTCAGTGAGAGGTAGATGGGAAGAGACAGAGGGGGAGTTAACATCTCCTTTTATACCTCTTACCTGGTGCCAGCATTAATAGCTCCGCCTATAGCGCCCTTGTTACGACCCTGGCTCAAAGGCACGCAACCTATGTGCAAACCAACACCAAAACCCTGTGCTCTAACTCAAAATGCTACTATATCAAGGAACTATTAGTGTAAACCAAAGGACAAGGACTGGAAGAACGTGACAGCTCTTCCTCTAAGCACAGACACTGCATGTGTGTTACCAGGGCTGGTTTTAAAGCTCCCAGCAGGTAACCAATCAGCACTAATTAGCTAATTGGCAGCCCTCAACCTGCATGCACAGTGACACAGGAGTGATCAGGCTCCTGGTACATAACAGCCCTCTTGTGGAAACAGTTATACAGTTACATGCAATCGTATACATCACATAACTTTAACAGTTACATTCTCACATTGCCCCCCCCCCCCCTTCCTCAGGGGACCCAACGAAAACACTAAATATTGAGTCAATTTAGATTATTTTTGATAACATTAGATTAAAATGTATTGTCATCATACAGCACAAGTACAGTACAACATAAAGTACTTTGGCATCCAAACAGAGTGCATTATGTAGCAATAAGTGCAATAGTCATATTCAATGTACAGGTGATTAAACTGGGTAAAAAATATACAAATTAGAACTACTAAGTGTAGTGTTAATCAGATGTATGTAGTATGTACAGAGTTGTAGTATGATATGTACAGTGATACAGGTATAAAGACAGTATGGTAGTCATACTGGCTAGCAGCATAATGAGTCATAATGAGCAGTTCAGCCTCTTTTCACTGCCAACACAAACAGGGAAACAGCATCATGCGGGATGGTGAAAGGTGATGAGAGAGCTATTCATTCCTGCTCATATTTGTCTCAGCCGGACACACCTCTCTCTTTTGATTAAAATACTTACCCAGGCTTTTTATTATAATTTTTTTGGGCTATTTCTTATCACAAAACACACGTCACAAAATACTTTTGGGGGTGAATTCCTTTTCACGTCACTGTACTCATCAGACAACAGTACATATGTACGACAACGGCACGCAGTAACAGCATGCAGTAACAACTAACAACACACAATTACATAAAATAGTAGGATATCTACAGATATGCAAAATATATATTGTATACATGCGGTGAGAATAGATAAATATATAGCGGCTGGGTGGCGCAGCGGACATTGCGCTCGTCACCAACGCAAGAGACACCGGGTTCGAATCCGGCTGTCGGCGTTGCCTCCGGCTTGGGCCGGCCGTCATACTAACTCAATTGGCAGAGTTAGCGGGTGGAAGTCGTTGGGTGGTAATCTGGACATTGTGCACAGCGACTCCTACAGGTCGGTTGGGGACGCCTGCATAGCAGAGACAGGAAATGGCGGAGGTACTGTGAGCCTCCCACACGTTACAGCTTGCCAATGAGAGTCCGCGCTGGCAGGTGAAAAGATGTGACAGGCTGCCTCCTCATGTATCGGAGGTGACACGTGATGCAATGCTTCTATCCTCCCTACGGCCGGCCTGTGGGGGACATATGCGAGCAACGTTCAAGACAGGGGAGGGAAGAATTGGCACAGCGAAATGGGAGAAAAATAGAAAAAAATAGGAGAAAAAGTGGATAAAAAAAAATATATATATATATATATATATATATATATATATATATATATATATATATATATATATATATATATATATATGGTATACACAGCATTTTACATGCTATCATACAGAGCTATGTGTTATATGCAGGTGTATAATAAGTATATAGAGGGGTTATATGCAGGTATATTCAGACATATGTATATATATATATTAGGGCTGACCCCTATTAGTCGAATAGTTGACTAATCGATCGAAAGGAGCCGTAGTCGACTGCCAACCTCTTAGTCGAATACAAATTATTATTATTATTTTTTAAATATAATAATTCTAATTTTTTTTAACGCTAATGGCACCAGTGTTGGGAAAGTTCACTTTCTACATGAACTAGTTCAGTTCACAGTTCACACATTTTAAAATGAACTAGTTCAGTTCATAGTTCATAATAAAAATGTTTGAACTAAAGTTCATGGTTTCAAAAATGAACTAATTTATAGTTTATAGTTCTTTTTTCAATACGTTGCTGCGAGCTATTATTTGTCAAATGTATTGCCACAACCCATAATAGAACCACAGAATACTGGCATTTCCATAACACTTTGCTGCCGCCCATTCAGTCCACACTAGTAGCAGCTGCAGCTTTCATCTTTACAGTATATTTTCAAAAAGATGAGGAAAAACGTGCTGCTTGAATGGTCTTTATTAAGTATAATAATCTAAATATACTTAAAGTACCAAAAGTGAAAGTAGTCATTGTGCAAACATATAAACATGTGCCGACAATCCCGACATAACTCTGTACTAACACAACACGAGGTAGGAACCAGGCTGAGGTATGAAACTAAGGTTGTACCTCAAAGTTCAATATTCAAAGTGCAAAACATTTACTGTAACATAAAATGGGGGACCCTGATGGAAACAAGACAAACGTCTTTCTCAGGTCTGCATCCCCTTAACAATTGTATGTATTGAGCCGTACTGTATTGTACCCATTCTGCAATCTGTTAAATAAAGTTTTCATTCATTCATTCATACTGACTTTAACTAAAACTCTTTTAAATGCTCATACACCGACGTCGTAGAGTCTGACTCTGAGCGAGTGCAGAGCCAAGTGCGAGTGCTATTCTACCAGACTCCCCGAAGCCCCGCCCAGAGCGGTTGCCAGAATGGGTGATTTTCCGCATTATTTTAAAGCCTGTTTACAGTGTGTTTTAACTGGGTTTTTGGCTGAAAGGCATATGAAATCTGGCACACTTTTGAACGCCGTTATAATATAGTGCTGAGAATGAACGCACTTTTGAACACCGTTATACAGCGCTGAGAATGAACACGTTCTCAATTACGTTAATCTAGCGGAAAAAACATCCGTTCAGTTCACACCCGTTCAGTTCACGAACGCGTTCACAAACGATCGTTCATTGAACACGTTCAGGTACATCACTGAATGGCACGCATACCAGAGGCTAACTGCCTAAGAAAACAGGCACAGAGGCACTGAAAGAGGATTTCACCCATCTAATGAACAAACTAGACTAGACAAATATCAAGATGTATCCATCAGTGGACCAATTGCATGCTTTTGCAAAGGACAAGAAGCCTTCCGTCGCCTCCTTCAGACCCACAACCAAAAAAAAAAAAAAAAAAAAAGGATTCAAAAAAGTTTTTGTTTTTTTTCAGCCAATTTCAGCCCATCATAGTCGACTATCCAAATCCTTAGTTGAGGACAGCCCAACTAAGGGCTCTCATTAGGGCTGTCAAAATGAATGCTTTAACTTTGGAGATTAATTTAAATTATTTAAAGCATTAAAATGAATCTAGATTAAATGGAGTGAAAAATCTTCAATTTTAGCGCCGCGGATATAAGAAAGAGGTCTAGCTGAGTCAATGTTGATGGTTTTGTTGAATATTTGTATTTCACAGGAGATAAACTGTATTCAAAGTAAGCTATTAAAATAGTCTTTGAATCTAAATATACTTTCTTTGTGTTGATTTTACATTAATTCCATGATTTTACTCAAGTAAATATCTGTTACAAGCTTCGGTCTTAAATAGAAAAATGCTATTTTTAATCTAGATTAATCTAGATTAATTACAGAAAATTGTGAGATTAATTAGTAATTTTATTTTAATCTATTGACAGCACTAATATATATATATATATTAGCGTATATATATATATATATATATATATATATATATATATATATATATATATATATATATATATATATATATATATATATATATATACGCGGAAAATATAAGAATATAAATGCAAATATACAGTACATGCTATCATACTGAGTACATTGGTAGACTATATTATGAGGTATGTAGTTATATTATTATGATTAAGTTTATTTATTTTTATTAAAAAAAAATTAAATATGTTTTTGGTAGGTATTTTATTGTTTTTTGTTACCGGGCAGTCCGGTAGAGATAGAGAGAGGAAGTATGGGAGATAGACGGGGGAAGAGATTTGGCAAAGGTCGCCGGGTGTAGCTGGAAACTTGTGGGCCCATGTGCACATTATGTATCTCTTTACCTCTCTCCTCCCCAGCCTCGAGTCATAAGATAAGATAGGATTTTCCTTTATTTATCCCCATGGGGAAATTTGGGCATCATAGCAGCATGGAGGAGGGGGGGGGGGTACAGGTATGGGCAGGGTAATACTAGAAAGAGATAAATATAGGCAATACAATTAGATCTGAATATAAAAATATGTTACTGTGGTGTCACGTTGAGGGAGTCTCTCACTCCAGAGTTGAAGGGTCACAGGGGAGGAGATAATAGGAGAGTAGTAGGTGTGTGTAAGGTGGTGATTTTGTCAATGAATAAAGTAGGAAGTAACCTGAAGGACCTGTCACGCTGGTTATTGCATCGCCTCTTCCTTCGACTTCTACATTACAATAAATAAAATAAATATGGATTGTATCTGAATGTATACTATGAGTACGAGTAAAAGTAAACAATATACACAAGGTACCCCAACTGGCATGATTATGTGCAGGTTTTGGTGGTTAAGAGTCAGACACACTTAGTGGTCAGACATTCTAAATAATTAAAGAATGTATAATGACATTGGCATGAAAATTACAAATGAATAAATAATACTATAGAACAAACAAACAAAGCACAAACAAAGCTCAGGCCCACATCACTCCTCCACGTATCAGGGTCTGTGCATGGGTGATGAAGGGTCTCCAAGTTTTCTCAAGATCTTTTCAATGAGAACCTTAGAGCCTGTCTGTAGGACCCCCTTAATCCATCTGCTGTGTGTAGGTGGGGAGACATGCTTCCACTTTATCAATTAGGGATGTCCCGATCATGTTTTTTTGCTCCCGATCCGATCCCGATCATGTGATTTTGAGTATCTACCGATACCGATCTTTCCCGATCCGATTAAAATATTAAAATAAAATAAAAATGTTATCCCAATTTCTCACATTACATTCACCCTGAATGTTGACGTTATCCAGGTGAAAAGTTAACTTCATTCAAGCGAGGCATTGCAATCCTTGACATAAATCATTTGATGTATAATTAAATCAAAGGAAATGCGTTTGGGTCTGAGAGTGTGGCTGGTCTGCCGTTCTGCAGCTGGATACTATTGGTTTGTTTTGGCAAAATTCTTCTGCTCTGTGTGACAATAAATAAATGAATGATGATATGCAATTTAAAACCAAAACTAAGGCCTCAGTATGAGTTTAAGACGTGAACATGGTCATGTTTGTTGAATAAAAAATTAATAAAATGTTTTTGTCGATCCAAATCTTTGGAAAATCACGTGATCGGCCCCGATCCCGATCACGTGATCAGATCGGGACATCCCTATTATCAATAATAAATGTCTAGCTTAGAGCAAATTTTCGAATATTTTTACGTTAAGTAATCATTCTTTTTGTATGGAGGAAACGCAGTGACATCATCTCAGCTGGAACACTCCCACACAGGAAATTGGACGACCTTTCTTTGTCAAAACATCTCTGAACTAACCGGTGCCACCTTTCACTCTTTACGCCATTATTTCCCCTCGACATATTGAATACATATTATTATATTAATTGTTCCATCTATCTTTTGGACTGCATTTATACAGGGCCGCCTCAGGGGGTTTGCGAGCAGTGCGGTCGCACAGGGCCTCGCGGAAAGGGGGGCCTCGGAAACAAAAATAAAAAAATATTATTATTTTTTTTTTCTATTATTATTATTATTATTATTATTATTATATTTTTTTTTTTTTTTTTTTTGCGAGGCCCCCCTTCCCGCAAGGCCCTTTTTCATCACAGACCTAAAATTTTGTTTTGCTTACATGCTTATATATTTCACATTAGACTTAGGCTCTGCAGCAGATATACTATTGGTTTCAATGAGGGGAGGGGTTACAGGTAAGGTACAGAGGCGGCCGGCGTGCGTCTGACTATTTCCACGGGAGCGCATGCAGCATTGGAGGTTATGCCAAGACGAAGAGGACGGTCGTTCGGCAGATGGACTGAAGATGAAAGTTGTTGCATGTTAGAAAGTTCAGTCAGGCTAGCCATGTCGGCTTAGCTAAAGGCAGGGACAGCTAGTTAGCTTTAGCTACGTTATTGAGTGCTAACGTGTGGTTCAGTCGGGCTAGCCATGTCGGCTAGTAGCTTAGCTAAAGGCTAACTAGCGTTAGCTAACCTAGCAAGCTAGCGTTAGCTACGTTATAGAGTGCTAACGTGTGGCAGATAAACAGGAGAACAGACTCCAAAGTTAATCCCAACGGGGGGGACAATATGGACTGATGATTGGTGAACTTCGTCAACTCCATGGTTGTCTCCTTCCTCTTGGACGTTTGGTGAGTTTTTAATGCACTCTATTGTCTATTCTATTCCCGCCGTGGATCTCTGTGTTTCTTTCTCTCTCTTGCTCTCTCTCTCTCTCTGTCTCTCTCTCGCTCTCTCTCTCTCTGTTGCTCTCGCTCTCTCTCTTGCTCTCTCTCTCTCGCTCGCTCTCTCTCTTGCTCTCTCTCTCTCTCGCTCTCTCTCTCTCGCTCTCTCTCTCTTGCTCTCTCTCGCTCTCTCTCTCTCTGTTGCTCTCGCTCTCTCTCTCTCTCTTGCTCTCTCTCTCTCGCGCTCTCTCTCTTGCTCTCTCTCTCTCTCTCTCTCTCTCTCTCTTGCTCGCTCGCTCTCTCTCTCTTGCTCTCTCTCGCTCTCTCTCTCAATTCAATTCAATTCAATTCAATTCAATTCAATTCAAATGGGCTTTATTGACATGGGAAACATACGTTTACATTGCCAAAGCCAAAGAAAACAAAACAATCAAACAGATAAAACAAAATAAATCAGTACATTACAGAAGGAATTTCTTGTACAGTCTTTATGGTGGTTGTATTCCGTTGGATGTCCTTTTCTTGTCACAGCAGCTCACAAATCTGGCTGCTGTGTTTGCACATTCTTGTATTTCTCCCAGTAGGTATGGGAGTTTTGAGTTATTGTCCATGTTTTCAAAGTCTCTTTGGGTGTTTGCAATTTGTGGGAAGTATATGTCTCTGATGTCTTGGTGGGCAGGTTGTTAAGAAGTGGAGCTCGGTTTCCACCTCATCTTGTGTGCAGTGGGTGCATAGTCTGTCTTCGCTTGGGAGCCAGGTCTGCCTATGGTGGCCTTTCTCAATGGCTAGGCTGTGCTCACTGAGTCTGTACCTAGTCAAGGATCTTCTTAGTTGTGGGTCAGTCACAGTGCTCAGGTATTCTGCCACTGTGTACTCTCTGTTTAGGGCCAAATAGCATTTCAATTTGCTCTGGTTTTGGGTTGTTTCTTTCCAATGTGTCAGATAGTTTTCTTTTTGTTTTCTTATAATTTGATTTAGTCCAGTGTGGTTTCTGTCTGGTGGCTCTGCTTGTGTTTGTGAGCAGAGTCCCAGAACCATCTGGCTGAGTGGGCATCTATCGAGGGTCTCTCTGTGGGTGAGGGCTTTGTTCCGGAGTGTGTCTGGGTCGCTTTCTTTTAGGTGATTGTGGAATTTGAATGCTATTTTTTGAATTTTGATGATTAGTGGGTATCTTCCTAGTTCTGCTCTGCATGCATTATTTGGCGTTTTCCGTTGGGTGCGGAGAATGGATTTGCAAAATTCTGCATGCAGAGTCTCAATTGGGTGTTTATCCCATTTGGTGAAGTCTTGGTTTGCAAGTGGGCCCCAGACTTCACAACCATATAGGGAAATCGGTTCTATGACGGAGTCTCTCTCTCTCTCTCTCTCTCTCTCTCTCTCTCTCTCTCTCTCTCTCTCTCTCTCTCTCTCTCTGCGCGCCACTGTGCAATGCGCCACTGTGCCAATGTGGATTACTGATGCGTGGTGGAAACGCTTGAAAAGGCACATCACCAACACAGAAAGATGTTTACTGACAGAGTCTTTCACCTTGCAGAAGAAACCTTGCTCCAGGGTCTAGTTGACCTGCGTTGTGGTGAGTTTGGCACAGTGGCTGCAGTAGCTTCCCGCCTTGTGTGCACATCTGCTGTTAATTTGTTGTTAATATAAAATGTGCCTATGCCACAGTCTATATACGTTATATGTTCACAATATCCATTTCCAAAGTATACCTGTAATTCTACAACTTATACTGTGTACTGCTATGCACTACTGTTACTTTGCACTCTGGTTAGATGCCAACTTAATTTTGTTGTACTGTACCTGTGCTGTGGAATGACAATCGAATCGAATAGAATTTAATCTAATATGACATTTCCCTATAGCATCTGGCAAGATTTCTCTCTAGCATTATGAGTTTTAAGTTATGAGCACTCAAAGAAACTATAAAAGAAGGAAGGGTTCTATGCTCTGCTTGGTGCCAGACTCTGGTGCCAGACTGCCAGTTCTATAAAAATATACAATATATCTGGGGAAATATACATCAACCAATATATCAAACATTAGCTATACAATGCAACAAATTGCCAATGATTCTGACACCCGAGGTTATAACCTGTTTAAATGACAGATCATACAAGATGATTCCTTACATTGGAAGCTTAAAACATAAAACTTGTAAAATAACAGACAGGAATACATCTTGTCAAAGCTGAGGAAAATGCATGTCTATGTTGGCAGAATTACATCTTTAAAGTACATTTCAGTGAATACCTCTTTATTCCAGTAGGAATCATGAAATTTTTACATCATGACATCATGCCAGACCCTCATCTGCACCTTTGATTACACTGTTTACTTGCTCATATTCTTATATTCAGAGTTAATTATATTGTTTACACTGCTTATTTTTTATCTTTACTATGTTTTTATTTGCCTATATGTTTTCTACTATTTGTTATGGTTTGTAACCGACCCCAATCGCACAACACAAGACAGGTATGATGGTTTGCCAAGAAACAGATATTTATTGAGAGACAGGGAAAAAGGGGCACTGTCCCTTTAAGGGAGAACACAAATACAGGAATATAACAAGAGGGGAAAAACTAGGTGCCTTTAAGAGGCGGGCAGGAAAAGGGTACACTAAGGGAAGGTTAATGAACGCTAGGGGAAACATTAAAGGAACGCTAGGGGAAGGTTAAGGAAACAGAGGAACTAGAGACTAGGAGATGTCGGGACAAGGAGAGCTAGGGAACAGGAGAACTGGGGACTAGGAGAACTAGGGACAAGGAACTAGGTGGAACTAGAAGGGGAGAACTTGGGACCAGGAACTAGGTGGAACTAGAAGGGGAGAACTAGGGACAGAGGGGACTGAGGCCCGCGGAGGCGGGCTGGGGACAGGGAGGAACTGGGGACTGGTGGGAAAACATCTGGGCCGCTCTGCAGAACAGAGGAGAGGGTTAATATTCAAAAGGGAACAAACAGAGCAGATGCAGAACAGTCCAAATAAACAAAGTAACAAAGTAATAATATCTTCGTGTTACAAACACACAGGGGGAGATGTAATGTCCAAAAATACTATCTAAGTGAGAACAAAAACAGAGTGGGAGATGAAATGTCCAAACTACTAACTAAGTGAGAACAAAAACAGAGTGGGAGATGAAATGTCCAAACTACTAACTAAGTGAGAACAAGAAAAGGAGGCATTACGCTGGGTGAGTGACATCACAATCAAAACTCACCCAAGCGTATGCGGAATGGTACAGGAACGCAGCGGGACGGGGGCAAGAGGCATTACGCTGGGTGAGTGACATCACAATCAAAACTCACCCAGGCGTATGCGTAATGGTACAGGAAACGCAGCGGGACGGGGGCAAGAGGCATTACGCTGGGTGAGTGACATCACAATCAAAACTCACCCAGGCGTATGCGTAATGGTGCAGGAACAGCAGCGGGACGGGGGCAAGAGGCATTACGCTGGGTGAGTGACATCACAATCAAAACTCACCCAGGCGTATGCGTAATGGTACAGGAAACGCAGCGGGACGGGGGCAAGAGGCATTACGCTGGGTGAGTGACATCACAATCAAAACTCACCCAGGCGTATGCGTAATGGTGCAGGAACAGCAGCGGCGGCGAGGGTGTCGCCACCGGGTAGCTGGCTGTCCGAGCCGAGGAACAGAGTGCTGGAACAGCGGCGGTGGCGAGGGTGTCGTCCACCGGGTAGCCGCTGTCGGAGCCGAGGAACAGGGTGCTGGAACAGCGGCGGTGGCGAGGGTGTCGTCCACCGGGTAGCCGCTGTCGGAGCCGAGGAACAGAGTGCTGGAACAGCGGCGGTGGCGAGGGTGTCGTCCACCGGGTAGCCGCTGTCGGAGCCGAGGAACAGAGTGCTGGAACAGCGGCGGTGGCGAGGGTGTCGTCCACCGGGTAGCCGCTGTCGGAGCCGAGGAACAGGGTGCTGGAACAGCGGCGGTGGCGAGGGTGTCGTCCACCGGGTAGCCGCTGTCGGAGCCGAGGAACAGAGTGGCGCGCCACACCTTGGTGTGCACGTCGGAACCGAGAGACGCCTCGGGGTGCGTCTGCGAGGAGGAGTGTGCCAAGCACGAGGATCCTTGGAAGATGCGCGTTGCGCGCTGGAGACTGGAGAGCGTGCCAAGCCCTTGAAGATGCGCGTTGCGCGCTGGTGACTGGAGAGCGTGCCAAGCCCTTGCAGATGCGCGTTGCGCGCTGGTGACTGGAGAGCGTGCCAAGCACGAGGATCCTTGGAAGATGCGCGTTGCGCGCTGGAGACTGGAGAGCGTGCCAAGCCCTTGAAGATGCGCGTTGCGCGCTGGTGACTGGAGAGCGTGCCAAGCCCTTGCAGATGCGCGTTGCGCGCTGGTGACTGGAGAGCGTGCCAAGCCCGAGGGTCCGGGAGATGCGCGTTGGTCTAGATGTGCGTCAGGACGAACAGCTGCGCTGGGGTCTGCAGTGGAGCGCTGGGGTGCCTCCCGTGGAAGTACAGGGAGCGCAGAACAGTCTCCTCCACAGGCTACGGCGACAGCAGACGAAGGCTGGAGCAAAACATCTCAAGGCTGGAGAAATCCATATACAGCATTGGTAGACCAGAGGATCTCCCGAAAGAGTCTAGATGTTAGAGAATATGACTCAGCATGAATACAACACGACCCCACGCCGAAACGAGGGGAAGAGCCCTGGTATTTAAAGCCCACAGGGGAACTAATTAGCCTGCCACCACAGGTGCGAGAGGTAATTGATAATAGTCCAGGTGTGGCCACTGAGAGTAAACGAGAGTAAAGAACGAGAGGGTGGGGGCTAGAGAGAGTGAGTGAGAAGGGAATTTCTAACAGTAGGCTTAAAGAAAACAGAGAAAGTTGGTGAGCAGCGGACAAAACCTCACAGTACCCCCCCCCTCAACGGGAGCCACCTGGCGACCCAAAACAAATACAGACAGAGTGGCAGGGGGCAAAACAAGACAAAAACAAAAGGTACTGGCCAAGCCAGCAGGGGAAGCCACCACAAGAGTGGGGCTAGCAAAAGAAACAGGGTCGCCGAGGGGTAACTAGGGTAGCAGAGGGGCAACAGGAGGAACTGGCCTAGAGGAAACCGGGCCTAGAGGAACCGGGTCAGGAGGAACTGGGTCCAGAGAACTAGCCTAGAGAACTGGCCAAGAGAACTGGCCTAGAGAACCGGTCTAGAGAACTGGTTTAGAGAACTGGCCTAGAGAACTGGTCTAGAGAACTGGTCTAGAGGAACTGGTCTAGAGGAACTGAGGGGCAAGCAGGGTAGCTAAGGGGTAACCATGGTAGCACCGGGAAAGGGCTAGCAGAGGGAAAGGGTAGCTGCCAAGGCACTGATAGCTACAGGGCCTATGCTAGCTGTACTGCTACATCAACATAGAGGCTGCGCTAGCTGCCGAGCTAGGCTAGCAGGGGGAAAGGGTAGCTGCCAAGGCACTGATAGCTACAGGGCCTATGCCAGCTGTACTGCTACATTAACATAGAGGCTGCGCTAGCTGCCGGAGCTAGGCTGGCAGACAGGGCTGGACCAGCATGAGAGAACAAGCTAGCTGGAAGGACAGTCCTAGCTGTGTGAGATAAACTGACCTTGCTAGCTGAAGGGCAGTCCTAGCAGTGTGAGATAAACTGACCTTGCTAGCTGAAAAGGCAGTCCTAGCAGTGAGAGATAAACTGACCTTGCTAGCTGAAAAGGCAGTCCTAGCAGTGGGAGATAAACTGACCTTGCTAGCTGAAAGGGCAGTCCTAGCAGTGGGATAAACTACACAAAAAAGTGGAGGCCATGCAGAAGGACCGGGTTAGCTGCTTGGGCCTGGCTAGCTACAGGGCCTATGCCAGCTGCAAGGCTGCATTAACATAGAGGCTGTGCTAGCAGCCGGGGCTAAGCTAGCAGACTGGGGCTCTGCTGAGGGACAGGGTTAGCTGCCAGGGCATGGCTAGCTACAGGGCCCATGCCAGCAGCAAGGGCTGCATAAACATAGAGGCTGTGCTAGCAGCCGGGGCTAAGCTAGCAGACTGGGGCTCTGCTGAGTAGTAGAGGCCTAACAAGCTGCAGGGGGGTCAAACAGGGCTAAGAGGGGAGCTAAACAGGGCTAACAGGGAAGCAAATGGGGGAGTCAACAGGCTAACAGGGGAGCTAACCGGGGAGACCAACAAGCTAACAGGGGAGCTAACAGGCTAACAAGGAAGCTAGAGGGGAGCTAGAGGGAACAAGAAAAAAAAAGGCAAACTCAACATACACCGTCTGTGCTGGCTGGGGTCGTCGATTTGGTGGGGTCGTACTGTTATGGTTTGTAACCGACCCCAATCGCACAACACAAGACAGGTATGATGGTTTGCCAAGAAACAGATATTTATTGAGAGACAGGGAAAAAGGGGCACTGTCCCTTTAAGGGAGAACACAAATACAGGAATATAACAAGAGGGGAAAAACTAGGTGCCTTTAAGAGGCGGGCAGGAAAAGGGTACACTAAGGGAAGGTTAATGAACGCTAGGGGAAACATTAAAGGAACGCTAGGGGAAGGTTAAGGAAACAGAGGAACTAGAGACTAGGAGATGTCGGGACAAGGAGAGCTAGGGAACAGGAGAACTGGGGACTAGGAGAACTAGGGACAAGGAACTAGGTGGAACTAGAAGGGGAGAACTTGGGACCAGGAACTAGGTGGAACTAGAAGGGGAGAACTAGGGACAGAGGGGACTGAGGCCCGCGGAGGCGGGCTGGGGACAGGGAGGAACTGGGGACTGGTGGGAAAACATCTGGGCCGCTCTGCAGAACAGAGGAGAGGGTTAATATTCAAAAGGGAACAAACAGAGCAGATGCAGAACAGTCCAAATAAACAAAGTAACAAAGTAATAATATCTTCGTGTGACAAACACACAGGGGGAGATGTAATGTCCAAAAATACTATCTAAGTGAGAACAAAAACAGAGTGGGAGATGAAATGTCCAAACTACTAACTAAGTGAGAACAAAAACAGAGTGGGAGATGAAATGTCCAAACTACTAACTAAGTGAGAACAAGAAAAGGAGGCATTACGCTGGGTGAGTGACATCACAATCAAAACTCACCCAAGCGTATGCGGAATGGTACAGGAACGCAGCGGGACGGGGGCAAGAGGCATTACGCTGGGTGAGTGACATCACAATCAAAACTCACCCAGGCGTATGCGTAATGGTACAGGAAACGCAGCGGGACGGGGGCAAGAGGCATTACGCTGGGTGAGTGACATCACAATCAAAACTCACCCAGGCGTATGCGTAATGGTGCAGGAACAGCAGCGGGACGGGGGCAAGAGGCATTACGCTGGGTGAGTGACATCACAATCAAAACTCACCCAGGCGTATGCGTAATGGTACAGGAAACGCAGCGGGACGGGGGCAAGAGGCATTACGCTGGGTGAGTGACATCACAATCAAAACTCACCCAGGCGTATGCGTAATGGTGCAGGAACAGCAGCGGCGGCGAGGGTGTCGCCACCGGGTAGCTGGCTGTCCGAGCCGAGGAACAGAGTGCTGGAACAGCGGCGGTGGCGAGGGTGTCGTCCACCGGGTAGCCGCTGTCGGAGCCGAGGAACAGGGTGCTGGAACAGCGGCGGTGGCGAGGGTGTCGTCCACCGGGTAGCCGCTGTCGGAGCCGAGGAACAGAGTGCTGGAACAGCGGCGGTGGCGAGGGTGTCGTCCACCGGGTAGCCGCTGTCGGAGCCGAGGAACAGAGTGCTGGAACAGCGGCGGTGGCGAGGGTGTCGTCCACCGGGTAGCCGCTGTCGGAGCCGAGGAACAGGGTGCTGGAACAGCGGCGGTGGCGAGGGTGTCGTCCACCGGGTAGCCGCTGTCGGAGCCGAGGAACAGAGTGGCGCGCCACACCTTGGTGTGCACGTCGGAACCGAGAGACGCCTCGGGGTGCGTCTGCGAGGAGGAGTGTGCCAAGCACGAGGATCCTTGGAAGATGCGCGTTGCACGCTGGAGACTGGAGAGCGTGCCAAGCCCTTGAAGATGCGCGTTGCGCGCTGGTGACTGGAGAGCGTGCCAAGCCCTTGCAGATGCGCGTTGCGCGCTGGTGACTGGAGAGCGTGCCAAGCACGAGGATCCTTGGAAGATGCGCGTTGCGCGCTGGAGACTGGAGAGCGTGCCAAGCCCTTGAAGATGCGCGTTGCGCGCTGGTGACTGGAGAGCGTGCCAAGCCCTTGCAGATGCGCATTGCGCGCTGGTGACTGGAGAGCGTGCCAAGCCCGAGGGTCCGGGAGATGCGCGTTGGTCTAGATGTGCGTCAGGACGAACAGCTGCGCTGGGGTCTGCAGTGGAGCGCTGGGGTGCCTCCCGTGGAAGTACAGGGAGCGCAGAACAGTCTCCTCCACAGGCTACGGCGACAGCAGACGAAGGCTGGAGCAAAACATCTCAAGGCTGGAGAAATCCATATACAGCATTGGTAGACCAGAGGATCTCCCGAAAGAGTCTAGATGTTAGAGAATATGACTCAGCATGAATACAACACGACCCCACGCCGAAACGAGGGGAAGAGCCCTGGTATTTAAAGCCCACAGGGGAACTAATTAGCCTGCCACCACAGGTGCGAGAGGTAATTGATAATAGTCCAGGTGTGGCCACTGAGAGTAAACGAGAGTAAAGAACGAGAGGGTGGGGGCTAGAGAGAGTGAGTGAGAAGGGAATTTCTAACAGTAGGCTTAAAGAAAACAGAGAAAGTTGGTGAGCAGCGGACAAAACCTCACACTATTACCATACCCATACCTTTACCTGTACCTCCTCTTCCCCATGCCGCTATGACGCCTGAATTTCCCCAAGGGGATTAATAAAGGAATATCTTATCTTATCTTATCTTACGTGACCAGGCCAGGCCCCCTCACAACCTCATAAGACCAGATTGCAAAGGCTTGGTGATGGTGATATTCACAAAGTCATCTTATCATCCCTTATTTATATATAGCCATATATCTACAGTGCCTTGCAAAAGTATTCAGACCCTTGACCAATTTTCACATTTGACTGAATTACAAATGATGATTGACATTTTGTTCTGTGTGATATTTCATTTTTAAAACACTGACGCTCAAGAAGCATTAATTTAAGGGGAGGTACTTCCCTTGAATTGTAGGCAAAACATCCTTCCACCTGAGAGAAAATTAATAAAATGAATAGACAGAAAACGGGGGCGACAGTGGCTCAGGACTCAGGAGGTACCAGTTCCCGGTTCGATTCCCACTGACACTTACTAACTGCTCCTGCTGAGCAGGTTGGCACCTTGCATGGTTGCCTCCGCCGTCGGTGTGTGAATGTGTGAGTGAATGGGTGAATGTGAGGAACAAAATTGTAAAGCACTTTGGATAAAAGTGCTATATAAATGCATCATTTACCATTTACAAATAATGCTTTGGATATTACTTATTTATTTAGTTATAAAAATATTTAAAATAGCTAATATTCAATAATTTTTATTTTATAAAACGCCTGTTGATTGCATACTGATAGTAAATTGGACACTATTCTGGAACCATTTGTAGCAGATGCACAAGTTAAGTGGTTAAAAAGAATACTAGGATAACAACCAAACCATTATTTACAACTGCAACTAATAAATAATAAATAAATAAAATAACTGAACCTAACTTCTTTCAAAGTTATTTTGAGTTTATTCTCATTATCATGCACATCTCACAAGAAGAAATAATGACTTACGCATTCCTTTCTGTAGGACCTCTGTTGCCAAATTCTCATTTGTCTATCAAGGTGCAGTGATGTGGAATGATATACAAAAAACAGAAACATGTTCCACTTTAAATACATTTAAAAGCAAGGTTAAAAAAGAACTACAGATTCTGTAGTCTTTAGTATCCATGTGTATTTGTGAGTAGTCTTTTTCTTCAACATTATAATTGTTGTATAATGCTGTATTGTATGTATCTGTGTGTATGAGAGAGGGATATGCGCATGTGTGTTTGTGCATAATGTGTGTGCGGGGGGGGGGGGGGGGGGGGGGGGGGGGTGATTTTCTGTGTAGTTATCCTATATAGGTTTAAGAGGGGAGGTTGCTTATAAGCCCTTGGGCTTTTTGACATTTCCTGCACATTTGAACTGTTCTTCTTTTACTTCTTTTATTCCAGAATGTATGTATGTAAGTGCAAATAACAATAAACAAATAACAATAAACAAAATCTTCAAAGTAGTAGTGGGAGAAAGCAGAAAGCTAGAATAAGACTTGTGAGGGAAGACACAGAGAGCTAGAAGGACACTTGTGAGGGAAGACAGAGAGCTAGAAGGAGACGTGTGAGAGAAGACAGGGCTAGAAGGTCTAGAAGAATTAGGACAGAGGAGAGGCCTTTCGCTTTTGCCAAGTGAAGTGCCTCTGTGACTGCAATGAGGGCCGTTTCTGTGGAGTGACCAGTCCTGAAGCATGACTGATTAGGGTCTAGGTAGGAGGTCATTCTGTAAGAGATAATCATAAAGTTGGTTGGATACAGCACGTTGTGTTTTAGAAAGGAAGGAGAAAAGAGAGACAGGACGATAGTTGTCTATGACTGTCATGAACCAAACTCAAGGTACAGACAAAACAAGGGAGACCACACAAGTACTTGAGGTTTTTAAAGAAAAGTAATTTAATTATGCTATTTAAACTATGTACAAACAAAAGAAATTAAAGAATGAATGGATCAGTAATATGTGTGGTGCGTGTAAATGATAATATGAGAAACAACCAAACCAAATTTAAACAAACACAATGTCAGGACCAGCTTGGAGGAGAGACAGACAGACAAATGGAGAAGTCAGGCCTTTTACACAGGTGTGCCTCCTCCTCCTGACACACCTGCACAGGTGCGTCTGATTGCCAGTCTGTGGATGACAGACATGTTAATAGCAACAATCCAGGTATATTCCTGAGTCCACCTGGGGCCCTATTCCCCGTACCTGGTTCAACTAAGTCGATCAAGAGTCCCATTATCCAGATTCAATTAACCCGATGTTTGAAGCCGGGATTTTCCTGTTCCTCGAAGGTGGATTCAGTCTCGTTAACTCGAACCAGACTTGATACTCAGGATCAGTGCGCGCGCCCGCCTCAGCTGAGAAGACAGCAGGTGTCGATCGCAGAAATCCTGATTTTCTAATGGCATTGATTGATTGATTGATTTAAAACTTTATTAACAGATTGCAGTACGGCTCAATAGCCTCGCCGACAAGTTAAATGCATAATCTATAGGCACATTTTAAGTCCCTCATTACCCCAATCAATCAGATTATATTTCTTTAAACGTGCCCTGCTGGCAGTAGGTTCATGGAATGGATAATCAAATGAGATCTTGCTAGCGAAAATAATTAGTTCAACCGTTTCAGAATAAGGATACGGCTCTCTTACCCATTGATTGATGTATGGTGGATGTTTTACTTATCTGCACTGTGGTGTGACGGTTTGTCATTTTGACTTTCACGCAGACGGCCCGGGTTCGAATCCCACTTCTTCTAGTCTTTTTCTTCTTTTTGCAATGTAGGAATAATTCAATTTGGTGCACGTTGAGAGCTATATAAAGAATGACATCCTCAATGCATGTAGATTTATAATATTTTAACTTAAAACTAGGCTACTTTTGCGTATAATCATTAATATTATATTCCAAAAGAATTATATTGGAAACGCGGGGTCTCGAACTCGGGTCGCCCGGTTGACAGGCGAGAGCACTAGGCGTTGCACCACTGTGCCAGACGGGATATATTCATTGTGTATCCATCAATACAAGAGACCCGTGTTTCAAATATTTTTCTTTTGAATGAAGTTTTATCTCTTTATTCTCAAATGCATTAATGTGACGTCAACGGCTCATTCAATTTCTCAAATCCGTCAAACAGCGCATCTCATCAGACATTTTAATCCCAGTTACAATATCACAATAACGTGTGAGTGATGATACAATTCAACAATCCTCAGAGTCCTCGTAATTCATAATCCACAAAAACCACAATCCACGCATAGACACTTCAATTTTATGCTTGAATGAAACACAATCCGGGGCGCTCCGTTAAGCAAATCTACAGCGGAGAATATATGAAACTAATCAGAGCCAAACGGCCGATAGGTTTCATTCATTAAAAATATCCCCGCGGGATTCACATTTGCAATGCGCCGTTATTAAAATAACCACATGCAGCGTGTATCGCACTCCGAGCGCCGTATATGACGTGCATTATTTTATTTAGGACAAAGTAAATCTATAGGCTGAATATGATTTATTATCAGCATTTAGTTCTATTATTATACATTTCAAAAGCCCCCTCTAGGAAAACGAAGCACAGAAACATAATTCAGAATGGTATAATGGGATCTCTAGACTGTGAGAAATATTTCAGGAAGCGAGCTGGCATTACTTTGCTGGGGCGTGGCCATGGTTCATCCAGCTAACTGAACTAAACCCTGCTCCCGACCAGGCTCAAACTTTCTGATCTGTTACCATGGTGATTTAGAAAATCCGACTTCGGGGAACAGAAAGGTCTGGCTTAAGTCAGGCTATACTGGAAATTATCCGGCTAACTCAGTTAGCCAGGTACGGGGAACGGGGCGGAGAGGGATGGGGTTGTCACAATGACGGTGGGGTTCATGGTTGGTTTTTTATGAGCGGTGTGACTCTGGCTTGTTTTAGGGAGGTGGGGACCACCCCCGAGTTGAGGGAGGAGTTGATGGTTGCAGTTAGGAATGGGAGGATGTCTGGTGCTATGGTCTGGAGGAGTGGGGAGGGTAACTGATCCAGCTGGCATGTAGTTGGACAGTTCAACATTACCAGTGTCAGGGTCTCCGTGTCTGTAATGGGAGAGAAAGATGACAGAGTGAAGGATGAGGTTCTCGATTCAGTATTTGGAAGTTGGGGGTTGGGAGAAGGAGCTGTGGATGATCTCCACTTTTTCTTCAAAGAAGATCGCAAAGTCTTCAGCAGAGAGAGATGAGGGGGAGGGGGTGGGGGGGAGTGAGGAGGGAGGACATGGTAGCATGCAGTTTGCAAAGGTTCTTGGCAGAGGCCTCGATCCTATGGTGAAAGAAAGAAGCTTTGGCAGTAGTAATGGTTTTGGAGAATGTTAACAAGAGGTTGTGATATGTGGCGATGTCAGCAGTGAGGCGTGACTTTCTATACTTCCTCTCAGCCGCTCTCAGGACCTGTCTTTGTTCTCTCACTGCATCCGTCAGCCATGGACTGGGTGGGGAACGGCGGGCAGGTTTCTCAGCGAGGGCAGTCCCGGCGCCATGGGCGGGCATTAGGGGGCCGGGCCCGCCCACTGAGTCAGCTGTGCCCACCCTGGTTAAAAAAAAGAAAGAAAAAAAAAACGTTTTTTTTTTATTTATTTTTTTCAATCAAAGTCAACTATCCAAATCCTTAGTCGGGGACAGCCCTAGTGGGCACTGATGTCAACAACAACACTACTGAAGCTAGCACGGCACTCTGTGAGAATTCGTTTTCTACCCTCAAGAACGTCTTTACAGAACATCGCCTTAGTATGCTTCATCGACGCAACTAAGGCCAATTTAATTCAGTTGGCATTTTAGAAGGACTTAACAAAAAAGTTCAGGAATGAGTGGAGGGACAGTGTTTTAAGAAGATTTCACTATGTCCCCAAACACCGCTTGCCGCTCTACTAATGATGGTGAGTAACCTGTGGAGGAATTTTGTTTGCTTTTTTATGCACCTTATTTTTGTCAGTTCAGTTCAGTTTGTCAGTGAATTCAGAAGTGTTGAATAAATGGAGACTTTTCAAATATATAGAATAGAATAGAATATAAATGTATTATCCTGAGGGAAATTTGACACTGCAAATCACTCAACATTAAACATTTAGACAGAACAAGTCACAAATATGAATAACAAAATAAATGGCCTAAGAATAGAATAAAATGAAATAGAATAAAAATAGAATAAAAGATACAGTAAATAAATACAGTAAAAATATACTGAAGTCTACAGTAGGTGTAATATTGCACAGTGCTGTTTAAAAAGTAAGAGTCCAGGAAGATGGTAACTGTCACTCTGTGCTCAGTGATGCAGTGAGGCACAGTGATGCATTGTATAGTCTGATGGCTGTCGGAATGAAGGACTTCCTGTGCCGTTCAGTGCTGCATTTAGGTAGTGTGAGCCTATAACATGCTCCTCCTGTCAGCCAAGTCTGTGTATAGTGGGTGGGAGGGGTTTTCCCTGATGGCCTGGAGCTTAGCACGGTTCCTCCTCTCCGCCACCCTCGCTAGAGTCCAGCTCCACCCCAACCACACTACTGGCCTTCTTGACCATCTTATCCAGCCTGTTTGTGTCCCCTGCTCTCAGTCCGCTGCCCCAGCAGGTCTGTTATATATATCCGTTCAGTCTGTTTTTGTATAAGTGAATGTTCTTAAGATAGAGAGAAATTAGATATTTCAATTGCCTCTCTGCTGTTTAGTTCAGCACCGTGGGCAGCGCCAAGCAAGCCACAGCGCCGCTGTCCCAGCTGAAACGTATAAAAGGGAACCTGTGTTGAAAAACCATTGTGCCCCCCCGAGAACATTTTATGCCCCCCCACTAATTTGTTTCTGCAGCCTGGTCTGAGCAAGGGGACAGAGCTTGTCAAAGGAGGTTGAGCTAGAAGGAGACTTGAGAGGGAAATCACACAGATAGCTAGAAGGATACTTGTGAGGGAAGTCACACAGAGAGCTAGAAGGATACTTGTGAGAGAAGTCACACAGAGAGCTAGAAGGCGACTTGTGAGGGAAGACACAGAGAGCTAGAAGGAGACTTGTGAGGGAAGACACAGAGAGCTAGAAGGAGATTTGTGAGAGAAGACACAGAGAGCTAGAAGGAGACTTGTGAGAGAAGACACAGAGAGCTAGAAGGAGACCTGAGATGGAAGACACAGAGAGCTAGAAGGAGACCTAAGAGGGAAGACACAGAAAGCTAGAAGGAGACCTGAGATGGAAGACACAGAGAGCTAGAAGGAGACCTAAGAGGGAAGACACAGAGAGCTAGAAGGAGACCTAAGAGGGAAGACACAAACTTTGGAAATTACTCAACAACCAACCAGGCTGCAGCAAAAAACTAAAAACCAGATTTACAAACATAAACATAAAGACAGAAAACACTCTCATCACAGACAAACTGGATATGGCCAAATACCTAAACATATTCTTTACAAACATAGCCACAATACTGGTTAATAAACTACCCTCCGACTCAGGGCATTATGGGGTAGAACACATAGTAGCATACTACAAAATCCTAGGGGTCTGCAAAGACGACTTCAAACTGGAAATTGTAACAACAGATGAGGTACTCAAAAAACTGAGCGCCCTCCAAACTAACAAGGCCACTGGCCATGACAAAAATTGCGAGAGTGACCCTGTCACGTATGTGGGTTGTGCATTATCATTATTGCCATATATTTTAACACCATGTAGCATCAGGGTAATATATTATTTGTGTTGTTCTCTTGTGTGGTGTTGTGTCATCTCCTAATCGCCTGTTTCTGTTCCGCAGATGCCACTCATCTCCCTGATTGGATTGGTTGCACCTGATTGGTGCATCTTCAAGCAGGCAGTGGAGATGGGTGGTTAAAAGAGTGGGAGGTGACACACATCGGGGCGCCTCATTGAATCACTGCCACCGACCAGAGTGGAGTGTGGAGGTGGCCGCTAGTTTGCCACTATTGAGTGGATACTTTTGTAGCCAAATTGTAAAAGCCATTAACCACTGTGTGTGGGCAATATTATTGTGTTGGTCTTGTCTTCCACTTTTGTGTGCTTCCCTAACAGGTGGGATTATTATTGTATATATTAATGGCCTCTGCGCCATCTCCCTCCATCAAGGGATATATATATACTGTAGTGTTTTATTGCTGGGTGGTTCCCAGGGTTTACCTTTGCTTAATGTTTGTTTGTCTTATTTGTATATTCCCTGTTTGTTCTCCATTGCCCTTTGCCCTGGGGGACTGGCTGTGAATGAGCCATGGACGGTCGCAAATCTCTGAGCTCCAGCAAGAACTCCAGCAACAACTACAATCAACACGGAAAACCAACAAGGTTTTTCATACATTTCATCATCTTCCTACTATGGATTACAGATTACTTTAATTCATCAAGAAAGCTAAACCAAACGGATAAAAGAGAAATCGGAAGAGAAAGCGGTAGACACAATGACTTTTACCTCCTCGACGGCTCGGAGCAGAAACATCTGGCCATTGGGACCGCAGCTATCCACGGGTTCCTAACGGCAAATCCGGAGCGGAAGAAAATCCCCCCAGCAGGTAAACTAGATCGAAGGACGATAATCATCCTTTATCTACTCCTTGCGGGAGATATTAAATTAAACCCGGGCCTGACTACACGACTACAACAGAAAGTGATGAATCAGAGGCTCCCACAGATAGTGACGGCTACCGTCGCGATCAACAATAATGACAACAACATCCTTTTCAACGACACCAACATCCTAACACCGGCGTCGGGTGCATACATTCCACCCGTCACCGGAGAAGTGATGACTGCCGTCGCGATCAACAACGACAACAACATCCTTTTCAACAACAACAACAACAACAACAGTGTCAACCCCGGACCCAGCCACGTCAGGACCCCCGTCAGGACGCGAACCCAGACGCGACGACTGGGTCTGGCACTACAGGATGCAACGATGGCTTCGGGTGCCTACTTTCCACCCGGTGCCGGAGCAATCAACACACCCGGCGCCGCCGCAGAGGAACACACGGGAGGACGAGACGTCTCCACAGCAGGGAGCCGGCGGGATGGAATAAACACAGCCCCTGGCCCCTGCTCCCTCCCCACGGAATTCCACCACCAGGCGACGCCAGCAGATGAACATGACAAGGAATCTCACCCACCCCCCCCTCCCACACACGGACCAAATAATAACAACACAGCCCCACCCCCCTCCCGTCCCGGGACACCCACCTTGATCAAAGGATCCCCCACCCCCCCTCCGGACATCACAGAGCCCCCCTTCCCACAGAAGAAGAATCCTACCTTTATCTCAAGGATATTGACAACACAGCAGATAAAAACGGACTACATATCTTTCATCTTAATGTAAATAGCCTCAGGCACAAACTGGCAGAAATAAGACAACATTTCAGTAGCGGAAAGGTAAACATACTATGTTTCTCAGAAACTAAACTGGACTCATCAGTAACAGACCCAGAAATTGAATTAGAGAACTATTCTTTAGTTCGCAATGACAGGAACAGGCATGGAGGAAGTGTCTGTATGTACATCCATAAGGACACCAAATTTATTAACCGTACAGACCTAGATCATGAGGCTATTGAAACTGTTTTTGTAGAAATTCTATTTGAAAGGGCTAAATCTGTTCTAGTCGGCACAATTTACAGACCGCTAGACCAAAATGGCTTTTATGATGTGTTGGATGCGTGCTTAGCTGGAGCTGAGGATACAGAAATTATTCTTATTGGGGATTGGAACACGGATATGCAACAAAAAGATGCACCCGTCTTCAAATCCTACAATAGGTTTTGTGATCTGCACGGCCTCAGCCAGCTAATCACACAACCCACACGTGTGTGTGAGTCAACTCAGACTACCATTGACCTCATCCTGACCTCTGACAAGTCCAAGATCGCCAATAAAGGGGTTATAGCATGCGGGTTAAGTGATCTCACTATGTGAGAATGCTATTCATCGACTACAGCTCGGCATTCAATACCATAGTCCCCTCCATACTCATAGCCAAGCTCAGGGACCTGGGCTTGGGCTATGACCTCTGCCAGTGGGTCTTGGACTTCCTGACTGGCAGACCCCAGGTGGTGAGAGCAGGCAACTGCACCTCCTCATCCATCACCCTCAACATAGGGGCCCCCCAGGGCTGTGTTCTGAGTCCCCTCCTCTACTCCCTGTACACACACGACTGTGTGGCTCAGCGGAGTAGCAATACAATCATCAAATTTGCTGACGACACAGTGGTGGTGGGCCTGATCTCTGCCAACGACGAGAGGGCCTACCTGGAAGAGGTCAAGGTCCTGGCGGGATGGTGCCAGGAAAACAGCCTCTCCCTGAACGTCAGCAAAACAAAGGAGATGATTGTGGACTTCAGGAGGTCGGGGGTCAAGGACTACAGCCCCCTCAGCATCGACGGGGCACCGGTTGAGAGAGTCAACAGCTTTAAGTACCTCGGAGCCTACATATCCGAGGACTTGACATGGACCACACACATTGACAGTGTTGTGAAGAAGGCACGACAACGCCTCTACTTCCTCAGGCGCCTAAGGAAGTTCCAAGTCAGCCAGAAGATCCTTAAGAACTTCTACTCATGTACAATAGAGAGCATCTTGACCGGCAACATCACCTCCTGGTTTGGGAATAGCACTGCACAAGACCGAAGCAGACTACAAAGAGTGACACGTTCAGCCGAACGCACAATTGGAGGGGGGCTCCCCACCCTCCAGAACATTTACAACAAGCGTTGCAAGGGCAAGGCTAAGAGAATCATTAAAGACTCCAGTCACCCGAACAACTGCCTCTTTGAACTGCTGTGGTCAGGCAAGCGATACCGGAGTATCAAGGCGAGCACAGAACGACTCAGAAGAAGCTTCTATCCCCAGGCCATCAGGCTGCTAAACGAACAATGAATGAACACTACACAACAACAACCACCAAACGCACATAGCACACACATCCACACGCACACACTCACTTTAAACAAACACACTGAAGCACCCACTCCACACACTTTATAGCACACACCCACTTTAAACAAACACACTGTAGCACCCACTCCCCACACTTTATATTTATGGATGAAGGATTGCACTACAACTCGTACACCTTACTGTAAATTGTACCTAAAATTGTACCTCATCCCATTTCTGCTTTGCACTAGATAGTACTGTACATTAGTACACTGCATAGTATTGTGTATTGTATATTATATGGTAACTCAGAACATTGTACATATGTCTATACCGAACACTGTGACCTCATTTTTCTTCTTCTAAATTCATGCTATATTATGTTATTATGTTATTTGATACTATCTTGTCTAGCACAGTCTCTGGAGCGTAACAGTAAGAAGCATTTTGTATGAAAGTATTCTGTACTTCTGTATGACAACTATTAAAGAACTTGAACTTGAACTTGAACTTGATATTCTATACGCGAAAAAAGCTAAAACAAAAGGCTGGCTGTCACAAAACAGTCACATCTAGAGACCTCAAAACCTACTCTAGCGAGGCCTTTAACCTTGAACTGGAGAGTCTGGACTGGTCAGATGAGCTCAATGGTACACTGGTTGAAGAAACATGGCTTGGCTTCAAAACCAAATTTTCAACGATACTAAACAACACTAAGAAAAAACTAAGAACCACCAGGGTAAAAGATCGCGCGGAGCCGTGGACGCACGCTGAAATACTGACCGCTATGAAAACCAGAGACAAAAAATGCTCTGAGTTTCGTAAAAGTCAGTCAAAGCTTACCATAAGCACGAGCAGTGAACTCCAAGCCCACGTGACTGAACTCAAACTGGAAAGAAACAGACTAAGAAATGATGTAAACTCCATGATCAAAACAGCAAAAAAAATATTCATCAATGACAAAACCGAGGAAAACAAAAACAAACCATGTGAACTTTGGAAATTACTCAATAACCAACTAGGCTGCAGTAAAAAACTTAAAACCAGATTCTCAAACATAAACATAAAGACGGACAACACGCTCATCACAGAAAAGCTGGATGTAGCCAATTACTTAAATAGTTTCTTCACAAACATAGCCACAACACTGGTAAACAAACTACCCTCCCACTCAGGGCATTATGGGGTAGAACACATAGTAGCATACTACAAGAACCTAGGGGTCCACAAAGACGACTTCAAACTGGAAATGGTAACAACAGATGAGGTACTCAAAAAACTGAGCGCCCTCCAACCCAACAAGGCCACTGGCCATGACAACATCCCCTCCAAATTCCTCAGAGACTCAGCAGCCGCCATCACCCCAGTCATCACACACATAATAAACCTCTCCATAAAACAGGGACACGTCCCCAAGGACTTCAAAATTGCGAGAGTGACCCCTCTGCACAAAAAAGGCAGTAAATTAGACCCAGGCAACTACCGCCCTGTTTCTATCCTTACCTCCATCTCGAAAGTCATGGAAAAAATTGTATACGAACAGGTCGAAAAATACCTTGCGGAAAAAAATCTAATCTACGAATTCCAATCTGGCTTCAGAACATCCCACTCCACTGACACATGCCTTCTCTATTTAAACGACCACATCAAACAAGAGGTGGATGCGGGCAAATACTGCGGCATGGTCATGCTGGACCTACAAAAGGCCTTCGACACTGTCAATCACACCATTCTGATTGACAAGCTAAAAGCAATTGGTTTTGATAGTCTATCAGTGAGCTGGATGCAATCCTACCTGGAGGGGAGAGAGCAGATGGTGGAGGTAAACGGTACCCTACCCCCCCCCCCTCACAGTAAGCTGTGGTGTTCCACAAGGAAGCATACTAGGTCCGCTACTGTTCCTAATTTATGCAAATGACATGTCGTCAGCTTGTGACTGCAACTTGTTCCTGTTTGCGGACGACTCAGCCCTGCTGGTCTCTGACAAGAACAAGTTACAGGTTGAAAAAACCCTCAGCTCAGAACTAGGCAAAATCTGCATATGGCTCGCTGATAACAAACTATCATTACACATGGGCAAAACAGAGTCCATTCTCTTCGGTTCAAATAACAAACTCAGCAAGACCGACGGCTTCTCGGTTACAGTGGGTGACAATATTGTCACAAGGAAAGAAGATATTACCTACCTGGGTTCCATCCTAGAGGCAAATCTTTCCTGTGACAAAATGGCATCCAATGTAATAAAAAAAGTCAACCAACGAACTCGATTCTTGTACCGGATCTCCTCACTGGTAAACAAGAATACCCTGAAGACTCTAGCAGGAGCACTCATTCAAGGGTACTACGACTATGCTTGCACCTCATGGTACCAAAGCACCTCAAAGGCGCTAAAAACAAAATTACAAACATCTCAAAACAAACTGCTCAGACTACTGCTTGACCTTACTCCTAGAACCCACCTCACCCCTGCCCACTTTGACAACCTAGGATGGCTTAGAGTAGACGACAGAGTACAGCAACTTGCAATGGGCCTGGTCTACAAGATACACTACACGACCAAGGTACCCATGTACATGACAAAATACTTCCCAAAGGTCAGTGAATACCACGATCACAACACCAGAGGGAGCTCCACAAATCATGTTAAACCCAGATTCGGCTCAAACAAGGGACTAAACACGTTTCGCAATTATGCCATATCAATGTGGAACGCCCTACCCAAAGCTGTAAAGGAATGTGAATCACTACCCACTTTCAAAAACACTCAAAAAACACCTAAGGGAGACTGCAACTCAAAACTGGCCCCTGTAAATGTCCGAACACAACCCCCTCCAATGTACAGTAAATTACCAAGTATGGTCTTGTCAATAATTCAATAATCCAATGTACAGTTTTGTTTGTACAGTTGTACAGTGTCCCCCACCCACCCCTCCTACCCCACCCCCCCCCCCCACTCCTACCCAACCCCCCCCCCCCCCCCCCCCCCACTCCTACCCAACCCCCCCCCCCACCTCCAATGTACAGTCCCCCCCCCACCCCCACCTACCCAATCCAATGTACAGTTTCTACGTCAAATGTATATACAATTTTTTTTCTGGACTCTTTTTGTATCACAAACAGTACTGTAATTGCAAATCTGGTATGTCATAAATGTATAGATGTAGCAGTACTGTCAATCTGTATGTCATGTATGTCATATATGTTACGATGAATTGAAAATGGGGGATCCTGATGTAAACAAGACGAAAGTCTTTCTCTGGTCTGCATCCCCTTAACAATTGTATGTATTGAGCTGTACTGTACTGTACCCATTCTGCAATCTGTTAATAAAGTTTTCAATCAATCAATCAATCAATCCCTTTGTTTGTACTATGGGTTTAAATCCCCACTATAATAAATATCATTTCTCCTTTGGGAACAGTGGGTTTCAAGCCCCACTATAATAAATATCATTTCTCCTTTGGGAACAGTGGGTTTCAAGCCCCGCTATAATAAATATCATTTACTATTTGGAACAACGCCTTGTGTTTATTTCTTATCTGCTCGGGACCGTGCGTAGTGCACTACTGAAGGGGCTGGTTTTCACATACAGCCCGCTTCAGCTTATATTTTTATATTGTCATTAGACATTGCTATGTGACAGACCCCCCTGCACAAAAAGGGCAGCAAATTAGACCCAGGCAACTACCGAACAGGTCAAAAAGTACGAATCTACGAATTCCAATCTGGCTTCAGAACATCCCACTCCACTGACTGACCTTCTCTATTTGAACGACCACATCAAACAAGAGGTGGACGCGGGCAAATACTGCGGCATGGTCATGCTGGACCTACAAAAGGCCTTCGACACTGTCAATCACTCCATTCTGATTGACAAGCTAAAAGGAATTGGTTTTGATCTGTGAGCTGGATACAATCCTACCTGGAGGGGAGAGATGGTGGAGGTAAACGGTACTCCCCCCCCCTCACAGTGAGCTGTGGTGTTCCACAAGGAAGCATACTAGGACCGCTACTGTTCCTAATTTATGCAAATGACATGTCGTCAGCTTGTGACTGCAACTTGTTCTTGTTCGCGGACGACTCATAACAACAAGAACAAGTTACAGGTTGAAAAAACCCTCAGCTCAGAACTCGGCAGAATCTGCACCTGGCTCGCTGATAACAAACTATCATTACACCTGGGTAAAACAGAGTCCATTCTCTTCGGATCAAATAACAAACTCAGCAAGACCGACGGATTCTCAGTTACAGTGGGTGACAATATTGTCACAAGGAAAGATGAAATTACATACCTGGGTTCCATCCTAGAGGCAAATCTTTCCTGTGACAAAATGGCATCCAATGTAATAAAAAAAAGTCAACCAACAAACTAGATTCTTGTACCGGATCTCCTCTCTGGTAAACAATAATACCCTGAAGAAGCTTCTATCCCCAGGCCATCAGGTTGCTCAACGAACAATAACACTAAGCAACAACCATCAAATGCACTCACAACACACACATCCACACGCACACACTCACTTTAAACAAACAACACACTGCAGCACCCACTCTCTACACTTTAGAACACCTAAACACACTTTATATTTATTGATAAAGGATTTGCACTACAACCCATACCTCAGTACACCTTACTGTAAATTGTACCTAAATTGTACCTCATCCCATTTCTGCTTTGCACTATATAGTATTGTATATTAGTATTGCATAGTATATTGTATATTGTATGATAACTCAGTTACTTCTATTCTGCATCAAACATTGTACATATGTATATATTGAACACTGTGTCTACGTACGTGACTTCTATTTTTACTTCTATTTTTACATGCTATACTATTTTATTTCATACTTATCTCTTGTTTAGCACAGTCTCTGGAGCGTAACAGAAAGAAGCATTTTGTATAAAAGTATTCTGTACTTCTGTATGACAACTATTAAAGAAACTTGAACTTGAACTTGAACTTGAAGACTGGCCGGAGCACTCATTCAAGGGTACTACGACTATGCTTGCACCTCATAGTATCAAAGCACCTCAAAGGCGCTAAAAACAAGATTACAAACATCACAAAACAAACTGGTCAGACTACTACTTGACCTTACTCCTAGAACCCACCTCACCCCTTCCCACTTTGACAACTTAGGATGGCTTAGAGTAGACGACAGAGTACAACAACTTGCAATGGGCCTGGTCTACAAGATACACTACACAACTAAGGTATCCATGTACATGTCAAAATACTTCCCAAAAGTCAGTGAATACCACGACCACAACACCAGAGAGAGCTCCACAAATCATGTTAAACCCAGATTCGGCTCAAACAAGGGACTAAACACGTTTCACAATTATGCCACATCAATGTGGAACGCCCTACTCACAGCTGTAAATGAATGTGAATCATTACCCACTTTAAAAACAACTCTCAAAGAGCACCTACGGGAGACTGCAATTCGAAACTGGCCCCTGTAAATGTCCTAACCCAACTCCCTCCAATGTACAGTAAATGTCCTAACCCAATAATACACGAGACCCTCTTCTTGGGACCAAGTAAGGTTTAGTTGATAATCCAATGTACAGTTACCCCCCCCCCCCCCCACATACCCAACCCCCACCCCACATACCCAACCCCCCCCCACCCACCCAACCACCTCCAATGTACAGTTCCCCCCCACCCCACCCCACCCCACCTACCCAACCCCCCCTCCACCCCACCTACCCAACCTCCTCCAATGTACAGTTTCTTCGTCAAATGTATATACTCTTTTTTTAGACTCTTTTTGTATCACAAACAGTACTGTATTTGTAAATCTGGTATGTCATAAATGTATCAAGCAGTACTGTCTATCTGTATTTCATGTATGTCATATATGTTATGATGAATTGAAAATGGGGGACCCTGATGTAAACAAGACGAAAGTCGTTCTCTGGTCTGCATCCCCTTAACAATTGTGTGTATTGAGCTGTACTGTATTGTACCCATTCTGCAATCTGTTAATACAATTTTAAATCAACCAATCAATCACCTAGAAGGAGACCTAAGAGCGAAGACACAGAGAGCTAGAAGGAGACCTGAGAGGGAAGACACAGAGAGCTAGAAGGAGACCTAAGCGGGAAGACACACAGAGGTCAACAGTAACTTTGAAGAAGACACAGAGTTCAGCTGAGAGTGGAGTAAAGCACCAGTCAACAATATATCAAGCGCTCTGCATAAACCTGGCCTGGAGTGTGGCACGAAAGAAGCCATTACTCCAAAATAACCTGAGTTTGCCAGAAAGCATGAGAGACCCAGCTACGATGTGGAGAAAGGTGTTGTGGTCAGATGAGACCAAGATACATTCAAAGTGCTTCTCTGTGGCGCAAATCTAACACCATGCCTCAATAAACACCATCCCTGCAGTGACGTATGGTGGTGGTGGTGGCATGCTGTTAGGATGCTTTTAATCATAAGAGACTGGGCATCTGATTCAAAATGAAGGAAGAATGGATGGAGCAGAATCCAGGAAAATACTGTTAGGGAAGCCTAAATATTAAAGGCAACCACGCCCCTTTGGTCTAGCCACGCCCAACTTGCATCTCATAGTTCGATTCCCTTCATTTTTTTTTTTTTTTTTTTTAACATGCATTCTTTCGCCAGTTAAGTTTAGGCATGTTAACTTTAAGCATTGTTTCGAAGTTGGTTAAGGTTAGGGTTAAGGTTAGGCATTGTTTCGGAGTTGGTTAAGGTTAGAAGGGTTAAGTTTAGGTGCTGTTAAGGAGCTGGTTAAGGTTAGAGTTTGTCTTAGAGAATGGCAATATTCTTTCGGAGTTGGTTAAGGTTAAGGTTAAGGTTAGGCATTGTTTCGGAGTTGGTTAAGGTTAGAAGGGTTAAGTTTAGGCGCTGTTAAGGAGCTGGTTAAGGTTAGAGTTTGTCTTAGAGAATGGCAATAGACAGCCTATTTCCGCGCTGCAGCTCTCTCGCGCTGCCGCGGTCACATGGGCGTAGTGGCCAATCAGAGAAACGCTAAACACAAGTTGGTTGCCTAAAATATTCACGCATTAGGGAAGCTTAAAATAATGAAGCTTGGGAGGAAGCAACATCGGAGTGGCTTGACAGTCAAAAAAGGTGAATGTCTTACAATCCTGATCTCAATCCCATTGAGAATCTGTGCGGCACTATTTGACAATTGCAGTCCAGTTGTGGTTTTTCATTTTCACGCCTGCTGATGAATATATATCTGTTAGAACAAAGCCTATGAGTTTGCAATAAAAGTACTGATTGAAATGATATGTGTACGACGTATAATTTCGCTGCTGTCGGGTGAAAACCTTGTATCTCCATAAGGGTAAACTTTACAGGAATTAAAACAACCTAATTTCCAGATTGACAGCCTTGTATTTATAAAGTTCTACATTGTGTTTTGAATGGGTTTGGTCCTTTGGGTCATGACATGTGGTTACAACATAGAGAACCATGTACATTCTAAAAGGGCCCTATTGTGAAAATGGCCTCATCCCGTGTTCTTTTACAGATTCAGGGGTTGTCCCAACACTGAGAAAAGATTAGATATGTCCATTGTGTCTCTTATGCAGTTCAGCTGTGACAAGAACCCTCCCTCTTGAAACGAGCCATTCAGAATTGCATCTTCAATCAACGTAGTTAGGAATGCCTCATATATATATGTGCATGTGTGTGTGAAGAGATCTTGGAGAAATGCGTGTGTACAAGATGATGGCTCATAAATAATTTGTATTGTTCATTCTATTGCTGGATCTTGAGTCATATTTGAGCTGCAACGTCTAGTCTGACAACTTGATCTTTCTTTCAATGGTACAGGCTCATGCACCACTGCTACTGTAGATGTACAATAATTATCTTCTCTGCTTCTCTTGATTCTACTTCCTGGTTCCAGTCCCCTCTTGTTTGATCTCTCTTCTCCCCCCTTACATTTATCAATCCTTCTCTTTTCTCTCATTGTAGCCTGGCTATTTATCATACTGATCGAGGAGGGATTTGCATTGGCAGAAAAAAACAAAGGTGCGTTCAAAATCCCATAACCCCATTTGCAAGAATATGTGGAATCTAGGCCTATAATCTGACAGATACAGTAGACCATCATTTAGCTTGAGGACATTGCCTTCGTTGGTGCCCCAGCGTGTGATGGTTTACACATATTTCAATGGTGATCAAAGGTTTGATCATCCCAGATTTGAACATGGTTACTTTCCCAATTCCCAGAATGAATAGTGTCCTTCTTAATGGTTTCATTTCCTCTTAGAAGCAACCCAGAATGAATAGTGTCCTTCTTACTGTATCATTTTCCTCTCAGAGGCAGCCCAGAATGCGGTCGCAGCATCACAGGGTGTCCGTCCTACTCTGCGTCCCAGGCATCCTCGTCACTGTGGAACCTGGGTACGACACTCAGAGGGAGGAATGTTCAGTTCCCCAAACTACCCAAAGACATATCCTCCCAACAAGGAGTGCCTATATATACTGGAAGGTAACACACACACACACACGCACGCACGCGCACACACACACACACACACACACACACACACACACACACACACACACACACACACACACACACACACACACACACACACACACACACACACACACACACACACACACACACACACACACACACACACACACACACACACACACACACACACACACACACACACACTTGTTTTAGATCCTCATACAAATCAACTCTATGCTCAGAGTATGTTTAGGACTGTGATTAGTAGTAGTAGTAGTAGTAGTAGTAGTAGTAGTAGTAGTAGTAGTAGTAGTAGTAGTAGTAGTAGTAGTAGTAGTAGTAGTAGTAGTAGTAGTAGTAGTAGTAGTAGTAGTGGTAGTAGTGGTGGCAGTAGTAGTAGTAGTAGTAGTAGTAGTAGTAGTAGTAGTAGTAGTAGTAGTAGTAGTAGTAGTAGTAGTAGTAGTAGTAGTAGTAGTAGTAGTAGTAGTAGTAGTAGTACTGTAGTAGTAGTAGTAGTAGTAGTAGTAGTAGTAGTAGTAGTAGTAGTAGTAGTAGTAGTAGTAGTAGTAGTAGTAGTAGTAGTACAGATGCAGCCATTAGGACTCTCCACCATATTACCGCGGTGAAAGCGCTGTGTTGACGGAATTAATTTGGAAACCAAGTTGCTGTTCTGTTATATGCCACCAGGAGGTGCAAATCATTTCATACTTGATTTGTCACTATTATTATACATCTATAGTATACATGATGCAACACGCAGACACAAACACACAGCGGTGCTCTGCATTCAAATATACTGTACGTGAACACTTTAGTTGAGTTCAGAGCGTGTCTGTACAATACGCACATGAACTCACAGTACTGTAAATCATTTCACTGAGTTTATATAACTCTTGAGTAACAGACAAATTAATTCAATGAAGTCAATGGCCCGACATTGTTATACAGTAATCACCAGATGTAACCGAGCTGATCTGTGACACTCCCTCAGCCCTGCCCCGTCAGAGGATCAAGCTGCGGTTTGATGTCACCTTCTACATCGAGGCGTCATTCGAGTGTCGTTTTGACAACATCGAGGTGAGGGACGGTCCGTTCAGCGTCTCACCGCTCATCAGCCGCTACTGTGGCTCAGCCAGTCCAGGGCTGGTCCAATCTAGTGGACGTTTCATGTGGATCCGCTTCTTCAGCGACGAGGAGCTGGAGGGTATTGGCTTCCAGGTCCAGTACAGCTTTATGGCAGGTAAACTCATTCTGAAACACTGTCATGCAGGCGTCTTTACGGCAGGTAAACTCATTCTGAAACACTGTCATGCAGGCGTCTTTACGGCAGGTAAACTCATTCTGAAACACTGTCATGCAGGCGTCAGGTAAACTCATTCTGAAACACTGTCATACAGGCGTCTTTACGGCAGGTAAACTCATTCTGAAACACTGTGATGCAGGCGTCTTTACGGCAGGTAAACTCAATCTGAAACACTGTCATGCAGGCGTCTTTACGGCAGGTAAACTCATTCTGAAACACTGTCATGCAGGCGTCTTTACGGCAGGTAAACTCACTAAAATGCCACCTCCTCCTCTGTGATATATTGAAACAGTATCATGCAGACATCTTTACGGCAGTAAACTCTCTCTGAAACACTGTCATGCCGACATCTTTAAGACAGCCAAACTTACTTCAGATGTGGGAGATTATGAGTATAATAGTGTTCCTTTAATGCATCAATCACAAGGTATCAATAATTTCAAAATGTGTTACAGTAAAACTCAAGTTTTAAAGTTGAAAGTGTATAGCTTATTTTACTACTGAAATCAATTACTCATAGTCTCCTTCTAGTCAATAAATATTGTTTTAGAATTAGTGACGCTAATCAAATTAAACTATCCTATGATACCCATAGATACTCCCTCCCTGCTGCTAATGATGTCATCCTCTGTCTCCGTCCTCCTCACTACAGACCCTGAGTTCCATCTGCATATGGGAGGAATCCTCAACCCTGTCCCAGGTATTATCATTTTCTGTGCAGGGCCTGTCGGCAATGCAACTACAATCTACGTTTCTTGTCATCCCTCCTCTTTTGCTGAACCTTTTCTCTTCTCCCCTCATCCCTTTGTGTGTGTGTGTGCGTGTGTCTGTCTGTGTGTGTGTGTGTGCGTGCGTGCGTGTGTGCGTGTTTGTGTGTGTGTGTGTGTGTGCGCGCGCGCGCGCGTGTGTGTATGTGTGTGTGCGTGCGTGTGCGTGTGTGTGTTTGTGTGTGTGTGTGTGTGTGTGTGTGTGTGTGTGCATGTCAGAGTGTCAGTTTGAGCTGGTTGGGCCTGACGGTCTGATCCGCTCTGGGCAGGTGCTGGAAGAGAACAAGGTGAAGCCAGATCAGGCGGTGGACTGCATGTGGACGATACGGGCCCCATCGAACTACAGGGTAGAGACTATCTACTGGCTCTAACACACTGCACCTGTCCTGCTCATATCCATAGTCATATATGAATATATCTATATAGTTATATATTATTAACACATCCGTAGTCATATATGAACATATCTATATAGTTATATATTATTAACACATCCGTAGTCATATATTCACATATGACATATATAACATATAAAAGAAAACATATCCATATAGTTATATATTAACACATCCGTAGTCATATATGAACATATAACATATTAAAAAAAACATGATGATTGTGATTCTGGAGTGATTCTGGATGTTCGGGTAGATGGACATTTTGGGGTGCTGTGGGGGTTGTGGTGGGTTCTTCATGCGGGGGGTCCCTGGGGTGTTGGTGGGTTGGGGGAGTCTCGGCGATGGGGGCTGGCCTGGGTCCATCGGGGCGCATGCGGGGGCATGGTGTTCGACTCTGGGGAAGGTCTGGAGGAGGTCTGGGGTTGGGTTTGGTTGGAGCCTATGGCGCCTATGGGTGGACCTTTCCCGGACCTTCCCTGGAGTTGGGTACTGGTTTCTTGCGTGTTGTGACAACGCTCCCTGCATTGTGTTTGCTTGCTCTGCTCTGCGTCCTTGCTTCACAGGATTGGTGGGGTGAGCTGGCAGAGCAGAGCTGGGGAAGGCTCGTCAGGCTAATTGGGGCACACCTGGGCCGGTGTGTCCCAGCCAGGATATGAGAGAGAGGCTGCCTCTGGTTCTCTGGCTAACTCCCCATTTGTTTTTGGTTCTTTGGTTGTCTGGTTGCTGTTTTTGGTTCTTTGGTTGTCTGGTTGCTGTTTTTGGTTCTTTGGTTCTTTGGTTGTTTGGTTGCTGTTTTTGGTTAATTTGTTTTGGTTGCTTTCTTTACTTTTACACCTACAACATTATTTTTATTTTATTTTATCAAATCTTTTTATTAAATTTTTTCCACATGAAACAAGACACTACACAATACAATAATAATAATAATAATACATAAAAAGACATCACAGGACAGTAACTTATTACAATAATGACAAGACAATAATAGAGACAGACTGTATAGTGACCATCTTGAGCCCCCTCCATCACCATACACAGCAGCCACGATCCCCAAACCTCGAGGACCCCGAGTCCAGCGCCCCAGCGAGTCAAAGCATCATGCCTCTTTAACACCATGACTCGCCGAGACCCCGAACCAGGCCCCCCCCCCATTCCGAGCCCGTGACCATCAGACCCACAGCCAAAGGGGCCCAAAACATATACATAATTAAATATACAAAAAACACCAAAAAAAGAAAAACCAATATACATGGGCACTCGCTCGCTCTCCCACCCCCCCCCCCCCCCCCCGCGCTCACCCCAGGACCTCAACGTGAGTTACATACATAATGTATTATTCAGCAATCGAGATTTATATGCGCTGTGTGAATTTGTATTTCACGTGTTGTCATAGAGAAACCTCCACTGATTGTCATATATCTTCTTATGGCATGTCTTTTATGGTGAAACCGAAGGGACATTTCTCACATTGTGGACAATAACATTTTCGCAGTCGTAATAGTAATCACACACCACAGCTGCACACCCTTCTGAGCAAAGCGTGTGTAATCAAACCTTCACCAAAAGCACATCCGTCATGTCACACAGACACAGCGCCGTGCACACCTGTTACATTCAGTGGTGGAAGAATTACACAGTTCTTTCACTTAAGTAAAAGTAGAAATACCCAAATAAACGAGTAGTAAAAGTAAAAGTCAAATTCTACTTCAGTAAAAGTAGAGAAGTATTTGCTATTGAATGTACTTAAGTATCTAAAGTAAAAATATGCATTCTGGATGACGTTTGTGTATTCCAGTGCTTGGGAGCATTCAACCCTCGATCCATTGACCTCTAAAGGTGATGTTAAAGTGGTTATGGTCCAGTTATACTGCTCTGATTACGTCCTCTTGAAATCAGCAGGCTTCAAATCTGAAAGTATATAAGATCATCTTCATACATTTTTTACATGTTTTCTATGCTAAATCTTTTTCTTCAAAGTAACTAGTAACCAATGGGTTCAGATAAACGTAGTGGAATAAAAAGTACAATATTTCCTTTGAAATGTAGTGGAGCAAAAGCATAACGTTCCCTAAAATGAAAATAAATTGTACTTAAGTCCAGTGCTTGAGTAGAAATTAGTGCTGTCAATAGATGAAAAAAAATGAACTAATTAATCTCACAATTTTCTGTAATTAATCTAGATTATTCTAGATTAAAAATCGCATTTTTCGACTTAAGACCGAAGCTTGTAACAGATATTTACTTGAGTAAAATCATGGAATTAATGTAAAATCAACACAAAGAAAGTATATTTAGCTTTCTTTGAATACCAGTTTCTCTCCTGTGAAATACAAATGTTCAACAAAACCATCAACATTGACTCAGCTAGACCGCTTTCTTATATTATATTGAGAAATGTTCACTCCATAGATTCATCTAGATAATTTTTTTAACGCTTTAAATCATTTAAATTAATCTCCAGAGTTAAAGCATTAATTTTGACAGCCCTAGTAGAAATACTTAGTTACTTTCCACCACTGCATTCTCCTCAACAGTAACAATAACAACAACACAAAACAACCCATGCATGTACAGTATTTCCAGATGATGCCGTTGATGCCCTCAGTGATCTGTGATGTAGCTTTGATTCTACATCATGTTCCAGACAAAATGTCAATAAGGTGTTATCCCTCTGTCAATCCCAGATCTATCTGCGCTTCCTGGACTACCAGATGGAGAACTCGAATGAATGTAAGAAGAACTTTGTGGCTATATATGATGGCAGTAATGCCATTGAAGACCTGAAGGCAAGTTTGACCAGGCTGTAACCTGGCCTGGGTTTTATTGTCACACCCCTTCATGACGTGCCTTGCTTTCCACACAGTTTTTCTTTCTGTTCTCGAGGTCCTTCTTATTAGGAGTCAGCCCTATGTTCCCACAGCCCTATGTTCCCCTAACCCTATGTTCCCACAGCCTTATGTTCCCCCAAGGAATTCCCCCCAAATTAGGCCCCATGTTCCCCTAACCCTATGTTCCCACAGCCCTCTGTTCCCACAGCCCTCTGTTCCCACAGCCCTATGTTCCCACAGCCCTATGATCTCACAGCTCTATGTTCCCCCATTTCTAAGACATCTTTCTCCTATAAAGATTAGGCCCTATGTTCCCTCAGGCCTACATCCCCACAGCACAAGTATGGCCATTCCCTAATGTACATAACGTGTTGTTGCCCCCCCCCTTAACCCCCCCCCTCAAACGCCAGCAACACCAATTAATTTCTCCGCCCCTTGCTTGGTGCCGTTGGAGCCGGAAGTTCTGAACAAGTAAAAACCTTTCCTCCACGGTTTCCAGGGATCAAGCTTCCATGAATAGCAGCCCTTTTAAACGGAGGAAACATAGGCCTGTAGGAACATAGGGCTGTAGGAACATACCGGTAGATACGCTCCCTCTTATTTCAACGTGTGCGTTAGTCTTTCAGGTGACATTGTAAATGATACGCCATGCTTTGTATTTCTTCTCTACTTATTCAGTGATGCTCATGGTCTGTTTCTGTGTCTTGCAGGCCAAGTTCTGCAGTACGGTGGCGAACGACGTCATGCTGGACACTGGTGTCGGGGTGATCAGGATGTGGGCTGACGAGAGCAGCCGTCTGAGCCGCTTTCGCATGCTGTACACAGCGTTTGAAGACCGTGAGTCCTGCTTGCACTTCCTGTTTACTTCCTATTTACTTCTTTGATTTGACCCCCTTTGTGTCTTTGCCATTATTATATTATATTATATTATATTATATTATATTATATTAGATTAGATTAGATTAGATTCAAATATATTGTATTTCCGATAGGGCATACAGACCCTCATCTGCACCTTTGTTTACACTGTTTATTTTTCTCATATATTTATATTCAGAGTTAATTACATTGTTTATACTGTTTATTTGTCCTCATATTTTTATATTAGATTAGATTAGATTAGATTCAAATGTATTGTTATCATACAGCACAAGTACAGTACAAGGAAAATAAGTTTGGCATCCAACCAGAGTTGATTATCCGTGGTTTCTGCTGTGAGTAGGGAATTCCTCTACATGGATAGGTGATGGCAAACACATTCATTACACACTCTGCATGATAGCATGTACATTAATGCTGTATATACCGTATATATATATATGTTGAAGTCAGAGGTTCTATGTAGGATTGTTAGTAACTGTCTAACTGCATATATAACTGTTTCCACTAGAGGGCGCTCTAGGCGGAGCCACTCAAGACACCACCAGGTGGCGAGTATAAATAGAGATGTCTCCTCCTACTCTACCTCTTTTCCCCCCCAGCCTCTCAGTGAGAGGAGACCTCATGTGCTGCTGTTTAATACCATGTGAATGAATAAACCACGCCGCTTAAAGGCTAAAGATAGAAACCATGCCTCTTGACCACATTATTGTCGCCCTATAGCCGGATTCTGTCAACAATATATATATATATATATATATATATTCTTACCACAACTGTCTGTACATACCTGCACATAATCCTTTTTACATATCTGTAGATACTATATCTATATCTGTACCCCTTACCTACTCTTACTAGTTACACTGCTGGCCAGTATGACTTACTACCATAGTGTCTTTATACCTGTATAACTGTACAACTCTTATTAGCACTAAAACTCAGTAGTTCTCATTTATATATTTTATATCCAGTTTAATCACCTGTACATTGTTTATTACTATTGCACTTCACAGTTACATTTGCACTCTGGTTGGATGCCAAATGTATTTTTGCTTGTGCTATATAATGACAATACATTTGAATCTATTCAAATCTACAGCACCCTCTTGTGGCTGACATTCAATAAAACTTTCAGCGGCAATCTACATTATAGAAGACATCCTGCACTAGTATTGCAGGATTTTCTAAGTATTCATTTTCAGGGGTATACAAAACAGTGCAGAAGTAGTGTAGCAAGCATGTAAAAAAAACAAGCTATAATAGGAATAGTGTTTTCGTTTTGGAGCACGTTCAGCCATAGACTCATACCCCCCTGACACTCCACTAACCGCCTCTGCCAGTCCTTCATGCCAGCGGCCATCAGGGTCCACAACCGTGGGCAGGGACCGCTGCCAGCAGCAGGAGAGCTAACGGCTGCAACACTCAAGAACTATTAGGAATGTCTGACCACTAAGTGTGTCTGACTATTAACCACCAAAACCTGAATGTATGTACGTATATCATGCCAGTTAGGGTACCTTGTATATACTGCACCTTGTGTATACTGCACCTTGTATGTACTACTTACTTTTACTCTTACTCATAGTATACATTCAGATTTATTGTAACATATAATATAACCGATTGGGCATACAGACCGAATTTCCCCAAGGAGATCAATAAAGGAATATCTTATTTTATCTTAAACCCCTGAGCTGTCACTCATGAAGAAGGATACATTGAATGGCTGTTAACAGCTTTGTCTGATCTGCCTCCCTCTTGTGTGTTCACTTGAGTAGTGACACAGCAATCTGTCTTGTGTGTGGTTGCTTCCAGCTCCCTGTACGAGTAGTGCGTTCTTCTGCCACAGTAACATGTGCATCAACTCCTCCCTGGTGTGCAATGGCATTCAGAACTGTGTCTTCCCCTGGGACGAGGGCAACTGCAAAGGTAAGACCCTGAGAGCCTCCTTTACGTACTCAGAGAAAGACTCAGAACGTGTTGTGTTGTGTCATGTTTGTCAGAAACCTGCTAATATAGATATATTTTCTTTGTAGATTTTAATGTCAGAAATGTATCAGATTGTGGGGCGGCTAGGTGGCGCAGCGGACATTGCGCTCGTCACCAACGCAAGAGACACCGGGTTCGTCATACTAACTCAATTGGCAGAGTTAGCGGGTGGAAGTCGATGGGTGGTAATCTGGATGCTGTGGACAGCGACTCCTACAGGTCGGTTGGGGGACGCCTGCACAGCAGAGACAGGAAATGGCGGGGGTAGTGTGAGCCTCCCACACGTTACACCTCGCCAATGAGAGTCCGCGCTGGCAGGTGAAAAGATATGACAGGCTGCCTCCTCGTGTATCGGAGGGGACACGTGATGCAAGGCTTCTATCCTCCCTACAACCGGCCAGTGGGGGGCATATGCGAGCAACGCTCAAGACAGGGGAGAAAAAATGGAAAAAGAGGAGAAAAGTGGATAAAAAAAAATGAAATGTATCAGATTCATAATCAATAAGAATCTATTACAATCTTTTATTATTTTTATTTTTTATTACAGAAATATATTAAAAAAAATCCGGGAGGTTTTAATATCAATTATCTGCTAATTTGATGCCTGTCTATAATTATGCCAATTTTATGCTCATTTTATGCCTATGTCTATTTTATGTCTACATCACTTTGGGCTGCAATTCTTGTATGAAAGGTGCTATACAAATGAAATTGTTTATTTGTATTATTATTATGTTATGTTATTTGATGTTACTTTCAGTGATGTCGTAGTAAATAATGGTTCAACTATGCACAGTTAGCGTGCACCAAGTACCACTGGTGAATCACAGTGAGGCAACAATACAGGACTGTGATTTTATATTGTCACTGTAGTTATGTCGTGCTACTAATCAGTAACATCCTCAATCCTTTCTCTTGGCTGGAACAACATGACATGAGACATTAGTGTCCATAGCACTCTTGACTACTAAGTGGCTGTTAAGTCCCTTTCTGGCTGATTGTGACGGCTGTAAATCAATGGTGCCTCTGACCGCCAGAGATACTTTGTCATCGTAGAGAGAGCAGGGTGCGAGTGAGTGATGTTTTCTCATAATCATTCTACTCAAATATACTTACTCTGTCTTACACTTTGTCTCTGCCCCCCCCACACACACACACACACTCTCTCTTCCTTTCTCCATCCCTCTCTCTCTCACTCTAACACACATAATACACGTTCTATCTCTCCCTCCTCTTCCCTTATGCCTGTTACACTCTCTTTCTTTAATACTCTCTCCCTTCCTCTCTTTTTATCCCCCCTCTCTCTCCCTCCCTCTCTCTATCTCTCTCTTCCTCCATCTCTCTCTATCTCTCTCCCTCCCTCTCTCTCTATATCTCCTCTATCTCCCTCCATCCCGCTCAATCTCTCTCTCCCTCTTGCTCTTTCTTCCTCCCTCTCCATCTCTCTTCCTCTCTCATTCTCTCTCTCTACCTCTCTTCCTACCTCCCCATCTCTCTCCTTCTCGCTCTCCCTGCCTCTCTCGCTATCTTCCTCTCTCTCTCTCTCTCTCTCTCTCTCTCTCTCTCTCTCTCTCTCTCTCTCTCTCTCTCTCTCTCTCTCTCTCTCTCTCTCTCTCTCTCTCTCTCTCTCTCTCTCTCTCTCTCTCTCTCTCTCTCTCTCTCTCTCTCTCTCTTCCTTCATCCAGAAAAGAAGAGCAAAAGTATCCTGTTCCGTATCTCTAAGATTCACGGGATAATGATCGGTGTGTCTACTGGAGTGGTCCTGCTCCTCCTCATCGTCTCCATCACGGTTCAGGTCAAACAGCCGCGCAGGAAGGTCATTCATACTGTTTACATTTGATCACATTATATGTCATCCCAAAACCTGCTAGCTATGACGGAAAGTACTTTTAACCCTATTTCAAAGATGGCACATGTTCAGTTCTAGTTGTTTTGTATCAATCATAGTGCATCAATTCAGTGGTAGACCTTGAACTGAAGAACCATTTGTTTTGATATTTTGTGGATGTCCATTTGTAAAGTCACTTGAAGTGTGACTGTGATATATCACAAGAAAGCACTCAACCTCTACTGTTTTTACAGTAATGAACACAACACTGTAACTAATACAAATAAAGTTTGAAAGTATTGTTCCTCTGTAAACTTAAAATGGAGTTATACGGTTCTTCGTCTGAGGTGCTCAATTCATATTTATTTGGTGTCACTTCCCCAGTGGTGGAAGAAGTACACAGTTCCTTTACTTTAAGTTTTTAAGTAAGTAGTTTTACTACTTTAAGTAAAAGTAGAAATACCCAGATAAAATAGTACTCTGGTAAATGTAAAAGTCCTCCATTCAAATCCTACTTAAGTAAAAGTAGAGAAGTACTGTATTTGATATTGAATGTACTTAAGTATCAAAAGTGAAAGTACACATTCTACATAATGTTTGTGTATCCCAGTGCTTGGGAGCATTCAACCCTTTGACCTCTAAGGTTAAAGTGGTATGTGGTCTAGTTATGCTGCTCTTATTATAGTTTATGTTGAAGTGGAAGTAGTGGAGTGAAAGTACAAAGTTCCCTAAAATGAAAATACCTCAAACTTAATTTTTTTTTATATTAGGCGGCTGGGTGGCGCAGCGGACATTGCACTCGTCACCAACGCAAGATACACCGGGTTCGAATCCGGCTGTCGGGGTTGCCTCCGGCTTGGGCCGGCCGTCATACTAACTCAATTGGCAGAGTTAGCGGGTGGGAAGTCGAAGGGTGGTAGTCTGGTCGTTGTGAACAGCGACTCCTACAGGTCGGTTCGGGCGCCTGCATAGCAAAGTCAGGAAAATGGTGGGGGCAGTGTGAGCCTCCTACACGTTACTCCTCGCCAAATGAGAGTCCGCGCTGGCAGGTAAAAAGATGTGACAGGCTGCCTCCACATGTATCGGAGGGGACATGTGATGCAAGGCTTCTATCCTCCCTACAACCAGCCAGTGGGGGGCATATGCGAGCAACGATCAGGACAGGGGAGGGAGAATTGGCACGAGAGGTAAATTGGGATGGGGAGAAAAATCACAGAAAAAGGAGGAGAAAAAAGCTGATAAAAAAAAAGTACTTGAGTAAAAAATACTTACTTACTTTCCACCACTGCACGTTCCAAAGCCTGGTTGCTGTATCAGTAAAGATGATAGTAAAGAATCTTATTTCACAGGTATTGCGCAAGAACAACCCATTCACTCAGGCTGAATTCCAGGAGGACCCTCCCCACTACGAGCTCTTCACACTCAGAGACAAGGTTGGTCTGATTCAAACTACGCATGACAGTTTTCATACCACAATATCATGGTCGCCAACTCTTTAATGATTGCTGTAGCATAAAAGCACTTGAAGGGACGGGAATAATAATACGTAATATATTTCTATGATGTATCCCTGCCAGGAGCTGTCCGAGGACCTGGGAGAGATGTCCGAGGAGCTCCAGTCTTTGCAGGCTCTGAGGCGCTCGTCCTCGGCCTCGCGCTGTGTCCACGAGCACCACTGCGGCTCCCACGCCTCCATCAACTCCATCAAGGCCGGCCGAGGTCCGTCCGTGTCGCGCCAGGGCTCCATGGAGCTGCCCCCGTTCAGGGGCGACTTCCAGAGCTCCCTGCCCCCTCTCAGAGGCCTCAACAGCAGCCTGCGGAAGACGAGCTGGCCCAGCATGAAGCCGGACCGCGTGGAGGGCCACCGCGGCCTGGCCGACAGGGGATTCGGGCGGCAGGATAGAGTGATGGAGGAGGAAGAGGAGGAAGAGGACGGAAGATATGATATCTGTGTGCGCAGAGCGGCGAGCAGGAGAGGGCACTGCGATATGGCTCAGCAGCAGAGATCCTTGTCCATGGACTTCTGAGCAGAGAGAGGTTGCGTGGATGATGCGGAGGAGGAGGAGGAGGAGGAGGAGGAGGAGGAGGAGGAGGAGGAAGGACATGGCTGATACCGGAGCAGCGTGACGAGTGACATGTCGTCTGTCTCGCAGAATGGAAACAACCACACGTTTAACGGACGGAGAAAGACAGAGGAGATGGAGAAATTGTAGAGAGGAGGAGGGAGGAGGAGACAGGTGCATGGAGGAGAGATAGAGAGGAAAGGAGGACGCAACTCTTTATCGCTACACTGGGCCTCTTACGTAACATCTCAGAGAACATCTGTGTAGTACCCCAAGTCAGACTGCCCATATACAAATAATCTTGGTGGTCTGAGGGCAGTAGCCCTACGTAACATCTCAGAGAACATCTGTGTGTCATTAGACCTACTCCGAGGACCGCCCATCGATCCAGACTGCTCCGATTGTGTTCCAATTAAGCACATACTTAACGTTAACGGTTTCAATAACACGAACCCGAGAGCAGCTGAAGGAATATACTATGCCATCGTGAGTTACTTCTGACGTGTATTTGATTAAACGCAGCCCATTAGTCATGCCAGAGCTCCGCTCTCTCGTCACCATGAAATCTGAGCCATATTGTTGAGCAAACATCGTGCTGTTTATGTACATATAGATAATGAAATACCTTTTACTGAGACGCAAACATAATTTACTTTCCCAGTGTTCATATCCATTATCCCAAAATGTTTTGTATCTATATTTCTTGAAAGGACGACTTAGAGAAAGTGGGTTACCATTCAGCGGTCTACAGTGACGACAGTTTTTCTTTTTTATATTGATTTGACTCAATGATATCTGTATTAAAGTGTTAAAGTACCTAGCTTTCTGCATCATCTATTCAGCAATCTATTCGATTTATGGTGGTGGCACCTGTTTAATCTAGGTCATGTGGAGGCGGTTATGAAACTAGATGTGAAATTCCTGTTGGCGTTACGTCATTCATGCCACGTTCAGTCATTTACGTGCCTGTCTTTGGCAAGGGTTCCTCTTAACAGGCATGTCTGCCACAGTGGTGCGGTGTGCCTGCCCCCCCCCCCCCCCTGTAGAGAATGCAATAAACAACCAGTGTATAACCACCGTCTTTATAGAAACCAAAAGTATCAAACTGATAGCAAACTTATGGTCATTCATGTGTGATCTTTGATCACCTGAGGATGACAACAGTGACTTTTGATCAGGGGGAAATTAAACATTAAACCTAAGAAACTTGGCTCGTTTTGCTCCTAAGACATGCTCTTTTCTCACCAGACTAGAGAAGGACACAATCACATTATGGTTGTTTATAAACCTTTAATTTGAAAGGAATACTCAAGCACACTGGTAGTCTTGCTACTTCAGATTCAGATTCTGTCACAGCTTTTTTAAATGTACATACTGTACCGTTCTCCGTTATTGACGACTCACCGAATCAGGGGGGTTAGTTCTCACGTTGTTGTTTATTACAGTCTCTGGTTTACAGCGTACAACCTGGATGCATCACCTCTCATCATACCCAACAACTGCCTCTGAACTTCCCATAGTGCTGTTAACTAACCAGAGAGGGAAAGCACGCTGGATGCCACACCCTCTTATACCTTTGGCCGAGGCCAGCCCCCGCACTCCAGCCTCCGTCACCCCGCGGCTTAAGCGACCAATAGTGTCAGTGCAAGCCAGAGATGGCGGAGTGCTGAGTGACAGCTCGGCTGACCAATGACCCCCAAACTCAGGGTTGCTACAATACATTCAGAAAAACGTGCGATGCTTGTTTTTCCCGGCTCCTCAACCGTAGTTGATTTGTAAACAACAATATACAACGATTTATACAATCTGACGCTTTTATCCAAAGTGGATCAAATAAAAACAGAAATGATTCTACGGTGCAAGTAGCAGTAGCAGTGTGTGTGTAATAAGTGTGCTTGTGTGGTGTGTAAGTCACTTAAAGTACTTTTGTGTGTATGCTCATGTGATAATTTTGTCTGTCCATCAGTCTGTTTGCCGGGTGGAAGTAGCTGTTCAGTGTTCTCTTGGATGTGGACCTGAGACTGCGGTACCGTCTGCCAGACAGCATGAGCTCAAATGGTTTGTGGTTTGGGTGGCTACTTTTGGGTGGCCACTTTATGTAGGAATACTTTCAGATTCACTGTTGCTACCCGAAGAGGTCTGTTGACCGAAACATTGGTTTAAAGTATTCCTACAGTACATAAAGCCAAGTACCACGAATACCAGTGTGCTCAAGTACTCCTTTCAAATTCCAACATTAACACATCCTGCGCCAAAAATTTGTTTACTCGTTATTGCCCGCCAATCTAATAACGCCAACAACGAGTTTACTCGTTTTTATGATCGTTATTTCCTTTATTCGCTATTGACATTCATAATTCATCCAGGAAGGCTCCGGGAGCCAGCTGGACCCTGTCTGATATTTCAATGCCTCAATACCGCCGCCTGGTGGATTTCGGGGGCGAGTTGCACTCCACTCTAAACCGGATGTGGCGCTCTGTGCATCGGGAAAAATCCTCCGGCAGAGATATCTTGTTATGTTGATCAAGACAAACACTTGAGTGCATTTGATCGCTTTCGAGACGCAATAATCAATATGCTTTCGGCGTTTATTGCGTCATATAAACGGAAAATGGATGTAGCAGATCGACATCAAATAATTGGAATTTTCTTTCTCCAGACGCATCGGCCACAGGTAAGAGGAATCTAACGTAATTCCAGCTCGATTGTCCATTTATTTCATTGCAATCCATCTGCTCAACGTATGATGTCTGGAAAGCCGTTACTGACAATCAAGGAATCATAAACGACCCCCCCCCCCCCCTTTCCTTCATGCATGATGGAGCATAATGTGTACCGAGCATATGCATTTACATTTTTTAATATAGCGTGTATAGGAACGAAGCGCCAATCGATTATGTGTAATATGCGTCGGGGCCTATAACTCTTCTAGGAATTACTGCTATACACTCCAAAAACATACTTATATTCACGACGGTACTAACACGACAATGTATGAATGGAAAAATATAACGTTTCCACATCCGGAACGATAGATACCCGATGTTGAATGGGCCATAGTAATGTCGATATAGCTATAATATTAAAAAAGTTATAGCCCTGCAAAGAAGGTGAGCGACTCCATAGGCTTACAGCACTGGCAGAGAGTGGTACAGTATATGATGGGCAAACTGCGTGGCACAGAATGTGTTAATGTTCTACTCTGCCTACTCTGGCAAAATTGAAGGTGTGCAAACTGTGGGAATTAATTGATGTCCATAGCACCAGACATCCTCCCATTCCTAACTGCAACCATCAACTCCTCACTCAACTCGGGGGTGGTCCCCACCTCCCTAAAACAAGCCAGAGTCACGCCCCTCATAAAAAAACCATCCCTGAACCCTACCGTCATAGGCAACTACCGTCCTGTCTCTCTTCTCTCCTTCCTTTCTAAAACACTTGAACGTGCTGTATCCAACCAACTTACTGCTTATCTCTTACAGAATGACCTCCTAGACCCTAATCAGTCAGGCTTCAGGACTGGTCACTCCACAGAGACAGCCCTCATTGCGGTCACAGAGGCACTTCACTTAGCAAAAGCGAAAGGCCTCTCCTCTGTCCTGATTCTCCTAGATCTATCTGCAGCCTTCGACACAGTCAACCACCAGATCCTCCTCGCGGCCCTCGCAGGAATGGGAGTGGCTGGCTCTGCGCTGACATGGTTGTCATCATACCTCAATGACCGCTCCTACCAAGTGTCATGGAGAGGGACCCTGTCGGCCACCCGCCCCCTGCGGACGGGTGTCCCCCAGGGCTCGGTTTTAGGACCCCTTCTCTTCTCCCTCTACACTAAATCACTGGGTAACATTATCACGTCTCATGGCTTCTCCTACCACTGTTATGCCGACGATACTCAACTCTTCCTCTCCTTCCCTCCCTCAGATATCCACGTCTCTGAGCGGATCTCGGCCTGTCTGTCCGACATCTCTGCCTGGATGACGACCAACCACCTCAAACTGAACCTAAGCAAAACAGAATTGCTCCACCTGCCGGCCAAATCCTCCCCCCTGACCGACCTTTCCATCACAGTCGAGAATGCAGCTGTGACCGCGTCCCCGACCGCCAAGAACCTTGGTGTTGTCCTCGACGACCAGTTGAACTTCTCTGCTCACATCGCAGCGACAACCAGAACCTGCCGATTCCTCCTGAGCAACGTCAGAAGGATCCGCCCCTTCCTGACAAAAGAAGCCACCCAACTCCTCGTCCAATCAACAGTCATCTCCCGCCTCGACTACTGCAACGCACTGCTCGCTGGCCTCCCGGCCAATGCCACTAAGCCTCTTCAACTCATTCAGAACGCAGCGGCCCGCCTGATCTCAAACCTACCGAAGTCGGCCCATGTCACCCCACTTCTTAGGGACCTGCACTGGCTCCCCATTGCTGCACGAATCCGCTTCAAGGCCCTCGACCTAGCATACCGTGCGGCAAAGGGAACTGCTCCCGCCTACCTCCGGTCAATGGTCTCTAACTACACACCCTCAAGACCCCTACGCTCTGCATCTTCTGGCCGCCTCAGACCTACTCCTATCCAAGCTCCGGGAGGGTCATCAAAGAGAAGTCGCCTATTCTCAATCCTTGCCCCACAATGGTGGAATGAACTACCCACCGCAGTTAGGACAGCCGAAACACGTCCAATCTTTCGCCGTCGACTAAAGACGCACTTCTTCAACCATTATCTGAATTAAAAAAATAATAATAATAATTATCTAACCCTAACTAACCATACTGTCATGCACTTGTCCTAATAAACTAACCTACACTGTAGCACTCAACACTTTGATGAACATTGTTACTCAGCTGATAGAGTTGTGCCCTTCCTGATGGCTTGTCGTACAGAACTTGTAAGTCGCTTTGGATAAAAGCGTCAGCTAAATGACTAAATGTAAATGTAAATGATGTTTATAAACCTTGCCAACGTCAGAGGGAATAAATAACGTAAGGGAAACTCACCATTAAGACAGAAATGAGATGTAAGAAGGCTGGTTATGGTTATGGTTATGGCCTTCGAACGAAGGTTATCCTATAACCCTAGTTACATGAGTTCTTGTGAGCGTTCTGCTCTGGTGGGATTTAACCTCATGACCTATATATCACTGAAAGCTTTCGCTACATGCACCTTCACTTGTCCGGCCACGCCCATTTCCGCTTATGCGTGACCATGCTTCTTCCTTCCAGAGTCTTGACCTTCATTCGGAAGACAGTCAGGGGTCCTCAGTGAGTGAGGAGCAGAACGCTCACAAGAACTCATGTAACTAGGGTTATAGGATAACCTTCGTTACATTTCGTTCTTGTATCTCGTTCTGCTCTAGTGGGACACAGGAACAGAGCAGGGCGCGGAGAGCCCGACAAATGCACCCGCTGAGGTCCCCTTACAACCATCAGAACACTGGGGAGGGTCCGGGCCCCCCCACCCCTCCTAGTGAGCAGGACACCGACTGTGCTAAAAAAGGGGACAGCACCCAAAAAACACACAAGGTGAGTAGGCCTCGGGACAGAAGGACCCGAGCCTACCCCACCGCGCGTCCCGCTCACTACCAGGGAAACATACGACACAAGCTGCGTCGGCAAACTGTATTGCTAGCTAACAATGTAGCTTCACCCTGAGTTATCCTAGCGAAGCTCCAAGCTCTATTTGGTTAAATGAAAACTAGAAAGAAACCATTTCAGAAGTACTTATAGTTGTATTGATATGCTGTATGATAAGAACATGGTCTATACATTTCGGTTGCTTTTAAGAGTTTAATATGGAATGTGAGGAATGTTTCCATGTGCTAGTGCACTTTAGCCTAATTTAGTGTAGCAGGGTGGATTATCCCTGCTTCGTGGGAACGGTTGCTGGCAGTCACGAGGTAGCTGGACACAGTAGAACTCTGTCTGACTGCACCCTCGTCTTTGGGCCTGGGGCGTCGACTGGAGGCTGGTAGTGTGAGTGGATGGGGCCCGGGATTTACCAACCTGGTCTGGTACTCTGGTCTTCCTTCCCTGCAGCAGGGCGGTCTGCAGTACTCCCCAACACGCTCCCACTCCCCCCAGTTGCTCCTTAAACCCTCCCACACCTAGTGACTGAATTGTAATTAAATACTCTGAGTTCCCCCCGCAAGCAGTACCCTCCCTCAATGACCCTAGAAACCTTACAATGAAGAGGGAAAGGTGGAATAGGAAAGGGTTAATTATATTAACGTTACCCACATCAAAAGGATTGTCAACCGGCCCATGGATAGACACACACACAAATCTCCCATCCGATTCTTTAATGTTATGTACTAGGCAGTTACAATGATCTACTACTAGTGGCCAATTGGACGGAAGTCCCACTATAGTACCGTTGGTAACTCCATACCTCATAAACACGTATATTATACACCCACCTCTGGGTTAATATAAGGGATAATATACTTCACTGTGTTTGACTCATCACCCACGTCTGGGTCTTCACCCTGTATAATACCTCAAAAGGCTTTAATTATATGGCCAGAATAATACCTCTCTAGGCTTTATTTATAATACACCAGGGCCCTCATTCATCAACCTGACTTACGCACAGATATGTGCTTAACCTGTGCGTACGACCATTTCTAAGCAAAGAGTGGGATTCATCAATTTCAACTTGAACTTGACTTCGTGCTTATGTGTACGCACAGCTCGGAGCACACTTAGCTGACGCCCAGTGGTAGAACATCGTTACTACGGCATAAGCGCTCCTCAGTTCTGCATTAGTTTCAAGGCGGAAATAAGCTTCCGTGCATTAGTGTTCAACTTCTGTATGACCCGTAATTCATTATAGTTCATTATAAAATAGCGACAGTAGTGTAATTATAACGGGCTCACACGCGAACAAGAGGTTGGCCTGCTTGTTTGGCACGGGGGGGCAGACGCAAAACACCAACCTCCAAACGCGATTAAATATTGTTTCAAATAAAAAGCGAATTATTTTGTGTTTCATGTTTCCAAATAAGATTGGTCACGAAATGCTTTCTACTTCAATTTGTTGGTTAGAATAGATGACCTCCGTTGAAACTTCACTGAGACTAACAGTCTATTTGTGAGCTCCCGCTCAGATGTGATAATAATAACAATAATAATAATAGCTTCATTTTATATAGCGCCTTTCAAGAGACCCAAGGTCGCTTTACATAGATAGGGGGGGGGGAATAACAAAGTAACAGACATAGTGGACAGACACACAACATATAAATATGATGATGGAATTCATTCAAGATCCTCTCCACCCTCGGGTCTTTGCCACCGGCACGGTCCATCGTGATATTGGAGATGGATCGAGCAATAGACTGTTACTGTAGCTGTCAAAGCTCCATCACAAATGCAGTTATGTGAATAAAAAGGGATTCCACTAAGTCAATGTTGCGATGCGCATTTGCCTGATACATGTTGTTGCTGCATGCCGGGAGGAAGGCGATGCTGAATGTTTTCAATTCATTAAATAAAACAGATACTTTTTGCAAGGGTTTACTGACTGTCATACAAATAATCAACCAACTACATACTGTAACTTTTCAGTGCACGTTCTTATTTACATTGTGACAACAGCCTTGTGAGTTCCCGCAGTGACCCGCACACAGACATGATGGAATTCAAGTTCAAGTTTGTATTGATCACATATAGGCAGGCTACACATGGCGTATAGGCTACATCATTGGCAGTGAGATTCATTGTTCTTGTATATGCTCTCGTATTATTGTTTATATAGGCTACCCAATACTGACATCAAAATAGATTGTATGACTCTAGAAATCATATGCAGCAGGTAGAAAATTGACGGAAAATCCGTCGCGATTTGGAATAAAATTGAGGAGAACTTTAATCCCTGGGTATTAATCAAACAAAACGGAAAAAGGCAGTCATATTCCAGCACGGTCTTTATTAGTGTTTGCGCTGCCCAGGCAGCAATGGTTAATAGATATCATATCCGACATCACCGTACGTGTACACGTCTGTCAGCCTGTCTCATAACACGCTTCCCTCGGTTTAGTCCATTCTTCCACATTTCATGGGGGTGCCCATTACCGTATATGGTTAATCGGGGCGGTTTTGGTATGCAAATACGTGAAAGTGTGCACAAGCCTCGGCGCAGGGCCAAGGTGATATTTATCATGACAGGTGTGCGTAGAACCTGCGTACGCACGTGTGGTAAATCCCGTTTTTTTTGTGCGTGCACTGATTCTAAATTCTGTGCTTACGTGTGGAAATAGAACATTTTCTACGCCACGTTGATGAATGAGGGCCCAGGTCTGTAACTTCCCCACAGGGAAAGGGTTAATTGGATGGGAAAATATTATTAAACACACAGGTTATCACACTCAAAGGAAAGGAAAGAAAACAAAAGTGTGTGCCCACTAATACCTTGCAAAAGCCCTATTCTAATGCCGGCATATATTGTTTGGGGTCTGTAGTTAGCAAAGTTAACTTCGCCCGCAGGCCGCACCACACTGTGTAACGTGCAATAGATCCTGGGCACCGAAGCCCTAATGTACTCTACCAAAATGGCGGCCGCGCCGCTCCACCACCGTCCGGGTGGCAAGATGGCGTCGAACGCTCTCGTCGCAGGTGCTAGCAAGCGGGGCTGGAGCAGGGGCAGTGGTGGGTTGAGAGCGCGTGCTGTGTGCTGGCGACCTCTGCTGGACGGGCCGACTCCCGTGCTGGCTGCTCCCAGCCGGTGCAGAGCTGATGCAGAACGCCGGTGAAGACAGCTGCTGACGGCCGGAGCAGACTGTTTGTAGGTCCACGCACGTATCTGGGCTCGCACTCTATACCGACACAGTAACTACTATAACCCGACTACTAAGGACTCAGATATGTTATTAGCCGCACGCTACTTATACCGCACACAGTAACTACTATAACCCGATAATGTTAGTACCTTGTTCTGTACCGTTTGCTCACACACTATCGCTGGTACTTCTAGGATCTCACGTCAACTAGCAAGTACTTCCTATCACCCGTCACTATTCCACGGGGCCCTTCAACGTAACTTCTGCAACAGGGCTCGTCCAGAGCACACGCCTGTTGCGACTGTTCGTGGTCAAGTTCACTGCCGAAGAGAATCATCTTCCGTCTCTTGCCTCCATATATCTTCTCCCATCTCTCTCCGACACTCTCCGCCTGCCATCGCCCCCTGCTGGTCCCGCCTACTAGCTCCACAGGGAAAAGGATTTGTAGACTAGAATCCAGTAATGCCGTTTATAATCCATATTCCAGCGATAGAAGAAGGAGACGCTTGTGTGATTGTTTGTGCGAATATCAATGAAACTAATTAGAATGTCTTGGTGCAGAAAGGGGAGATAAAAAGGCAAGTCAGCAGTTCTGAATAATAAATAATATTTTCAGGCTGCTACATTAGCATAAGTCAAATGGATGTTCCCACGTGCTGTGACATTGTAGCCTACTTTAGCTTAGCATAGCCAAAAGTAGCCTAATTGATTATCCATTCTAAAAGCAATGAAAGATGATGAATAGCATGAAAGATGATAAATAACTTTTATTTTCTGCATGGCCTGTTATGCAGGCCAGGGCGCGTCTATATTAATCCCAGCCGAAGAGTGCGTCGCGTTTCTCTGATTGGCCATGACGCCCATGTGACCGCGGCGCGCGGTAGAGCGGAAATAGGCTGCTGCCTCCACGTCAAGAAAGACAGACAGGCATTCTATTGCCATAATCTGCGACAAACCCTAACCTTAACCAACTCCGAAATAATGCCTAACCTTAACCCTAACCTTAACTTAACCCTAACCTTAACCAACTCCGAAATAATGCCTAACCTTAACCCTAACCTTAACTTAACCCTAACCTTAACCAACTCCGAAATAATGCCTAACCTTAACCCTAACCTTAACTTAACCCTAACCATAACCAACTCCGAAATAATGCCTAACCTTAACCCTAACCTTAACTTAACCCTAACCTTAACCAACTCCGAAAGAATGCCTAAACTTAACCGGCGAAAGAATGCACGTTTATAGCGAGAGATGATAAACGTAAAAAAAAAAAAATAAATAATTGAAGTGATTCGAACTTGTCACCAACCGCACCACAGGCTCCACAGCAAGGCGGCGAACGAGTTGAGCTAAGCGTTGATGGAAAAACAGCGGGGATTACGGCTGCATAATGCCGCTCCGCTCTGCCGCTGACGCGGGGCGTGTCGCGGCCAATCAGGGACAACGCGGAAGCACTCGGCAGCACTCTTCGGCTGGGATTAAAGAATAGGCGGCCAGGGCCCTCATTTATCAACAATTCTTAGAAAGTGTTCTATTTTCGTTCTTAAGCACAGAATTTAGAATGTGTGTACGTACAGAAAAATCGGGATTTATCACACGTGCGTACACGGGTCCTACGCACACTCCGTGTTGATAAATACCATTTGTTCTACCGTCAATGCTCGTGAACGATTATCCATATATGGTCATGAAACACCCCCATGGGATGTGAAATAATGGACTAACCCGAGCAAACTCTGAGAAACTTCACTGAGAGCGAGATTGTTCACGGAGGTCTAAGCAACTAATTCAACGTGCTGTCGAACCAAGAAGACACAACGCGTGTTATGGGATAAATACGCGACAGGCTGGCGGACTTGTACACAGTGATGTCAGATATCAACGACTCCATAAGACCATTGCTGCAATTCTGCCTGGACAGCTCAAAATACTAATAAAGACCGTTAATGATTATGTATATAACCTAGTTATATTAGTATTGGCTGAGCGTCCCGCTCTAGCCTAATGAAATACCCCTTATCTCCTAGTACCTACTGTACACCAACACGAACAACTTAATGCACCCATACCTGACCGGGCCCCGCCCCTATGGAGGCGTAGCCTATAAGACCATGGTCATGGTCACCAAACACTCTTCCTCGCCAAATCTCGTTCTAGTAAAAGATCCCTCAAAAGGGAACTCAGGGCCGCGTAGAGCGGGACGCTCAGCCAATACTAATATAACTAATATCGTTATATATCGTATGGCTATCGCGTCCCGCTCTAGCCTAATGAGATATGGGTTAGAGCGGACGCGAGACCCGACAGATGTACCCCCTGAGGACCCGTAAGCCCACATCAAGGGGTGCGGGGAGCCCTGTCACCCCATCCTAATGAAGGGGGGGCGCAGTCAACTCCACCTGAATGCGAACAAGAGGGAACTAGAACCCCTTGAACACACCGCACAGGCGGAACCACGTGTGACTCAACACACTGTGGCCCATACCCACACACTCCTGCTACCCTACCAAAGGACGGGAAGCAGGAAAGGCCACAGACCCCAGAACCGCCTGGGAGACAGAACCCCCGGTCATGTCCATGAGGTAAAACCTTACAAAGGGGCCCGGGGAGGACCATGAAGCTGCAGCACAGATGTCCTCCACCGAGGCCCCACCCAGGATAGCGGCAGAGGCAGCCACCCCACGAGTGGAGTGCGCCCTGACGCCCCCAGGGGGATCCTGCCCAGCCAACATGTAGCAGAGGGCAATGCCCTCGCACAACCAATGGGACAGGCGTTGTTCGATAGTGCCTTACCGGCATGAGAACCACCGTGACAGAGAAAAAGCCGAACGGCGACCCCGAGGTCCTGAGTAAGGCTGAGGCAATTCCCAAAGCACGGACCGGACATGACAGGTGAAGGCCTGCATCTAACTCACCACCTATAGGAGGCGGATGAAACGCCTGAACCACAATATCCCTGGAGCGGAAGAACTCCGGATATTTACAGGCACGAAGGCAGGATTAGGCCGCAGAGTGGCACCGCAATTGGAACGAAAGACAGGCACTCTGTTCGTACCGAGAGAGCACAAAGCACACCCACGCGTCAGCGGAGGTGATGGCCAGCAAAAACGCGGTCTTGAACGACAGCTGTTCCAACGGCGCCTGCTCGAGCGGCTCAAACGGGGCCAAGGACAACCGACCGAGGACCAGTTGAAGATCCCAAGTCGGAGCCCAGGAGCGTTGCACCGGCTTAACGCGTCGAGCGCCAAGCAGGAACTGCTTCACAAGAGGGTCGCTGAACAAGACATCCCCTCAAACCCCACATGATAGGAGGATATAGCTGCTGCATATACCCTCACCGTCGAAGCCGACAGTCTATCAAGGAGAGACTGGAGGTAACTAAGGACAGCATCCAGGGGGCAGGAGACTGAGTCCCGGCCCCCCGCCTTACACCACACTTGGAACATACGTCATCTGCCCGCGTAAGCGCGACAGTGGAGGGAGCATGCGCATTCCGGATGTTAACACCATCAGGATCAAGAACCTGCGCCCCTCAACGTACCCGTCCCAACAACTGACCTAACAGATGTATGGGGAAGAATCCCAGGCGGCACGGCATCGGTCCCAGACCTGCCTGGCTATGTCCGGACGTAATCCCCACCCGTCAGGATGAGGACCGCCCCGCGACAGTACACCTGTACCCACATTCTCCCTGCCGGGGATGTGGGGAGCCCTCAGGCCGCGCAGATGGAGGACGCCCATAGCCAGCCGCCCATAGCCTGGTGCAGACGGGGGGAGCGTACCCCTCCCTGTCTGTCGATACACGACACTGACGTCGTATCGTCCGTCCTGATCAACACCATTTGTGGACCAGAAGGACCGCTTTCAACACCAACACATTGAACGTAGCGCAGACCGGGCAGCATGGTTTGCCAGCTGCCCACTACTGCATTGGCCTGACACGTCACCAGCGAGGGAGGCGTCGGTGAAAACGCGATGTGAGACAGCGCCGTAACCATCCTAGGACGGAACCTCCCGAGCGTGTTGACAACACGCTCTGAGAGGGATGCCCATAGCCCTCCAACCGTTGACTGGGAATAGGAGTACTCTACATCCAGTCTACAGCAACCCCAGGCTGGTAGAGACCTGCCTGGTACGAGACCTGACGATCCACCTTGACCGCGAAGGACCAGAACGTCGTCAGGGCAGAACACTCCGTAACCCCTGACGACGCAGAGGCCCCAGTGCGGCCTCCACGCACTTGGTGAAGATGCGGGGAGCCAGAGAAAACCGAACGGCAGCCTCTGGTACTCATACGCTAACCCTGCAAAGGAAGCGTAGGTAAGCCCTAGGATGGAAGATCGGAGATGCGCATACGCATCCTACAGGTCTATGGAGGAGAACCAGACCCCCACCTGACAGTGTTCAACAGGTAGGAGACGATCCAAAAAATGCTGAACCTTCCCATGGGACAGGTCCAGCCTGAGTCTGACACCCCCCCCCTCCCGATTTCTCAGGCAGAGAACACCGGGAGGAGAATGCCACGATGATGGCTTGCTTCGTCCACAGAGATTGGATCCCGTTGACCAGAGCTGTCACTGCTGGAGACCCTGACAACCTGAAAACGGGTGGGGTTGTATAAACACAAGTCCTCGCCTCAGCGTTCTCTCCATCCACCTCGACATATGGTACTGCCGTAGTCATATGTGATGACACTCCCAACGCACCCGCCGCCATGTGGCGCAGGTCCGCCAGGAACTGTAGATAGTTGGCCCGGTCCCCCCGCTGTGCGTAGCCAACCCTGGAACCGTGCGAGCAGAGCGTTCCGTGTCGGGACATCTGACCCTGACACCACCCACGAGGCAATCGCACCCAAGGGGGGACCCCGACAGAAAGGGCCGGTTTGATACGGGGGGCTTCCTAGGTGAAAAAAGCCCCCCCACTGAACACCCCTCCAGAACATGCTGAGGAGTTGTTCTGCAGCCGGACATGCAAGGTGTAAGGACCCCATGGGTTCCTACACACCGTAGCCCTGCAGTGATATTACTACCACCCCAAATCATGCGTGCCTGCGAGACCACTGCCAATTTTTCAGGAGTGGGAGGCACCAACATGATACCTGGCCTGGCGAAGGCGAGGCCGGGGAAGCCCGCACTGTGTGCCTCAAAAGGTTTCGAGCCCCCCTGCTGACAACACTTAAGTTGACAGACGTAACACCAGGCTCAACCAACACAGCTTATGGTGTGGGAGCCGCTTGACAGCACAACATTCTCACGGACAGACCCAGGCTCAGCCATCAACTGGGTGTCAGCCCCTGTCCCCATGAGAAGCAAAAAGTGGGGCCGCCCGCGCTTCAACGAAGGCACACGGCCCGCAGCCAAAGGAAACAATCAGAGCCCACTTTTTCCGCTGGTGTTGGGGAAGGGAGTGATCGGAGAGCGGGCTGCTCGCGGCAGGACGGTGACGGCTTGTTTGTTCAAGCCGAACCCATCCAACATGGCCGATCCCTCGGCCGCCAAGGCTGTCGGCCTTGTGGACACCTGTCGAATCAATGCCCAGGATACCTCCGGCGGGGGAAAACATGGCCGCCTGTCGAGGGCCTCGTCATCGCCGCTGACGAGGCCGTGCTCTCTCTTCTTCTGGCTGCGCGGTGTGAGGCGGTGTGGGGCCTAGGACAATACCGCCCGCGCTCCAGCAGAAGACCAAAATCCGCTGCGGAGAGGGGAACCCTGAGCGGTTATAGCTTGCGGCTGGGTCAAAGCTAATAACGTCAACAACCTCGCGCGATGTGTCGACGTCGGCTGGCCCTCTAGGCCACGCCACCAGACACCATTTTTTTAATAGAAAAAAACAGCAATTCGAACACAGTTCTAATCGCTGCCAATTCCATACCGTGGCGGTACAGGCTTTAGCAGCCCACCAGCCACTCGCCAGGCCGACCCACCCATGGCGTCGGCCGGGCGGGGCACTGTTTCAATATGTCAAAAACAAAGGACTGATGTTAACACGGAGCACCAGTGGTGGTTGCAAACAGCAACCTCCACTGTGGTGTGCACCATGAAAGGGTTAAATGAATAAAAGAACTAACCCACAAAATACTGTAGAATGAGCAATACTGTAGAATGAGCAAACCCATATACACAACGTTAAGGGGAGGCGGACCAGAGCGAACTAGTCCCGCCTTCATTCAAAATATTCACAACAGCACACCAGCCCTAGCTTAGCCCATTTACCAAAAAAGGTAAACAAAGCCCCCCCCCCGCACTACTCCCCCAGTAGACACCGATTGACCGTCAGCATAAATGGTTGAGAGGAGAGAAAGCTGTAGCAAAGACAGACCTTCTCATAGCAGAGTGACAGAACGAAACAGTAGCCCCCTACACTACTACAGCCTAGCGTGAGGCAATGTGGGACCCAGATCAACAACCGCCTGCGCACAGACACGCAACATGTTTACCATGTTGGCTGGACCCATAGCCCCACTACCCGACGCCAATGTGAATAGGAACTAGCCAACTGAGCCATAACCCGCCGTTAAGTCCCATCCTGCAGTAGTATAGCTCTACTGCTACACCGCCGAGCTCACGCATCGGCCCCAGATGGGGACACCATTCCACAGACCCCGCCGGAACACAAAGGTAACGTACCTGGCTAGGCTACCTAGCCACGGCCTACCCTGTTGTCAACCCATTTACCCGTAAAAAAGGTAAATAGGACTCAGCAAAACCCCCACAACAGCTACCGACTGACCTTCATTGGTGAACCGGGCAAGAGGAGGGAGAAGTGACAACATCTCACGGCGGAGACATTAGAACAGCGTAGCAGTTAGCATGTAGCAGTAGTGTTAGCATGTAGCATTAGCGTTAGCATGTAGCATAGCATTAGATGTTTAACAGCACGCCCACTGCAGTGAAACGTTCACCAAACCATCCTGCCCCCGGCGCCAACACACAACATGGTTGTGTAACAAAACAAACCAGCATTACTAACACTAATACCCATGCCTGAAGACACAGGGCCTACCTGGGTACAAGCTGGCCCGACAGCCAATCTTGCACAGCTGAACCTTGGTCTGCTGCCATCAGACGAGGAAACATCAACATAGGCCCGTCGTGTCGCTGAAAACATGCTTCGAAGATGCCAGGGGCCAGCAACCTCCGGTAAGCTTTCAACATTATGAATCTTCTCTGATCTTTTCATCCTACTAGTTACATACGGTGCACACAGCCGATACGATGGAACGAAAATAGAGGAAGAGTGTTTGGTGACCATGACCATGGTCTTATAGTCTACGCCTCCATAGGGGCGGGGCCCGGTCAGGTATGGGTGTATTAAGTTGTTCGTGTTGGTGTACAGTAGGTACTAGGAGATAAGGGGTATCTCATTAGGCTAGAGCGGGACGCGATAGCCATACGATATATAACCACTGTTTGGCGTTGGTGTGTCATTATAACCATGCTGGAATATGAATGCCTTTATTAGTTTCGTTCGATTGGCTACCGGGTATAATATGATTTGTAGAGGCATACAATCTATTTTGTTGTCGGTATTAGGTAGCCTATATAAATTAGATATAATAGCAGCCATAGCCTACATTATGCAACAGTAACTTGCGCATATATAACACATGGCACAGCCCTGCGAAGCCTGCACAGTAAACTAACTTGATCGTTAATCTAGCTGTATCTTTACGCTTATGAAAACATTAAATAATATGTATAGGCTATAGGCCGTTGTTTTGCCTTAATACTATAGCCTATATTCTCAAATGGCATTTAATGGCTATCCGCTGTGGGCTATCTTCTCGCTGACGGACCAGTATACCTAATATCATATCATATTCCTATATGTCTCCAAGGAATCGTGGGGCTCTGGGGAATAAAGGTTGGGAACCTCTGCTATTATAGCCTATCCTTTATAATGTTATAGGCTATTTTATTTACAGTTTACTCTATCAGCCTACCCAGCATGTAATACGTTCTTTGTTAGAACTCAACTCGTTATTATTTTGCGCATAGATTGCAGAAATACGGGAACATTTTGATTTATATTTAAAAGGCTTTGACATTGTAAAACTAAATAAGTGGAATTTCGAAGTTATGTAGGCAGAATACAAGTAATATCACCCACACGATATATGCTACCTGTTGTATCCAGAGCATGTATGCTTTTCATTCATTTAAGACACATTTATTGCAAGGGTTTTGTAATACACATAAACTCAACAAATAACCTCTGTTCTCGTTGCAATGCGTTTTTAATTCTTTCTTATACAGTAGGAAGGGGGAAGAACACTATATCGTGGGTGTTCATATGACTTGTATTCTGCTTACAGCTTTGAAATTCCACTTATTTCATTTAACAATGGCAAAGCCTTTTAAATATAATCAAAACGTTCCCGTATTTCTGCAATCTATGCGCAAAATAATAACGAGTTGAGTTACGCGGAGCGCAGTCAGTACACCCGTATATTCCGATAACGCTATATATAAACCATGCTGCATTCATTCAGAAAGAAAGACCTATTATTCCAAAATGTGACTTCTATTTTATACTTGCTATACTTATTTTATTTTATACTTACCTATTTTTGTCTAGCACAGTCTGGAGCGTAACAGAAAGAAGCATTTTGTATAAAAGTATTCTGTACTTCTGTATGACAACTAATAAAGAAACTTGAACTTGAAACTTGAAATGCTATTTATAGGGTTTTGACCATAATTACACTACTGTCGCTATTTTACAATTAACTATAATGAATTACGGGGGGTCATACAGAACACATCAGTCAAACTAATGCACAAAAGCTTATTTCCGCGTTGAAACTAATGCATGAAACTGATGAAAGCATATGCCGTCCGTCTGCAGTCTCCATATTCTACCACTGGGCGCCAGGTACGCACGGTCTGAGCTGAGCGTAGATATACGCACAAAGTCAAGCACACGTTCAAATTGATAAGTCCCACACTTTGCTTAGAAATGATCGTACGCACGGGTTACGCACATATCTGTGCGTACGCACCATTGATAAATGAGGGCCCAGGTTTTTCCACCCCCGTTTCCACCCCCGGGAAGAGTTCCCAGCAGGAGTCCGACGACCGACCACCGCTCATCACGTGTGCGCACGCGGGACGAGGCAGTGAGTCAGACCAACACAAAATGGCGAGCCAACCCAAAGAACCTCAGATATAGATCAGGGCTATACCCAGGAGCCTGATGTTACCCTTGTTACCGCATACAAACTGCCCGGACCGTTGCCTCAACAATCGGGTAGGATTGTGAATTGCCAGTGAGGAAGTGGATCAGGAATTACAGTAACTAACTAATTGAACTTGAGTCACAAGAACTTCCAAGGACCCTCATATCCTTTTCTATGATACGAACTGATTGAACTTGAATACAAGGACTTCCAAGGTGTTAGATGTTTCTGTAATCAGCCAGTATCACCTCGTCATCTGTGTTCGTGAAGTTTCTGCATTGTGTTTATTTCTCTCTCTGAAATCGACCTTCTCATACTGGCTGTACAACTTTGTCATCCCCCTTAATGCAATCCGTAATCATAAGAATTCGACACTGGCAGACGTGGTACCTTTCTTGGAAACATTTAGTTTATTCCATAAACAAAGCCTCTGTGCCAGATGGAAAACAGTTCTGTATTGTCCTTGAAAAGCCTTAGAAGGAACTAAATTCATTATTCTAATGATCTCTCTCCCATCACCCCGCTCTGTGGTCGTGCGGCCTAGCTGTCCAAAGGCCTTCCCTGTCAGCTGAAGCCAGTGATGCCGTGGCACTCCACTCCATTCCTGCAGATCGTTTCAAAGTCTCTGTCAACGTGTCTGCTCGTGACTGCTTCGTGTCTCGAATCTAACTTATCCCGGAAGAAACTCACATCATAACGTCTTCTCCCTAGCAACGGGGGCCCGCCCCCTTTTCTTGTTACTACGCAATGCACTGTCATGGCAACTGCTCTTCACCTTTAGCATGGTTCTATCAATGTCAAACTATCCCCCTAGTTCTCTCTGACCAAACCTGCCTGCTCTCAGTGCTTATCAATGTTTTGGTTACAAACCTGCTGATGACCTCGGACATGGGCTCTGCAGTTAGTCTGCTGCTAACACACACACTGACTGCCGGCTACTTTTAAGATCTATAGATCCGTCTGATGCTGTCACCCACCGATATACATTATATACACCTTTAAAAACATAGATTCCTTCAAAGGGCTTTTGACCCTGTTTCACCTTTTGTATTTTGATATTGTATTTTGTATTTGATTGATGCACATTGTATATATGGGTACTGATACATCTCCTGAGGGAGAGTTAAAGGGTCAATGCACCCGATAAGATACTTGAATCTCATTGATAACACATTGATTATAGTTGAATCGCTGATGGTTCTCCTGTAAAGAAAGATAGTTTAAAGGGTCATTTCACCGAATAAGGTACTTGCATTCCTATAACATTGAATATTTCTATTGGTACTTTGTTGGTATTACACCTGCAAAGGAAGAGTTTAAAGGGTCATTGCACCTAATAAGGTACTTGCATTCCCTGCACACTTAATTATGTTTAAATACTTACCTACCGAACTGAAAATGATAAACTGATATAGAGTTTACTGAAATTATAAACTGATATAGAGTTTACTGAAATGATAAACTAATAGAGTTTACTGATCTGCATTTGCAGAAGAAAAGATAACGAGTTAACTCACGAAAAAGGGATACATCTAATGTCCAACCTTAAACCTAGCTTTTAGCTAATGATAACCTCAGAGACATCTGAACTGAACCAAATGTGTTGATCCAATCAATCTAGAACCTGATACCGAACTAACCTTCTTGAGAGAAGGAGTCGTTCCGAACCAAATGTGTTGATTCAATCAACCTATAACATGATATCGAACTAACCCTCCTGAAAGAAGGAGTGGTTAGAGAAAGAACCTAAAAGGGGATATTTCACACTACCTCACGTTATTATTGTATGTATTGCAATTGTCTAGCTAGCGCTGCTGTTAAGAATAAATACCGGTCACTGTTATAACCTTGTCTCTGGTCTACTATTCCTTTTACTGGGTATATCACTCCTCTCCTCATTCGAATCTAGGACTGGTCCGTGGCGAACAGCTGTTACTGTTAGTGACACAAGTGCTACACGTGCTCTACCCATTGAGGCACACAAGAACAAACCTGTCCCATTGCTTTTTTTTTGTGACCAACTTTTTATTGTCTTTTTTTTTTTTTTTTTTTACAAGTTCAGAGGAAAGAGACATTCACATCAGCATTTCATATTAATTCACACAGTGGCATAAAAAGTGTCTTTTCAGTATATAGATTGTCCGTCAGTATATTCATATACTGTGTAGCCTGACTGTTTGCAGTTGTGACAGTCTTTTCCTCCGTTCTGGCGGTCCTGTGGCTGCAAGACAGCCCATGTTGCTTCTTAACCCCCCTCCCAGCCCCCCGGGTTTGTATAGACATTTTAGGATAGGGGAAAACCATGATGCATACATGTATAGGATACAATTAATAAAAAATAAATCATAATTATGTTTGTTAGATAACTTCTGATCCTGTTACAAAGTAATAGGGAAAAATACAATTTAGAAACAACAACAAAAAATACAACAGTAAACAGAAAAAGAAAAGATAAAACCTGTCCCATTGCTACGTGCAGGATATGTTGAAGACCCTTCAAGAAGAGTTCAGTCACTGATAGTGATATGATGACTGAGTCACTGATATGGTATTTGACCCAGTTCACACAAATTTGTTGAGAAATATTGACAATGGCGTCCAGCCAACTTCATTACCCAGCTGATCAGCACTGTAAATGGGTCATGATCTCGTACAGGAGCACAATTATTATAATTATTTGGTTAACATAGAATATACATTAATTATACACCATGAGAAAAACGTTATCCTACATTTTCTGAACCAGCATGCTTTTCCCCCAACTCATCACTTTAGGTCATTAGGTCATATATTATACTATTTAGAGGAACATGTGATTTTTACATGTACCAAATGTCACCACTGTACCAGTTTATGTTGTAATAAGCCTTACATTTCTCTATACAAAACACTATACAAAAATATCCCTAGAAAGAAAATGTATAAAACAAATGTCTGAACTCTTAACACTTTCAGTGCCGGCCATTAACATGGTAAAGCATGGTTAAATGCCACCACCCACTTCAATGATAGTGTTGTGAACGCATAATCTCTGTCTTAAATTATGGCGATGTGTCTAATCTGCCCGTCGCTTATCAATAACTTGTTTGCAGTCAACACTTTAACATGAGCGGGCACACACTCATGCCGCACACACCCACTTATGGCCAAAAGGAAAGGCCACTTTAAATTAGTATAACAAAAGTAACAGTGTATTGCACTACCAAAGCTACCTAGCATGTATACAGAGTCAATAAACATCTCCTGCTCCGTTTCTACCAGGCCATTATACAAAGCATCCTCACCTTCTCCATAACTGTTTGGTACAGCAATCTGGACACTCACTCAAAAAACAAACTACAAAGAATCATCAATAAATCCTCAAAAATAATCTGCACCCCCCTCCCTTCTCTCGAATCACTCCACCGCCAAATCACAATCAGGAGAGCCAGGAAAATCATCTCCGACCCCACTCACCCAGCACACCACATCTTCCAGCTGCTGCCCTCCGGGAGGCGCTACAGATCCCTGACCACCAAAACATCCCGGTTCAAAAACAGCTTCTTCCCCACTGCCATACGGACACTGAACTCCCTGTAGCACCCCCCCCCCCTCCCTGTAGTACCCCCCGCAACCCCCCTTACCTCTGCTGACATGGACATGGACAACTCTGAACTGTATCTATGTAATTGTGTTTTCTTTTATGTACGCTGTAAGTGATGTTATATGTTTTATGTTGGAACTGCTATGCTATGCACTGAAACCAAATTCCACCAGCCTGGCTGGGTGGTCATTAAAGAAATTGATTGATTGATGTCCTATATGCTCTGTAAATAACCATGTACAGATACCGAGATGTCACACCATGTTACCTGTTACCTGTTTATTGCACAATGTTGTTTTTATTGGATTCTATTATATGTTGTACCACTGTATTGCACATCGTTGCGGGCAAGACCACCCGCATTTCATTGTATACTTGTATGCCGTGACAAATAAAACTCTTGACTTGACTTGATTGTCGAAACGGATTGTTTTTTAATTGCTTCATTTCCGTTTTATAGCATTTTGAAAAGCCCTCGTTTTCAAGGAAAATATAAAGATTCCGTGATAAAAGGCATTTACTGGAATATTCTGGATACACAAAAACGTTGTCATTTTTCGGCCTATTTATGAATCGTTTTCAAATAAACGCTAGATTATCGATAGTATATGTGTACTTATGCACGATATAGAAGCGGGCTGAAATATCGATTATCTCATTTCCTGATCGCTCGCACAGCCACACACACACACACACACGCATAGGGCAAACGCTGATATATAGGTGAAAATAGCTCTGATTATCCCAAGACTGGTAAAATAAATTCCTTACCTCAGATCAGATGTTATCCAAAAAGATTATTCCAATTCCTGATCGCCATTCCAAATATCGATCACGCTTATTGATTACAGTGTTGGGTACTGTAAATACATAATCCACTCTGTTCTGATGGCCGGTGATCACTTGGTCTCTTCAATTGGCCTTGACGGAAAAGTAAAATGAGGAAACTGGCCTCCCCCCCCCCCTTCGTCAGTCTAAAGTAATGGGGTGCAGTTACACAGGGAGAGACGATAGGGGGCGGTATCTTCCCAATTGAGCTCAGAGAGTCTCAACACTAACCTGAGGCTCGATTGATGAAATATGAATTCAAATCGCCAATAAATAAAAATACGACAAACAAACGCTATATAGCGTTGGCGGGCACTCAAAGGTCGGCATGAACTAACGACAAAAAGCGTGGCTGGCATTCAAAGTGTTAAGTGACCCCAGGCATAATAACATATCCACAATCAAATCTACAGTAGATAAACTGACGATACGTTGGGATGAGATTGCTTCACAGTGGCTACACTCTCACCCAGACGAAAGAGATAAGAAGTCAACGTCTTGTGCAAGAGTCCATTGATACACCTGGTCCCACCTCTACCGGTTAACCATTAAACTACACGAGCATTAGTGCCCTATAAAGTGAGTACTCTCCACTTAAAGTACACTTGTGATATACCGTTTACTGTGGGATACTGTTTACATTTGAAGCAAATTTGACCTTCGACGAGCGTGTGCAAGGTGTCTGTAGAGAGACACACGTGACATACTCCTCAGGTGCATCACCTCAGCTTCTCTTTTCAAAAGATGCATTGTTACACCCTAACCGGACATGACAAAGCAGACAACATGTTCCCTCTCAGCGCCCCGCTCCTTCTCCCCCGCTGACATCATACCGTACATACATGTTTTATGGAATTGTACGTTTGAGTTTGAACTCTGTTGACAGATGACGTAAGTTCATGTTGGGACCTACACACACACACACACACACCTACCTGTCTTGTCACGGCACGTGTGCCATTTTAGGAGCCTGTGAACTGTGTCTTAAAGTAACAGGATGATAAAAGAAAGGGGACTAGGTGAAAGGCCATTTATTGTACAGTATAAATAATACAAAACGAAGTGCAATAAAACAGCAAATATCATAACACAGTAAAAGTAAAAACAATCAGAAGAACTTCTAAATTGTAGAGGATGCAATACAGTACTTGGTGCACAAATAAATACTAATTCCAACATGGTTTCATGATTCAGTGCCATTTCTGTCCCCGGCTACAGTTGAAAGTGTGGCTAGAATGTGCCTCGTCTTTCATTTGTTCACAGGGAGAACATAATCAGTAAACTGCAGTGATAAGCAGTGCAACTGGTTGTTGTTTTGAGTGGTCAGTCTGTTTCCTTTGTCCCTTCGATCCTTTGTTTTTCGCTATTCATTCCTCCAGTAGGAACATGAAGTTTCTCATAGAATGTTTCGCAAACCTGAGGAATTCCTATATTCCTATGTTTTATATGAATTCAACAACAAAAAGGTGAATTCGAACACTCCTGGTGTGTTGCTGGATTCCGTTGCTCTAAATGGTAAATGGTGCATTTATATAGGCCTAGTGCTTTTACCCAAAGCACTTTACAATTTGCCATACCATTCACTCACATTCACACACCGATGGTGGAGGCGACCATGCAAGGCGCCAACCTACTCATCGGGAGCAGTTAGGGGTTAAGTGTCTTAGTGATCTTGAAAGGCTGTATTGTTCCTGCTCTGGCCGCACCCTGGATGAGTAGCATGGCTGTGCACAGGGCGCCCGCCGGTTCTCATTTTCCATGGATGTGTTCCCACCGTCGGACTGTAGACTGTCTTACCTGTTTTCTTTTTTTTCTATGTCTATTTTATTATTGTATTATTCTATGTCTATTGTATTATTGCACAATCGATGCGGGCATGACCACCCGCATTTCACTGTATGCCCTGGTATGTGACAAATAAACCTCTTGATTCTTGATTCTTGAGACTGTGTAGAGAGTGGGGAGTATCCTCTTCAGGCTTGTGTCCTCGAGCCAGAGCCCAGCAATGTCTTTCAATGTCCACGGTATCGAAAAGATAAATCTCCATCTCGACAAGTATTCTAAGCATAATATACTGAGTCGTACAGGTGATGTAAGTGACATTTCTTTGTTAGAATAAGTGTTAAATAACTCTACATTCTGAGTGTTTGGTCAGTCCCTCCGCTCTGCAGTAAAATTCTTTTTTAAATCTGGCATCCCGTTCACACTTTATCCAATCATATGTGCTTTGCCAGATTTGCTTACTGCACTGGCAGATTATTTTACTTGTTTCCAGCAAATATTTGCTTAAAACTAGTTTTAACTATTTATTATTTTTGTCAGACCATGTTTGCAGTGTGGAGTTATCTCTCCTGTTTGGATAAAGTGGGAACGGGATACCAGAACATGTATTTCCTGTTTACTAGAGAGTGGACTGGGAGACCCACATTCAGTAGAGTGTTACTTGTAGCTAGCTACTGCCCAACACTGCCAGTGATGGGCAAAGTAGCTTCAAAGTAGATAGCTACTTTGCCCATCACTGGCAGTAAGTAGCTTCATCACTGCATTACTGACCAAACACTCTATATCAGTGATGGATGTCAGAATGTAGAGCTATTATTTTAACCCGTAGACATTTTATTCCACAAAAAGGTGTGAAAAGAATCTGCCAACGGAGTCAATATCTTGAAGATTTCGCTTTTATATATATATTTTTATAATCTTTTAAACAAACCCATTTATATCGGAACAAGTGAAATGATCTCACGCCAGTGGGCCGATTCTGTCACTTGTTTTATGAAAATATATATATTTTTAAACTTGACACGGGATGAATTACTTTGGGTGATGCCACTGAGGATTTGTTGCAGCGAGGTGTCAAGGTGAGATCCTCAGCGATTCATCAAAGAAGGCTGGGCGGTGGAAGGAGAACAATGGCGTGGTCTCTCCCAGGACAGCGTCTCTGAAGTTGGGTCGTCTCCAGGCATAAACCACACTGTTTAGAAAGCCTTGCAGGGAGACGGTGACCGCCTGGAACAAAGGAAACACACCAGTGATACAGGCAGCGACTCAACCAACAACGTTTGGATTCTCTTAAAGGGGCACTTCACCAAAAAACAATGCTGATTCATTTTGCACATAATCTGACACATCCTATATTCCTATGTTTTATATGAATTCAACAACAAAAAGGTGAATTCGAACACTCCTGGTGTGTTGCTGGATTCCGTTGCTCTAAATGGTAAATGGTGCATTTATATAGGCCTAGTGCTTTTACCCAAAGCACTTTACAATTTGCCATACCATTCACTCACATTCACACACCGATGGTGGAGGCGACCATGCAAGGCGCCAACCTACTCATCGGGAGCAGTTAGGGGTTAAGTGTCTTAGTGATCTTGAAAGGCTGTATTGTTCCTGCTCTGGCCGCACCCTGGATGAGTAGCATGGCTGTGCACAGCTTTGCACACATTAATTTAGTTTGACAGTTATTGAGAGTAATTAGTTTGAATATGGCCACCATTGATGCCATCAGGGATGTTGAATCCTTTTTTCATTGTACTGTACTTGTGCTGTATAATGACAGTACATTTGAATCTAATCTAAAATAAATCAACATTGTTTTTCGGTGAAGTGCCCTTTTAAAAGTTTGAAATCAGGTACAGTATTGACCATATTCACATGGTGGCCATTTTGGAATCCCACCCTGTTCCCACAAGCATGACTTAAGTGCAAAATGGCCATCGTGTGAATATGGTTAATTTAGATGTTCTGGAAAACCTACCTGCATGATGTAAAGAAAAAAGAAACTCTGCATCTGTTTCATCAGGGTTGACAGAACAACAAGGGTAAGAGCTGTGGAGACAGAGACACAGGACCTCAGTCTGCTGGTGCTTTAGGTGGTGCTTTAGGTGGTTCTTTAGGTGGTGCTTCAAGTGGTGCTTTAGGTGGTGCTTTAGGTGGTTCTTTAAGTGGTGCTTTAGGTGGTGCTTTAGGTGGTTCTTTAGGTGGTGCTTTAAGTGGTGCTTTAGGTGGTGCTTTAAGTGATGCTTTAAGTGGTGCTTTAGGTGGTTCTTTAGGTGGTTCTTTAGGTGGTGCTTTAAGTGGTGCTTTAGGTGGTGCTTTAAGTGATGCTTTAAGTGGTGCTTTAGGTGGTTCTTTAAGTGGTGCTTTAGGTGGTGCTTTAGGTGGTTATTTAAGTGGTGCTTTAAGTGGTGCTTTAGGTGGTTCTTTAAGTGGTGCTTTAGGTGGTGCTTTATGTGGTGCTTTAGGTGGTGCTTTAAGTGGTGCTTTAGGTGGTGCTTTAGGTGGTGCTTTAGGTGGTGCTTTAGGTGGTTCTTTAGGTGGTGCTTTAGGTGAGTCTTTAGGTGGTTCTTTAGGTGGTGCTTTAGGTGGTGCTTTAGGTGGTGCTTTAGGTGGTGCTTTAGGTGGTTATTTAGGTGGTGCTTTAGGTGGTTCTTTAGGTGGTTCTTTAGGTGGTGCTTTAGGTGGTGCTTTAGGTGAGTCTTTAGGTGGTGCTTTAGGTGGTTCTTTAGGTGGTGCTTTAGGTGATTCTTTAGGTGGTTCTTTAGGTGGTGCTTTAGGTGAGTCTTTAGGTGGTGCTTTAGGTGGTTCTTTAGGTGGTGCTTTAGGTGGTGCTTTAGGTGGTGCTTTAGGTGAGTCTTTAGGTGGTGCTTTAGGTGGTTCTTTATGTGGTTCTTTAGGTGGTGCTTTAGGTGAGTCTTTAGGTGGTACTTTAAGTGGTGCTTTAGGTGGTGCTTAAAGCTTTTCCTTTAAGTTTTTTTATTTTTAGGATATGCTCTTAGTCAACCCACATGTTTTTAAGTGTGTATAGCGAGTGTTGAGTTATTCGCCCATCTTTTATAGCCTACTAGCATGACGACCAATGGGGCACTGGACAAAAAAAGCACTGAAATGCAAGAATCTGCGCTCAAATAATTCTAAAGGAGCTTGTGCACTCCTGCTTTTCTGTCTGGTTTGTTTATGGGAATGATTGTTTTCATTGTAGACATACTGTATATTTGTGTGAGTCAATGACTGCGTGACTAAATGAGTGAGTTTGTGACGTCACAGATTATAGAGTAAACAGAAAGTCTACTGCTTCACATTAGAAGCTAAAGCTGAATTGCAAAAGGCTTGGGTGTGTCCATGTGTGTTGTGTGCACTTTGGGGAGCTTGTGTTTGTTTGTACCTGGGATCCAACAGACTAGGATGACCAGGATCATAGAACGTGTCGTGGAGATCACCCTCTTCAGTCTCCTCCTTGAAAGACCGTCTCCCTCCACAGGAAAGAGTCTGTCTTGTTCATATCTCCCGTACCACTTTCCAACCTTATAGTAAATTACCTACAATAACAAACAGAGACATGGATTTCATAGTTACACTTCCAACATGTATGTAAATGTAAAAAAAAAAAATTATGTAATAAACAATTCATATAATAAACATTATTTAGTAAATATATTTCTGCTATTGTGAATTTCAGTTACTTACTGAGCACAACACCAATACAGGTATTACAGCGATGAATAGGAAATATCGGATGAAAGTGTCGTGGTATATCTCCTGTGAAAGAGAAAAAGGTCTTATCCATATTGAAGCTTCTTAAAGACATGTTCTTCTGTGCGCTGTTCATACTATAGTCTACTACACTATATGATAGCATGTACAACAGTGTTTGTCTGAATATACCTGCATATAATGAATGTATGAATGATCATTGCATTTATATAGCACTTTTTTTCTAGACAGACTCAAACAACTTAATCCTTCTATATTTCTTATTTGATTGAAGTTTATTTCAAATATGCAACATAACAAACAAACATCAAGTACATATAGCCTTAAGCCGTTCTAATAATAAATAAAAAGTAACAAAGAACAAACAAAAAGGTCAAATATAATTCTTTATTTTTGTCATTTACATATTTGAAAAGGAGTGGGAAGAAGCATTTACTCTATTTACTCATGAGAACATACTATATTTTATTTACTAATTCATACATTACTAGACTTATATTGAAAATGAACTTAGTTTAACAATACATTTTTTTAATAATACCTTATTAAAATTTGCCAAACTGTATGTTACCCTGTGAAGTTCCTATAGCCATTTTTTAATACATATATACAACTATATACCTACATATGCACATATACACATTTATATATACATACATACACATACATACGGCCAGTTATGACTGTATTTTATTTTAAACTGTTTTATGTTTTGACATATATACTTGTATATACACCTGCATATTGTTACGGTTTCACCTCAACAAACCGCTCTGCCACCGTCACACACCTCTGTGTTTGTCTCACCCTCCCGGTCTGTCCCATACCCTCCCTGCACTTCGGCGCACACTCTATGAGCACGCAATCGGCACAGGTGATAATCATCACGCTGATGGATGGAGACTCCGCACCTGCCTGCTAATCACCACACCACCCTACAAGATACCTGGTTCTGTATCGTAACGGCTCTCGCTCTGCGTCACTCACGCACTGCACCTCGCTTGTGCACGCGCACTGAATACAATTCCACAATGTACCTTTATCCCAATATTCGTCTGACCACACCCCTCATCAGCTTACCTTCGTAAGCAGGTGTGTGGCCACCTACTCGCCTCCTTCTTCGCTTTCACCACAAGGAAGTGCCTTTGGAGAGATCCCCACTTGACGTGTTGCTAGTTGAAGAGAGTTGAGACGTGTTTACATTGTGCTTATTTTTTTCTTCTCTCATAAATATTCAAAAGGAAAATCTAAGTCATAATGTCTACCTCGGAGAGTAGACCCACTCTTCACCAGCGGTTCTCCATTCCCGCCTCTGTCGTGCGCGCTGGTGCGGGGCTGCTGCCACTTTCATGGTTACCAGCCCAGCCCAGGAGACAGCCGATGGGTAGTTTGCCTCTCCGAGGAACCGGTGCATCGGTGCCGCCGCCCCGGCGGTGGCCTGATCCCGACTCTGGTTCCTCTGGTTCGGGGAATCGTCCGTTCGTGAGCGGCCGGTTCCTTTGGTTCCGGAGGATTTGCGACGCAAACTTTTCGCGTCTGCCCGTTCACGTCGCAAGATGGTGTCCTGCAGGCGCGAACGGCCTGGGTTTGGGGAATTGCTGGAGACCAGCGAGGATGCGTCGGTCTCTGCATGCCCGATGGAAACTGAGGATTACATGGAAGAGTCGGACGGATTCTTGTTTGAAGGCCCTGTGGAGGAGCCGAGTATCCCTCCTGTCCAGGTAACACTGGAGGGGGGAGAAATGTCTCCTTGGGGCGCCTTGTTCGAGGATGTCGGGGAACCACCTCGGCCTCATCGGCAGGATGCCCTGCTATCAGCCACATCAGACTGTGGCTCCTCAACCGGTCGAAGCCTGCTGCATGTGAGGGATGCGGGTTCGGTGGAGGAAGGTCAGCAGGGGGAACTGCAGGCTTTGTTCCCCGAGCTCATGGCGGTAGCTGCCGCTGCAAACGGCGTTCCGCTGCCGCAGCCATTGCCTGTTCCTGCCCCCGATGATCTCATAGGTCATCTCTGGCAGCGTCGCCCGGTGAGAGGGGTGGACGTTGTCTACCCATTTTTCCCCTCGGTGGGGCCCTATGTTCGTCGGGGCCAGGTGGTGTCTCACATCATGGGACTTACCCCCGCCTATGTACCGGTTACGCGGGTGGCGGGGTTGGTCAAAGGTATGAGAGAGGGCGTGCCACGGCTTGATAGGCCGATGGCCGCTCTCCTCTGTCCGGATGTGGTGTGGGAGCCGTTATGCAAGCCGGTTCTCCAAGGAAAATCGGCTAGGCGATTGGCATATTGGGGTGACCAGTCATTTATCGCTGGTACACAGTCGCTGGCTGCTGCTTCTAACATCGCGCAGCTGGTTAGATTTGTATCGGGGATAATGATGGGCGGCACGGATCTGACCGAGGTGCAACACGATCAGATCACCCAGTCGGCAGGAGCTGTACTGCATCTTACCCGGGTGCAGGCCATAGCCTCTGGGAAAGTGCGCGCCCTGGCTACCCTGAACCAGCGCCACCTTTGGCTGGAGCAGGCTCGAGTGCCAGAAAGAAGAGAGCCCCTCTTCTGACGGCCAACCTCTCCGATGCTGGACTATTCGGGAAGGCCCTGCAGCTGATGACCTCAACGTGCAGAGAGATGGCAGAGGAGAGATCCGTTCTCCAACCCCATTTTCCGCCTCCCGTCCTTGCCGGTGGAGTCAGAAGGCTTCCACGACGTCGAGCTCCCTCCGCCGTGCCTACCACTGCCTCCGCCGCCACTGCTGGCCCGTCCAAGAAGGCCAGGAGGAGAGACGGTGGTTCTGCTGCCGCCGGCCCATCCACGACCGGAGGAGACGGTAGGGAACGACGAGACCAGCAGCCGATTAACTACCGTCCCTCCGGGGCTTCTCGGGGTGGCAAAACCTGAGCGGCTCGAGGCAGCAGACGCCGCTGAGTGACTTTTCCCCCCTGTGGTCCCCTCTATACCCTCCCCGGCCCTCATGATAATTGTGCCTAAAATAAATAAAAAGTCCCCTTAAAGGGGGACTATATTATTTGGCCAAACAAACTGTGTGTTTCTTCAACAATACATATGATGAGGTTGCGAAATGTGAATCTGCATTGTTTACATTGAGGGATGAGTTACGTTCGTGTTATGAGATCAAGCAAGGTCTGCAAGCATACACTCAGTCATAGAAAGGTTCTATCTTAGCCTGACGCTCCACATGCAGGTAGAAGCTGGTTGTATGATCTGTTGCTTAAGCAAAGTAATGTTGATCCACAACACTGTTGTGTTGGTTGCAGTAATACTCATATACACACGTTCCGGGTTGTCCTGACACGGCTCCTATTACAAACAGGAGTCGTGTGCAGGGTTTCCCCCGTCATAGCATATACGTTGCTATGACGACGGCTTCCGTGAGTTAGATCTTTACGTAAGGTCTGTGGTGTTAAAGTGTCGGGTTAGAGCGTAGGACTTACGGGTCTGCTACGCTCGATTTTTTGTGTACACTTGAGTCAGTTGGTCACGTGACTCACAGTTGACATGTCTTTTTCATACTACGACTCATGTGGGAAGGCTTTCTGGGGAATTTCGGTCTAAACCCTCTAAGTAAGGGGTGACTAGATGTAAAAATGTAAACAGTTTTTACTCCCGGCTGTGCAGCTTGGGTTTATGTTGTTGATGCTTCTTTCTTTGTTATTAAAGAGAGTTGGGGTTAGGAAGCATCGCACCCCTCTTGTCGTTCCCCTGGGCGCCTTGGGGATTCAATGAAAGGTCTAAATAGCCTGTTATTGATGTGGATATGCCCCACGCACACATAGTGCTAGCTCGGGGTGTTCTGTTGAACATCAAGCAACTGACTGGCGCGCCTTGGTTGCTTGGGGTTGAAACAGCGTTTTTATAAAGCAACTGGGATGGGTTTTTTTCCTCTTCCGACGACCTATGTTGGTTGTCGACGGATTCTCGTTCATATCGGGGGATGATGACGGAATGGATCTGAACATACGTAGAAGGGTCTCACGCCCTGGGGGTGGGCCACCAGGCGCGGTTCGCACTGAACGTCTGGGTGGCGCCTTCTTTTCATGTTTAAGATCAACACGCATATCTGCCCCTTCTCCTGGAGTTGGCATGTCGGCGTGGTTAGGGCACGGGACTGGTTCTGGTCATGCTGGTCCAGGTCAGTTAACCCGTTGTCCGCCGGGGATGCAGATCTGCTGTTCTGGTACCCTGAGGGACTTGGGCTTTTTTCCAGGGGGAGAAATGCCAGGTCGGTCCGGGTGTCACAGGGTTGGGCGCTATAGAGACCCTTGTGGGTACATAGTACTCTGCACTGTCGTAATGGCTTACGGCCGTGCCAACCTGTACACGCCCGATCTCGTCAGATCTCGGCCGCTACGCAGGTTGGTCTTGGTTAGTACTTGGTTGGGAGACCTCCTGGGAATACCGAGTACGGGGTGCTTGGGGCTGGTTCTCCATTCCTTTCGCTCTTCTCTTACGCATGGCGAAGAGGGGCCTGTTGGGGTGGTCTTTGACCTCCTCGGGGGACCCTGTGCTCCCCGTATCGCCGGGCCCGGTCCGAAGTAATGTTTCGTCGACCCGTAGGCCTGGGATAACCCTGTTGGAAACTAAAACACTTGTACTGCGGTAGTGCCCGCAGGTACGTTTTGGAGTTTTTTCTTGAGGGGTTATGGGACCAACCACCGCATAGGGTAACGTCTGGGTGGTTGGTTCTCTGGTGTGTTGGTGCAGTGTCAACTCCCGGGTTGCCCGGTTGAGTGTGCCCCTGCACGTTCATGACGTCTGCCAATCGTGTCAGCCTTCGCTGCCTCATTGAGGGAGGCTTTGTCATGGTGGTCAACAATGCCAGCATACGCCCCTTCCGCCGGGGCGGCTGTTTCAGCTGACCCCTCTGGCGCCTGTCTCGTCCGCAGTACTCCAGGCTCGGGTTACAGCCTGTTGCCTGGTTTTTCCCCGGTGCGCTGCCTGCTTCCGTGGTAAGCCTTTGGTTCTTACGGCCATGCTGGCTGCCTGTCCTGCAGGGTCGGTGTGCCAGGCGGTGTGCTATTGGGGGGACAGGGCCCACTCTTGTGAGGGGCCTTTGTCCGAATACGCTGGCGATGTGGGGGCGGGGTCACTAGGTGACCACCTGGTGGGGTCTTGATACTGGCATCATGGACTTCTCCGGGCCCCCGTTTCCAGGGGGTCCAGTTCCTTTGGTGGGTCTGGGTCTTCCTTCGCGCTCCGCTGCTATGGCCTTGCCACGGGGTTGGGTTTGCTCTTGACCCCGTGATTTCTGGGGGCAGTAACGAGGTCGTTCCTTCCATTCGTTCCCGGGTGGCATGCGGGTTGTGCGTGTGGGTAGTCGTGGGGTCAGGCCACGGTCTGCTCACCCTGTGCGTTGAGTTGCTTGAGTGCCTCTTCGCACGGTCGGGTCCGTCGCTCTCCCGTTCGGGGGGGCTCGGTCCTCCCTGATCTGATGGTTGTGGGGGGCCTCAGCGGGGTGTATTTGTCGGCCGATGGCTCTCGCTCGGCCTCCCTTGTGCGTGAGTGACGCCGAGCGAGAGCCGTTACGATACAGAACGTTAGGTTATGACTATAACCAAGTTCTGTTAGTAATGGTGACGCTCGGCGTCCGACGCCGCTGCAGCCCTTGATCTCACCTTGTGGTGAAAGCTTGGGAAGGAGGCGAGTAGGTGGCCACACACCTGCTTATGAAGGTAAGCTGATGAGGGGTGTGGTCAGACGAATATTGGGATAAAGGTATTTTATTCAGTGCGCGTGCACAAGCGAGGTGCAGTGCGTGAGTGACGCTGAGCGTCACCATTACTAACAGAACTTGGTTATAGTCATAACCTAACGATCTCCATGCATCAGTGTCAGATCTTCGTAATCCTTTTACATATCTGTAGATTCTATATCTATTTGTACATATCCCTTACCTACTCTTACTAGTTTACGCTGCTGGCCAGTATTGACTACTACCATAGTGTCTTTATATCTGTATCACTGTACATATTATATTACAATTTAGCACTACACTCCATAGTACTCATTTATATATTTTAACCCCAGTTTAATCACCTGTACATTGTATATTACTATTGCACTTAGATTTGCACTCTACGGTTGGACAGTTTCATTGATAAACACGCATTACTTATAGACAGTCAATATGGATTTAGATCAAATCATTCAACTTCATTGGCACTAATGGACCTAGTAGAAGAACTGACAAGCATAATTGATAATAAAAAGTTTGCAATAGGGGTCTTCATAGATCTTAAGAAGGCTTTTGACACTATCAATCATGATATTCTGATACTAAAATTGGAAAGGTATGGGATCAGAGGAGTAGGGCTCAAATGGTTAAAAAGTTACATAGAACAAAGACAACAGTTTGTGCAGTTGGGGGAGTACAGGTCCACTCATTCAAACATTACCTGTGGTGTGCCACAAGGGTCAATTCTGGGCCCTAAACTATTCATACTGTACATAAATGATATAAGTAATGCATCTAAAATATTGAAACATTACATTTTTGCAGACGATACAAATGTCTTCTGTGAGGGAGAGAACCTCCAAAGGCTGTTAAAGACTGTTGCAGCTGAGCTATCGAAGTTGAAAGTGTGGTTTGATGCAAATAAATTATCATTAAATATAAATAAAACCAAATTCATGATATTTGGTAAACGTGATATACAAGAAAACACACCGGTTGAACTAATCATTGATATAGTATGGAAACATAGGTCCACCTGCATAGGGTGAATTTCTTTTCACCACCTGTTTTTTTCTTAATCCTCGAAGTGTCTATTTTAAGATTCTGCCAGGTAACAGGTTGAAATAATGTCCCATGGGGTTTATTTTTAACCCTTTATTACACCTATCCTGAACCAAAACCTGAAAAAGAAGAAAAAGAAAACAGCATAACTTTTGAAGTTAACAACATATAGAGACAAATTAAAACATTTCCCCAAACAAGTTTGACCCAAGGAATTCAGTACAATTGTTATTTTTAAGATTCAAACACATCTTGGTTAAATTTCAGGACAGAAAAAGCTAAGAAAACGCTGAAAAAACGTATATCACATCTCTATTTTCCCTTTTTACTAAAATGTAGTGCATTGGACGAGATCGATTTAGGTTAATATTGGAAATAATATTGTAATAAAGATTCCATGCCGTTATGCCTTAAATATTGTAGATTCTGTGTAAACATGGCCAAAAGTGGAAGATGAATGTGAAAAGACTAATTTGTCCTACATAGACAAAAATGAACACATTTTCCTATACAATTTGAAATCCAGTGAAATATGTTTTGTTAAGGTTCAAACAAAGTAATATTACAGTACATCTTCTCTGTTGGCACAACATTCAAACCTAAACTACTAATCATCATCATGATCCTTGCCAAAGAGATTGTCAAAGTCTATCTCTCCAATCTCCATCTCTTCCTCCTCCTCATCACACTCGTATTCTCCATCCTCCTAATCCACGTTACGTTTTGCATAATCTGCCTCGTGCCAACGACGAGATTAGTCATCCTAACTCGCCATGCGTTGAGTGCCAATGACGAGTTCTCTTCTTTTAATCATTATTTATTTATTTTTATTTTTTTTGTATCTCTCTTTCTCTGAATTCTCTCTGTTTTCTCCCCGTCCCAATTTAGTCGTTGTGCCAATTCCCCCCCTCCCCTACCTGGTTGTTGTGCGCATGTTCTCCTACTGGTCGGTACAAGGGAACCCTGAAGTATCCGCACGCTTCCTCCGACATGTGCGGCGACAGCCAGTGGCTCTCTTCTCACCTGGCAGCGAGGGCTCTCATTGGTGAAGTGTAACGCGTGGGAGGTCACACTGCCTTCCTCAAGTCCTGCCTCCGCTGAGCAAGCGCCCAGACCTGACCTGTAGGCATCGCTGTCCACAACGCCAGTTTCCCACCCACGGCTTCCCTCCCCCTAACCCAGCCAAACGAGTTAGTATAGCGATCAGCCCAAGCCAAGGCAATGCTGACTCCGGGAGTCGAGACCGCATTCTCTTGCATTAGTGACGAGCGCAATCTCCGCTACGCTACCTGACCGCTCGTTATTTCTTTTTATTAGCGATATCCATTCATTTTTCATCCATCCAGCCTGATTGGACTGACTCATTGTGAATGGGTCTGAGCTCGAAAAGGGCAAATACTGCCGCCTATCGTCTCCCGGATGGTAATGCACATCATTGGATTGGATTGGGTGGCCATGTGCATCAGAAAAAAAGTCCAGTCCGGGGTTTTCCCATCTCTGGCAAGCAGTATCGTGTTACCAGATTGACTGAGGACCCTCAGAGCAGCGTCGATTATGTGTTTTTTCTTTTTGCAGAACATCTGATGTGAGGTAAGGACTCTATTTTACCAGTATTGGGTTAATCAGATGGTTTTTTCTCAGCCATCGCAGCGTGTCCGTGTGTGTGTGTGTGCATGTATGACGTTAGCGCTGACCAGGTCATGGATAATAGATTTTTCAGCCCGCTTCTCTAGCGTGCATAAGTACACATATACTATTTATAATCTAGCGTTTATTTGAAAACGATTCATAAATCAGCCGAAAAATTACAACGTGTTTTGTGTATTCCACTAAAGAGCTATTATTGCGGAATTTCTGGGGAATTACTAGAACTCTCCAAAACTATACTCGTATTCAAAACGGTATAAAACGGAAATGTACCAATGAAACAATCCGTTTCATACATGTTGACTGCAAGCAAGTCATTGATAAGCGAGGGGTGTTCTGTTTCGTTAAGGGGCTCTGCTTGGCATCACCTACTGCACTCCCTCGCGTACGTGCACGCGTACTGAATAACATTCCACAAATATACCTTTAATACCAGTATTAGTCTGACCACACCCCTCATCAGCTTACCTTCATAAGCAGGTGTGTGGTCACCTGCTCTCCTCCTTTCTCGCTTTCACCACAAGGAAGTGCCTTCGGTAGTACCCCACTTGACGTGTTTGTTAGTTGAAAAGAGTTGTGACTGGTTTACATTGTGCTTAATCTTTTCTTCTCTCACTTTGTTGTATAAGAAAAGGTTGGGTCATAATGTATTCCGCAGAGAGTAGACCCGCTAGACCTACTCTTCACCACCGGTTCTCCATTCCCGCCTCCGTCGTGCGCTTCGGTGCTGGGCTGTTGCCACTCTCGTGGTTGCCGACCCAGCCCGGGAGACTGCCGGTGGATAGTTTTCCTCACCGACGAGCCGAGGGTTCGGTGCCGTCGCTCCGGCGATGGCCTGATCTCGACTCTGGTTCCTCTGGTTCTGGGGAATCGCCCGTTGATGAACGGGGGATTGTTTTGGAGCCGGAGGATTTGCGTCGAAAACTTTTTGCGTCTGCTCGCTCGCGTCGCAAGATGGTGGCGTGCAGACGCGAACGGCCTGGTTTTGGGGAATTGCTGGAGACCAGCGAGGATGCGTCCGACTCTGGATTTCTGATGGAAACTGAGGACTTCATGGAGGAGGCGGACGGATTCTTGTATGATGGTCCCGTGGAGGAGAGTATCCCTCCTCCGGAGACCCCGGAGGGGGGAGAAATGGCTCCATGGGGCGCCTTGTTCGAGGATGTCGAGGAACCACCTTGGCCTCATCAGCAGGATGCCCTACTGTCGGCCGCATCGGATTGTGGCTCCTTGACCAGTCGCAGCCTGCTGTATGCGAGGGATGCGGGGTCGGTGGAGGAAGGTTCGCAGGGGGAACTGCGGGCCTTGTTTCCCGAGCTCATGGCGGTAGCCGCCACCGCAAACGGTGTGCCGCTGCCGCTGCCATTGCCTGCACCTGTCCCTGATGACCTCATAGGCCATCCCTGGCAGCGTCCCCCAGTGAGAGGGGTGGACGTTGTCTACCCATTTTTCCCATCGATGGGGGCCTATGTTCGTCGGGGTCAGGCGGTGTCCAACATCATGGGACTAACTCCCGCCTACGTACCAGTTACGCGGGTGTCGGGGTTAGTCAAAGGTATGGGGGAGGGCGTGCCTCGGCTTGACAATCCGATGGCCGCGCTCCTCTGTCCGGATATGGTGTGGGAACCCCTATGCAAGCCGGTCCTCCAGGGGAAGTCAACTAGGCGATTGGCTTATTGGGGTGACCAGTCATTCATCGCTGGTACACAATCGCTGGCTGCGGCGTCTAACATCGCCCACCTGGCTAGATTTGTATTGGGGATAATGACGGGCGGCACGGATCTGAACGAGGTAAAATGCGATCAGATCACCCAGGCTGCGGGAGCTGTCCTGCACCTTTCCCAGGTGCTGGCCATAGCCATGGGGAAAGTGCGCGCCCTGGCCACCCTGGGCCAGCGTCACCTTTGGCTGGAGCAGGCCCGTGTGCCAGAGAAGAAGAGAGCCCCTCTTCTGACGGCCGCCCTCTCCGACGCTGACCTGTTCGGGAAGGCCCTGCAATTGATGACCTCAACATGCAGAGAAATGGCAGAGGAGAGATCCGTCCTTCAACCCCATTTTCCGCCTCCCGTCCTTGCCTGTGGGGGCAGAAGGCTTCCGCGACGTCGATCTGTCTCCGCCGCCGCTACCACTGCCTCCGCCGCCGCTGCTGGCCCTGCCAAGAGGGCCAGGGGACGAAACAGCGCTTCGGCCACCGCCGGCCCATCCCAGACCGGAGGAGACGGTAGGGAACGTCGTGTCCAGCAGACTGTAACCTACCGTCCCTCCGGGGCTCCCCGGGGTGGCAAGACTCGAGCGGCGCGAGGTGGCAGACGCCGTTAGGAGTGACTTTTCCCCCTCTGTGTCCCCTCCCCTACAGCCTTCCCGGCCCCTCTGTGATGTTGTGCCTTACACTTTATTAGTTTTAATAAAAAAAGTTCCCCGACATAAGGGGGACTGTGTTTGGCCGAACAAACTGTGTGTTTCTTCATACAAATCATATGGTGGGGTTGTGTATATATGAATCTACCCTGTTACGTTGGGGGGTGAGTTGTGTTGTGTTACGAGGTTAAGCAAGGTCTGCAACTTACACTCGGTAATAGGTTCTATTTAGCTTGATGCTCCACATGCAATTAGAACTGGTGTTATTCCATTGCTTTAACTAAGTATATGTGTTTTCACAATGCTGTGTTGTTAGTTGCAGTAATGCTCGTACGCACACTTTTCACGGCCTAGCCGTTACTCTCGTTCGGCGTTCTTTCCTATGTATGACATAGGCAACGGGTATGGGATTCACGCACAGGCGACTTGTGTTTTGTTGTAAACCCTTTTACACTTTTTGTGGGTAGCAGGCATTGTATTAGCTTATGCTATGCATTGCTTTCTACCGGAGGTTTTTCAAGATGGCTACGGTTGTGTTTCTGTGTGTAGGGACACAGGGTGTGTTTTCGGGAGGGGGTGTCGAATAAACCCCTCCTTTTTCCCACTTGATTGGTTTAGGGGATTTTTGATCTTTTCTGCTGAGCCAGTCAGGGCCAAGCCAGTGCTTGACAGGGGGGGGGGGGGAGGGGTATTCTACCGACTCCTGTTATGACAGGATCCGGTGGGTTTTTTCCCCGCCCGTTGTAGCGTTGTTGCTATGGCGACGCCTTCCATGAGCTGGTGTCTTAAAGATGTCGAGGTTGGGCGCAGGGCTTACAGGCCTGCTGCGCCCGGTTTATGTGTCAAACTTGAGTCTATTGGTCACGTGTCTCACAGTTTACATATCTTTTTTCTTGACCGTAGTCTCATGTGGGAAGGTGTTTCTGGGAGAGTCTGGTCTTACACTCTGATTAAAAGGAGTGACTGGATTAAAATCATGTGAAAAACAGGGTTTTTACTCCCAGCTGTGCAGTTGGGTCATACGGGTGATGCCTTTTCTTTATTTTTATAAAGAGTTGAATGTGTCTTGATGGATTGGAAATGAGGGTCCCTGATGGAAACAAGACTAACGTCTTTCTCAGGTCTGCCTCCCCTTATCTTTTTGTGTGTATTCCTGTACTGCAGTTTGTTGGGTAAATTTTTTCATTCATTCATTCATGGAGTTGATTGCATCTCGCCCCTCTTGTCGTTTCCCTGGGCGTCTTGGGGATTCAATATGGTGGTCTAAACGGCCTATTGTTGATGTGGGTATGTCCAAACGCACACATAGTGCTGGCTCAGGATGTGCTTTTGGGCCATTTGCTGACTGGCGCGCCTTGTTTGCTTGGGTGAAACAGCGTTTTTATGGAGCAATTGGGATGGGGGTTTTTCCTCTTCCGACATCCTGTGTGTTGTCGATGGGTTCCCGTTCATGTCAGGGGATGATGACGGAATGGGTCTGGACATATGGGGAAGGGTCTCACGCCCTAGGGGTGGGCCACCGGACGCGGTTCATACCGACACGTCTGGGTGGCGCCTTCTTTTTTGTGTTGGGATCAAACGCGCATATCTGCCCCTTCTCCTGGGGTTGGCAGGTCGGCGTGATTAGGGCACGGGACTGGTTCTGGTCGCGCTGGTCCAGATCAGTTGCACCCGTTGTCCACTGGGGATGCAGATCTGCTGTTCTGGTACCCTGAGGGACTTGGGGTTTTTTCAGGGGGAAAAATGCTAGGTCGATCCGGGTGTCACAGGGTTGAGCGTTATGGGACCCTTGTTGGGTGCGTTGTATTCTGCACTGTCGTAATGGCTTACGGCCGTGCCGACCTGTACGCGTCCGATCTCGTCGGATCTCGGCCGCTGTACGGGTTGGTCTTGGTTGGTACTTGGTTGGGTGACCTCCTGGGAATACCGAGTGCGGGGTGCTGGGGCTGGTCTTCCATTTTTACGCTCTTCTCTTGCGTTTTGGCGCTGAGGAGCCTGTTGGGTGGTTTTAACCTCCTCGGGGACCCTGTGCTCCCCGTATCACCGGGCCCGGTCCGGGGTGATGCTCGTTGACCCGTAGGCCCGGGATAGCCCTGTTGGGAACCGGAACGCGGGCTGTGGCGGTGCCGCAGGTGTGTTTCGGGGTTTCTTTCCTGAGGGGTTATGGGACCAACCATTGCATGGGGTGATGCCTGGGTGGTTGGTTCTCTGGTGTGTTGCTGCAGTGTCAACTCCCGGTTCTCCGGTTGAGGGTGCCCCTGCACGTTCATGACGTCTGCCGATCGTATGGGCTTTTTCTGTGGGCAGCTGTCAGGGGCCGAGTGGTCTACGGATCCCACTTCTGACGTGCTGTTTGAAAGCTTGGTTATGCGACAACGCCAGCTTACGCCCCTTCCGCCGGAGCGGCTGTTCAGCTGTCCTTTCTGGCGCCTGCCTCGTCCGCAGTTTCCAGGCTTGGGTTGACAGCCTGTTGCCTGGTCTTTTTCCCCGGTGCACTGCCTGCTTCCGTTGGTTAACTCTTGTGTGTTATGACCATGCTGTCTGTCTGTTGCAGGGCTTGTGTTCCAGGCGGTGTGCTGTTGGGGAGGACAGGGCCCGCTCGGCTGAGGGGCCTTTTGTCCGAATACGCTGGCGATGTGGGGGGCGGGGTCACTAGGTGCCCCCCTGGTGGGGTCTTGATGCTGGCATCATGGACTTCTCCGGGCCCCCATTCCAGGGAGTCCAGTCCTTTTGGTGGGTCTGGGTCTTCCTTCGCGCTCCGCTGCTACGGCCTTGCCACGGGGTTGGGTTTGCCCTTGACCCCGTGATTCTGGGGGCAGTGACGAGGTTGTTCCTACGTTCGTTCCCGGGTGGCATGCGGGTTGTGCGTGGGTGTAGTCGTGGGGTCAAGCCACGGTCTGCTCACCCTGTGCGTTGGGTTGCTTGAGTGCCTCTTCGCACGGTCGGGTCCGTCGCCCTCCCGTGAGGCCCCTAATAGGGGGGAGGCCCTCCATTAGGGGGGGTCGGGGGGGCTCGGCCCTCCCTGTTCTGATGGTTGTGGGGGGCTGTCAGCGGGGTGTATTTGTCAGCCAGCGGCTCCGCTTGGCCTCCCTTGTGCAGTAGGTGATGCCAAGCAGAGCCCCTTAACGAAACAGAACGTTAGGTTATGGCTATAACCAAGTTCTGTTAGTTAGGGGCGACAGTTGGCATCAGACGGCCGCTGCAGCCCTTGACCTCACCTTGTGGTGAAAGCTTGGGAAGGAGGAGAGCAGGTGACCACACACCTGCTTATGAAGGTAAGCTGATGAGGGGTGTGGTCAGACTAATACTGGTATTAAAGGTATATTTGTGGAATGTTATTCAGTACGCGTGCACGTACGCGAGGGAGTGCAGTAGGTGATGCCAAGCGTCGCCCCTAACTAACAGAACTTGGTTATAGCCATAACCTAACGTTTTAGACCCATAGCCATAATTTAAGATATAGTTTAAGCCTTCGCAAATTTCCCCGACCTCCCATTGACTTCAGCGCTGGCACGGAATGGCCATATATGGTCAAAGGGGCGTGGCACTCAATGTGTTAACACTTTCGTGGCCAACCACATATGTGTCACCTCACAGCGCTTTATGCCAGATCTCTACATTTTCATTTTTCAGATTATTCCAGATTGCTAAAGTACAGAATCTAAGCTTTCAAATGATGTGTCATATGTTGACATCTGAGAATGTTTTGAACACGATGTGCCCAATTATAACTTCTAAAACTGGCTGTGTTCTAGATTACCAAAGAGGTGAAAAGGTGTCTCAAAGGAAGGCAACTTTTCACACTTCAGACAGTTTCAACTGGGCGTCAACAAACCCCCCTCCAGCAACGCCCCTCACCTGAATAACATTAACATAATTAAGTGCTGCTGAATCAGAGTTCTCTCTCCTCAGGACCCCTGTCTCTCCAGGACCCCCTATCTGGACTGTATAGGACTGTGAAGCTATGTACCCCCCCCCCCCCCCCATGCTGCTTTGACACCAGAATTATTGTTAAATCTATGTCACAACGAGAAAAAGCAACAAAGTCCTCACTCAGTGGCATGGGCCTAATGTTATGTAGCTCTGCAAGCTGCTTACACACTGCTTATCATATCACTCCTAGCTACACATACGCACGGTCCTCATGTCATGAGGTGATGAGCATCTTAAACTATCTGGACTCAGTGGTTAAGAGGTGATGCAGCATCTTAAACTAGCTGGACTCAGTGGTTAAGAGGTGATGCAGCATCTTAAACTAGCTGGACTCAGTGGCTAAGCGGTGATGCAGCATCTTAAACTACACACACACACACACACAGTGCTCATATCCCTCCTAGTTACACACACACACAGTGCTCATATCCCTCCTAGTTACACACACACACACACACAGTTCTCATATCCCTCCTAGCCACCACAACCTAATGTTATGTAGCTCTCCACCTTGCTATCTGATGCTCATCACCTCTCTTAGACACTGATGTAGCAGTACTGTCTACCTGTATGTCATGTATGTCAATGTTATGATGAATTGAAAATGGGGGACCCTGATGTAAACAAGACGAAAGTCTTTCTCTGGTCTGCATCCCCTTAACAATTGTGTGTATTGAGCTGTATTGTACTGTACCCATTCTGCAATCTGTGCTGAGATTATAAACTTGTTGTTGTTACACACACACACACACACATGGACCCTGCATCCATACACTTTCGTCTTGTTTACAGCTCTCCACCTTGCTATCTGATGCTCATCACCTCTCTTAGACACTGATGTAGCAGTACTGTCTACCTGTATGTCATGTATGTCAATGTTATGATGAATTGAAAATGGGGGACCCTGATGTAAACAAGACGAAAGTCTTTCTCTGGTCTGCATCCCCTTAACAATTGTGTGTATTGAGCTGTATTGTACTGTACCCATTCTGCAATCTGTGCTGAGATTATAAACTTGTTGTTATTACACACACACACACACACATGGACCCTGCATCCATACACTTTCGTCTTGTTTACAGCTCTCCACCTTGCTATCTGATGCTCATCACCTCTCTTAGACACTGATGTAGCAGTACTGTCTACCTGTATGTCATGTATGTCAATGTTATGATGAATTGAAAATGGGGGACCCTGATGTAAACAAGACGAAAGTCTTTCTCTGGTCTGCATCCCCTTAACAATTGTGTGTATTGAGCTGTATTGTACTGTACCCATTCTGCAATCTGTGCTGAGATTATAAACTTGTTGTTGTTACACACACACACACACACATGGACCCTGCATCCATACACTTTCGTCTTGTTTACAGCTCTCCACCTTGCTATCTGATGCTCATCACCTCTCTTAGACACTGATGTAGCAGTACTGTCTACCTGTATGTCATGTATGTCAATGTTATGATGAATTGAAAATGGGGGACCCTGATGTAAACAAGACGAAAGTCTTTCTCTGGTCTGCATCCCCTTAACAATTGTGTGTATTGAGCTGTATTGTACTGTACCCATTCTGCAATCTGTGCTGAGATTATAAACTTGTTGTTATTACACACACACACACACACACACACACACACACACACACACACACACATGGACCCTGCATCCATACACTTTCGTCTTGTTTACAGCTCTCCACCTTGCTATCTGATGCTCATCACCTCTCTTAGACACTGATGTAGCAGTACTGTCTACCTGTATGTCATGTATGTCAATGTTATGATGAATTGAAAATGGGGGACCCTGATGTAAACAAGACGAAAGTCTTTCTCTGGTTTGCATCCCCTTAACAATTGTGTGTATTGAGCTGTATTGTACTGTACCCATTCTGCAATCTGTGCTGAGATTATAAACTTGTTGTTGTTACACACACACACACACACATGGACCCTGCATCCATACACTTTCGTCTTGTTTACAGCTCTCCACCTTGCTATCTGATGCTCATCACCTCTCTTAGACACTGATGTAGCAGTACTGTCTACCTGTATGTCATGTATGTCAATGTTATGATGAATTGAAAATGGGGGACCCTGATGTAAACAAGACGAAAGTCTTTCTCTGGTCTGCATCCCCTTAACAATTGTGTGTATTGAGCTGTATTGTACTGTACCCATTCTGCAATCTGTGCTGAGATTATAAACTTGTTGTTATTACACACACACACACACACATGGACCCTGCATCCATACACTTTCGTCTTGTTTACAGCTCTCCACCTTGCTATCTGATGCTCATCACCTCTCTTAGACACTGATGTAGCAGTACTGTCTACCTGTATGTCATGTATGTCAATGTTATGATGAATTGAAAATGGGGGACCCTGATGTAAACAAGACGAAAGTCTTTCTCTGGTCTGCATCCCCTTAACAATTGTGTGTATTGAGCTGTATTGTACTGTACCCATTCTGCAATCTGTGCTGAGATTATAAACTTGTTGTTATTACACACACACACACACACACACACACACACACACACACATGGACCCTGCATCCATACACTTTCGTCTTGTTTACAGCTCTCCACCTTGCTATCTGATGCTCATCACCTCTCTTAGACACTGATGTAGCAGTACTGTCTACCTGTATGTCATGTATGTCAATGTTATGATGAATTGAAAATGGGGGACCCTGATGTAAACAAGACGAAAGTCTTTCTCTGGTTTGCATCCCCTTAACAATTGTGTGTATTGAGCTGTATTGTACTGTACCCATTCTGCAATCTGTGCTGAGATTATAAACTTGTTGTTGTTACACACACACACACACACATGGACCCTGCATCCATACACTTTCGTCTTGTTTACAGCTCTCCACCTTGCTATCTGATGCTCATCACCTCTCTTAGACACTGATGTAGCAGTACTGTCTACCTGTATGTCATGTATGTCAATGTTATGATGAATTGAAAATGGGGGACCCTGATGTAAACAAGACGAAAGTCTTTCTCTGGTCTGCATCCCCTTAACAATTGTGTGTATTGAGCTGTATTGTACTGTACCCATTCTGCAATCTGTGCTGAGATTATAAACTTGTTGTTGTTACACACACACACACACACACATGGACCCTGCATCCATACACTTTCGTCTTGTTTACAGCTCTCCACCTTGCTATCTGAAACAATAGCTATCAATATAACGTTAGCAACTTTAACTTGCTAGCTAGCTAACGCTAACGTTAATGTAATAAACGTGACATGGTTGGACTTGTGGTCGGCAGAAAAACTTGGTGTAGTTTTATCAAAGATGCGGAATTGTAAACATGCTACTGTAAACATAAACAAACATTCTTAAACTTACCCATGCAGACGCATCTCGACCGATCTCAGTTAATTCCGTTGAATAGCGCGGTGTTTTCACCGGTGCAGAGACTGAATCAACTGGTTTAACAAAGTTCCTGTACTCGTTCATTAGATCCAATGCATTCATCTCTTTCTGATCCAGAGTGCTAGTGTAACGGAGGTACCGCAGTATATCCACAGTCACGGGTACAAGTAGTGACGTGGCTGTGGATGGTAAGCGGTACTGCAAGTAAACTCACTCCCCAGAGGCATCCAGACCCGGAAGCAAGCAGTGAATTCACTTCTTGCTTAGTGGTCTGTGATGCCGCCCGCAACGCGGGCGTCCGGGGTTCAACTCCCACTCAGGGCGATCCCTTAACAGGGGTCGAATCGACTTAACACAACGCAGACAAGATCACACCGGCTACACGTGGTGCCGTTAGACCCGGATGCCCTGGGTGGTGTGAGTTTAGTGGGGTGAGTGTAACGGAGGTACCGCAGTATATCCACAGTCACGGGTACAAGTAGTGACGTGGCTGTGGATGGTAAGCGGTACTGCAAGTAAACTCACTCCCCAGAGGCATCCAGACCCGGAAGCAAGCAGTGAATTCACTTCTTGCTTAGTGGTCTGTGATGCCGCCCGCAACGCGGGCGTCCGGGGTTCAACTCCCACTCAGGGCGATCCCTTAACAGGGGTCGAATCGACTTAACACAACGCCGTCAGAGAGTACACCCAACTACACCGGTCACACTAATCCCATTGAAAGTGTAAACAGCCAGTGCGTCGCTTCAAACACTCCCCCAATGTAAATCTCTGCGGGCTGCAGGCTAGGTTTGATTCACATGCAAATACAGTAATTACGCCCCCGTTTCATTGAAATAAAGTCCGTGAACAACCTAAATTTAAACACAGGTTTGACACTATTTTAGATATTCTAACTGTTCGTTTTTATAGTAAACAAGTACTTATACATTCAATTTATAATAATGTGAAGAAAAGAAAAAAACACATAAAAAAAAAAGAGAAAACTCTAGAAGGTCTAGCCGAGAAAGGGGCGGGCCGAGTTGTGGTCGCAAGCGCTGGTAGGTGACACATATATATACGTTATTGGGCACCAACGGTTAACGGCCAGAAACATATATATGCGTTTTTAGATCGTTTTCCCTTTTTTTCGATTTTAATATCCTATTCAATGTCAGGGACCTGTATGTTGCCTGTAAAAGGCATACTGGGACTGGGACAGTACCGGCCGCGTGTTGCTTTTTAACAGCGGAGCAGTGCAAGAATGTGACAATTTGACCATGTGACCGCGGCAACGCGGGAGAGCGGCAGTGCGGAAATAGGCTGTCTCTAAGACAAACTATAACCTTAACCAGCTCCTTAACAGCGCCTAAACTTAACCGTTCTAACCTTAACCAACTCCGAAACAATGCCTAACCTTAACCTTAACCTTAACCATGCCTAACCTTAACCATAGAAAGAATATTGCCATTCTCTAAGACAAACTCTAACCTTAACCAGCTCCTTAACAGCGCCTAAACGTAACCGTTCTAACCTTAACCAACTCCGAAACAATGCCTAACCTTAACCTTAACCATGCCTAACCTTAACCGGCGAAAGAATACACGTTAAAAAAAAGAAATCACGTTAAAAAAAAAATTTGATGGGATTCGAACTCGTCAACAACGGACCGCAGGACCGCTGCGCTGCCAGGTGAGCTGAGCGCCGAATGAAAATCATGGCCGATTAGGGCGGTTACATAATTCCGCAAGCTCTGCCGCTCCGCTCTGCGGTTGCCGCGCCTGCTGCGGGGCGTGTCGCAGCCAATCAGGGAAAACGCGGAAGCAACGGCAGCACTGCTCCGCTGTTATTAAGCAATAGGCGTACCGGCCAGATCCTGCTAGTAGGCAGTATCGAGAGTGCAGTAACCCCTGTTCCAGACCGGGTGCTACACTCAATGTCTCCGGGCACTCTTTTCTAGTAATGGTGAACCTAGGGCTTCACCCGATCGCATTGAATCGTTTTCGGGACCCCCGATCCATATCCTGTGGTGGGTTATGTCGTGGATCAAATGGACATACGATCTACCAGATAGCGATCAAATAATTGGAATATTCTTTTTGGAATCCCACCGACCACAGGTAAGGACAATTTGATGTCAATTTCAGCTTGATCATGCATTGTTTTCATACCCATCTTTTGTTGCCCATCCCCTTTTGTCAGATAGTGCAAAGTTTAGTTTTATGTCATCTTGACTATTGCTCTGCGATGTGGTCATCTGCTGCCAGTGGTGACCTCAGGAAGCTCCAGGTGGTCCAGAACAGGGCAGCACGGTTGGTACTGGGCTGCTCACTAAGGTCTAATGTGAGCAGTATGCATGCCCGCCTCTCTTGGCTTAACGTTGAAAATAGATTGTCTTTTAATATACTTGTGCTGTTCAAGTTGGTCATGAGCAATAAAAGTCCTGTTTTTATACATAAACAGATTGTTTTTAGTAATACTGTGCATGAGCATTACACTAGAGGTTCCAGTAGTGGGCAGCTTGATTTGCCAGGTCCAAAAACCAACGCTTTAAGGAGATATTTTATTTTTAGAGCAATAACTCTTTGGAATAACCTGCCTAGAAACCTCTGATACAGACTGAGCTTCTTCCCCTCAGCCGCCAGGCTAATCAATGCATCAGGTCCCCCCCCCCCCCCCCCCCCCTCTGCCCCCAAGTGACACTGGCACAATGACACTGACTGCACTGCACTAGTCCGTACTGGAACTCTGCACTCTTCACTTTATATATATATATATATATGTATTTTATTGATTAATCCCCCACTGCACTGTTTCGTTTCTTGTCATGTGTCTGTGTTGGTGTAGTTTACTGTGAAAAAAGAAAAGAAAATGCATACACTGTATTTCTGCAACAATTACCAATGTGTTTTTACATAAATGGCTCAATAAAGGAATCTGAATCTGAATCTGATGCATTTACAGTAGATTCACTTTTTAATAATAATAATAATATTAAATTGTATTTAACACTGTAAAGTTTTTTTTTAGCCATCTTAATAGTTAGTTCCATTATGCATTGTGTGTTGAGTACTGACTTTTAATAATTTTGTTTTGCAATAATAATTGTTTTTGTATGTTTTTTTTGTGTGGACCCTGCAGGAAGACTAGCTGGTTGCTATGGCACCAGCTAATGGGGATCCGTAATCAAATCAAAATCAAATCCCCCTGATCGGCGTGTGTTGTGGTAATAACGAATGCCGTTATTGGCAATCAATTAATCAGAAACAACCCCCCCCCCCTTTCATGATGAAACATAATACCTATCATATGCATTTGATTTTTAAATAGTAGCGTGTGTAGGGACGAAATGCCAATGGATTTATATAATACACGTTTCGGGCTATAACCAGCCTCCCAGGAAAAGTGAGGCCCAGAAAGTGGAGTTAGAAGAGCAAGAAGCTCTTGATAAGGAGGCAGATTACGCAAAAAAATAACATGGATGAGGAGGATGGATAGTACGAGTGATGAGGCGGAGGAAGAGATGGAGATCGAAGAGATAGACTTTGACAATTGTTTTAGTGATGATGATGATTAGTAGTTTAGGGCACAAAATACAAATAGAAAAAAATACTTGAATGTTGTGTCAACAAAGAAGATATCCAGTCCATGATATCCAGTGCATATGAAAACATATAGTTTGAACCTTAACAATAAATAAATCACTGATCAAAATCGCATGGGAAAATAATATGTTAATTTGTCTCTATAGAATTGTTTACGCAAAAACTATAATATTTAGGGAATAACAGCAGGGAGACAATCTTTATTACAATATTATTTCCAATATTAACCTAAATCGATCTCGTCCAATGCACTACATTTTAGTAAAAAGGGAAAATAGAGATGTGATATACGTTTTTTGCTTTTTCTGTCCTGAAATTTAATCAAGATTTGTTTGAATCTTAAAAATAACAATTGTACCGAATTCCTTGGGTCAAACTTGTTTGGGAAAATGTTTTAATTTGTCTCTATATGTTGTTAACTTCAAAAGTTATGCTGTTTTCTTTTTCTTATTTTTCAGGTTTTGGTTCAGGATAGGTGTAATAAAGGGTTAAGAATAAACCCCATGGGACATTATTCCAACCTGTTACCTGTCAGAATCTTAAAATAGACACTTCAAGGATTAATAAAAAACAGGTGGTGAAAAAAAATCCACCCTATGCAGGTGGACCTATGTTTCCATCTAGACTAATAGTATTAAACTAGAAAGGGTATTTGAGAATACATTTTTGGGTGTAATAATAGACCACAAACTCAACTGGAAACATCAAGTCAAATATGTCAGGACAAAATTGGCACGGAGTGTTGGAGTTTTAAGTCAAATAAGACACATTTTAAAACAAAAAACACTGTATATACTGTACTGTACGCTCTTCCTCCCATATATAAACTACTGTGCGGAGGTGTGGGGTAATACCTACAAAAACACTCTACAGCTAATATGCACCATGCCAAAAAAAGCAATACGAATAGTCAACAATGTAGGATATTATGAACACACCAATGACTTATTTCTAAAGTGACAAACATTGAAATGTATGGACTTAGTTGATTTCAAAACTGCTCTCATTGTATACAAAGCCAGATATAAATTAATCCTAGGCAACATTCAAAGATGGTTCAGAGACAGGGAAGGAGAATATGTAACTTAAGAGGGAGAGGGAATCTTAAACAACCAATGGTACACACTACGCTGAAAAGCATGTGCATATCCGTTTGTGGAGTGAAGTTGTGGAATAACTTACCTGAACACATCAAATTGAGTAAACATATTGCACAATTTAAAAAGCAGCTTAAAGAACTCACATATAGAAAGAAATATAGAAATATAGAAATTAGTAATGCTGATAAACGAAATTATGTTATATTGTGTTATGTAGTGTTGTATTGTATTTACTGCTGTCAAGCGACTCAAGTTTTTTTGTTTGTACTATAGTAAAATGTATATTATATAATGTATTATACTAAATTATGTTATATCAAGTAAAATTTATGGAGGAATAAATGTAAATGTAAGGGGGTAGGGATCATTCCCTCTACTCCTTTTTTGAACATGTCAACTAACATACGGTTATGTATATAACCATAGTTCTATGAGTGTAGTGACGCTCAGCGTCATATTGCACATATCTCACTCCAGTGCATGTGCACTGAATAAAAACTCACAAAATGTACCTTTACATACCAACATCCGTCTGGCCACACCCCCATCTGCCACCTATATAAGCAGGGGTGTGGCCATACACTCATCTCCTTCTCAATCTTTCACCACAAGGCAAGATCAAGGGCCGCAGTGGCGTCATGACGCTGAGTGTCACTACACTCATAGAACTATGGTTATATACATAACCGTATGTTCTACTACGTGTAGCTCTGCTCAGCGCCATATTGCACCACAGGAGCTGAGCAGAGCTTAAGCCCGACAAGGCCACTGAGGCCCCCCACAACCATCAGAACCGGGGAGGACCCGAGCCCCCCCGACCCTCCCTATTGGAGGACGGGAGGGAGACGGATCCGACCGTGCGAAGAGGAACTCGAGCAACTTAACGCACAGGGTGAGCAGACCGTGGGGCGTACCCACGACTACGCACACGCACAACCCGCATGCCACCAGGGAACGAACGGAAGGAACAAACCTCGTTACCACCCCCAAAATCACGGGATCAAGAGCAAAGCTCAACCCTGTGGCAAGGCCGTAGCAGCGGAGCGCGAAGGAGGACCCAGACCCAGAAGGGACTGGATCCCCCCGGAAAAAAGGGGGCCCGGAGAGGCCAATGACGCCATAGCATCAAGACCTCACCAGGCGGTCACTAGTGACACCGCCCCCCACATCGCCAGCGTATTTGGACAGGGCCCATCCAAGAGCAGGCCCTTTCCCCCAATAGCACGCCGCCTGGCTCACTGACCCTGGCATACTCAGGCAGTCAGCATGGCTGTAACTCAAAGCACTCAAGAGGCTACACCTACAGCGGGAGCAGGCAGCGCACCGGGGAGACGACCTCCAGAAGTGGCCGATCCCTCAATCCAGGCAGCAGGCACTTGACCCGAGCCTGGAGCACTGCGGACGAGACAGGCGCCAAAGGGGTCAGCTGAAACAGCACCCCGGTGGAAGGGGCGTATGCTGGCATTGTTGTGCACCATGTCACAGCCTCCACAAAAAAAACCTGACTCTCTAGAGGGGCCGAGGCAGAGAAGGCTGACACGATTGGCAGACGCCATGAACGTGCAGGGGCACACTCAAACGGGTAACCCGGGAGTTGACTCCGCTCCAACACACCAGGGAATCAACCACCCTCTTGGTTCAACATGAGGTGGTTGTTCCTATAACCCCTCAGGAAAAAACTCCAAAACACACCTGCGGGTATACACTGGCTATACCGCAGTACAAGTGTTTTAGTTTTCAAAAAGGGGTTATCCCAGGCCTACGGGTCGACGAAAACAACTTCGGACCGGGCCCGGCGGACCGGGACGTACACAGGGATGCCAGAGGAGTTCTATAAAAACCGCCTCAACAGCCCCCTCTCAGTCATGCGTAAGCGGGAGAAGAGAAGGGCGAAAAGAATGGAGAAGGACCAGGCCCCCTTAGCGCAGCTCAAGGTACAACACAACATGGACCAAGCAACAGTGAGGGGTAACACGCAGTAACAACCACGAACATCTCCATAATATCAAACCCTGTGACACCTGGGCCGACCCGGCATTTTCCCCCCTGAAAAAAGCACAAGTCCCTCAGGGTACCAGAACAGCAGATCTGCGTCCCCGGCGGACAACGGGTTAACTGATCTGGACCGGCGTGACCAGAACAAACCTAGTAAACTGGTGCTCGGAAGAGACAAACTCCATCCCAATTGCCCCATAAAAACGCTGTTTCGAAAATTTAGCTTATAGCCTGAGAAAGAGCCAAACTGTCTTAACATAGATTTTATGTGAGGGATGGAGGTAATAGGATGTGTCATATAGAGCAGAAGGTCATCAGCGTAAAGGGAGACCCTGTGTTCGACTCCGTGACGGGTGATACCACGGAAGTGGGGCGAGGACTTGAGTGCAATGGATAGAGGTTCAGCGGCGACGGCAAACAATAACGGAGACAAAGGACAACCCTGGCGTGTCCCTCTGGAAAGTGGGAAATAAGGGGAGTTTATAGAGTTGGTAGTGACACAGGCCAAGGGGGCGGAGTAGAGTAGCCGGACCCATGAGATAAATGTGTCCCCAAACCCAAATTTCTGCAGAGTCGTGAACAAGTATTCCCACTCCACGCGGTCAAAGGCCTTCTCCGCATCCAGAGATATAATTACCTCAGGAGGGAGAGAAGTACCTGAAGTGTGTATACTATTCAAGAGTCTGCGAATGTTAGAAAAGGAGTGGCGACCCTTAATGAAGCCAGTCTGGTCCTCAGAAATAATCAGAGGTAAGATGTTCTCCAGACGCCTAGCCATCACCTTGGCAATGACCTTTCCATCGTTGTTAATCAGCGAAATTGGGCGATACGATCCACAGTCTGTGGGGTCTTTGTCCTTTTTAAGTAGGAGGGAAATGGTTGCTTGGGTGAGTGTATGTGGCAGTGTCCCATTTTTCAGGGACTCGTTAAACATTTCCATCAGAAGCGGGGCGAGTTTGTCACAAAACTTTTTATAAAAACCTGCCTCATAGCCATCTGGACCCGGTGCCTTGCCACTCTGCATAGCATTGATAGCCTCCTTGATCTCCTCAATGTTCAATGGTCTGTCTAAATCCTTAGCCAGCTCCGGGTCTATAGACGGGAATTCTAGGTCATTTAAAAAAGTATCCATAGATATTCTGTCGGGAGGGGGTTCGGATGTGTAGAGAGTGGAGTAAAACACTTCAAAGGCCTTGTTAATGTCTTGGGGTTTCGAGGCTATGTTATTAGAGCGATCCCTTATCTGTGAGATCAGCCTGGAGGCTGCTCTGCGCTTGAGCTGATGTGCAAGCAGCCGACTGTTCTTGTCTCCATATTCATACGACAGGCCGCGGGAGTGGAGCAGCAGACCTTCAGCTTTCTTTGTGGATAATAGATCGAATTCAGACTGTAAATCCAGCTTCTTTTTATACAATTCAGGTGAAGGGTCTGCGGCGTACTCACCATCAAGCTGGAAAATAGAATCTGTAAGGTCCTGCAGCCGCTTTCTCTGGGTTTTGTTCGCATGGGCTACATGGGAAATAATTTCACCACGCAGAACCACTTTTAGAGTCTCCCACAACAGTGAGTGAGATATTGAATCCGATCTATTGGTGAGTAAGAAGTCATCAATTGACTTTGAAATTTTGTCGCAAAACCCCTTGTCGGAAAGTAGCAAGGTATCGAATCTCCAGGGAGGGCGATCTTTTCTATTCAGAGTCAGGGAGATGTCCATTTGTATAGGCGCATGGTCTGAAATTACAATGGCTAAATAGTCAACTGAGCGGACAGAGTCTAACAGGGTTTTATCAATAAAAAAATAATCTATCCTGGTATAGGAGTGGTGTACATGTGAAAAAAAAGAGAATGCCTTTAATAGTGGGTTAGCAGATCTCCATGGGTCCACACATCCATTTTCCCTCATAAAGGCTGATAAGGACCTGGACATTTTAGAGAGTGTTGAGGGTCTTAGAGAAGAGCGATCCAAAACCGGGTCCACAACACAGTTCAAATCGCCCCCCAAAATGAGTTGGTGTGTGTTTAAGTTTGGGAGGGAGGAGAGGATCTTGTTCATAAAACCAACATCATCCCAGTTGGGAGCGTAAATATTGACTAAGAGCACTGGGGTTTGGAATAGAGTGCCCGTTACTATTATATATCTGCCATCCGGGTCAGAGATAACGTTAGAGGATGTGAATTGAACTTTTTTGTTCACCAGTATCGCAACACCTCTTGCCCGAATATTAAAGTTGGAGTGAAATACCTGGCTGATCCAAGGCTTGTGTAGTCTAATTTGATCTGCTTTCAATAAGTGAGTTTCTTGCAAAAACATGATATCTGCCTTCAAGTTTCTTAGGTGAGTAAAAACCCTTGAACGTTTGACTGGCCCGTTCATAGATTTGACATTCCACGTGATCAGTCTAACAGAGTTGTCCCTCCTATTATTAGATGAAGTCATGATTCAGTTCAAGATTTGAGTGGTCTGATTGTCCCATATACAGGCCCCCTGTACAGGGGTATTGTAGACTCCACAATGTGATAAAGTGATAAAGAAAAAAACAAATAACAAATAAGTAGCTATAAACATAAGTATGTGTAACCACAACATCTGCAAAAACAACAATAACAACAGAAAATACAGACCTTTCCCGGACCGCATCCGGTGTAAGTAACCCCCAAAATACTCCCCTCCCCATTCCCATCCTAGGTTCCCTTCTCTTCTTCCCACATCTAGAGAACCGCAGGTAATCGCTACTAAACTTCCGGTGCATCTACAGACCTTAACCTAACCTAGAACCTAACCTAGAAGCTAAAACCTAACCTAACCTAAAAGCTAAAACCTAACCTAGAAGCTAACCTAACCTAGAAGCTAGAACCTAGCCTAACCTAGAACCTAGAACCTAGAACCTAACCTAACCTAGAACGTGAGCGTGAGCTCCCAATTTAAGAGTGTAGAGAGAAAAAAAAAGTATATATCAAAGAGCATTTCGCTGTGACAAGCGACACATTATAGAAATAAAAATAACTGAAAGATACTGAACTTGAATAACAACTCGAGATTTGTCGAGCAAATAAAATAGTAGGGGGAGCACCAACCAGTAGGCTGGTGTATTAACGTCATTCAGTCCAAGCCAGCTGTTGTAGAATTACATTATAGAAATGGAAATAACTGAAAGATACTGAACTTGAGAATAACAACTCGAGATTTGTTGGGCAAAGAAAATAGTAGGGGGAGCACCAACCAGTAGGCTGGTGTGTTAACGTCATTCAGTCCAAGCCAGCTGTTGTAGAATTACATTATAGAAATAGAAATAACTGAAAGATACTGAACTTGAAAATAACAACTCGAGATTTGTCGAGCAAATAAAATAATAGGGGGAGCACCAACCAGTAGGCTGGTGTGTTAACGTCATTCAGTCCAAGCCAGCTGTTGTAGAATTACATTATAGAAATAGAAATAACTGAAAGATACTGAACTTGAAAATAACAACTTGAGATTTGTTGAGCAAAGAAAAAAATAGTAGGGGGAGCACCAACCAACCAGTAGGCTGGTGTGTTAACGTCATTCAGTCCAAGCCAGCTGTTGTAGAATTACATTATAGAAATAGAAATAACTGAAAGATACTGAACTTGAAAATAACAACGAGATTTGTCGAGCAAAGAAAATAGTAGGGGGAGCACCAACCAGTAGGCTGGTGTGTTAACGTCATTCAGTCCAAGCCAGCTGTTGTAGAATTACATTATAGAAATAGAAATAACTGAAAGATACTGAACTTGAAAATAACAACTTGAGATTTGTTGAGCAAAGAAAAAGAGTAGGGGGAGCACCAACCAACCAGTAGGCTGGTGTGTTAACGTCATTCAGTCCAAGCCAGCTGTTGTAGAATTACATTATAGAAATAGAAATAACTGAAAGATACTGAACTTGAAAATAACAACTTGAGATTTGTTGAGCAAAGAAAAAGAGTAGGGGGAGCACCAACCAACCAGTAGGCTGGTGTGTTAACGTCATTCAGTCCAAGCCAGCTGTTGTAGAATTACATTATAGAAATAGAAATAACTGAAAGATACTGAACTTGAAAAACAGCTCGAGATTTGTCGAGCAATGAAAAGAAAAGAGTAGGGGGAGCACCAACCAGTAGGCTGGTGTGTTAACGTCATTCAGTCCAAGCCAGCTGTTAGCCAGCCTACGTTAAATCTGGTGTGTAAACAAACCCCGACCGTTGTGTAGTTCTGTTTCATTAGGGGCTCTGCTTGGCATCACTACTGCACTATCTCGCGTACGTGCACGCGTACTGAATAAACCACAAATGTACCTCTAATACCAGTATTAGTCTGACCACACCCCTCATCAGCTTACCTTCATAAGCAGGTGTGTGGTCACCTGCTCTCCTCCTTCTCGCTTTCACCACAAGGAAGAAGTGCCTCGGTAGATCCCCACACTTGACACCATGATGGAAGAAAGGTTTAGGAGCAGCTTTGGGAAACAAGGATACGTTGACATCATATCTTTATTTTCTCTCTCACTATTTTCGAGAAAATACGGCGATATTGTCTTCGTACTGGAGTGTCTGGAAGATGATGATCATTCTAAAAACCCTCCACCGGTTTTCGTATTGGGAGCACGCCGCTGCATGCTTCTCAACTGCAGTTCCTTGCTGTGTTTGTTGGGGTGAAACCTGTCAGGCCACAGCTGAACTGTCGGACATGCCGCTGTTGTGAGAAGCGGTGCGTCCCAGGTTGGGTGAGTAGTGTTTGCTGGCGGGCTCCACTTGTCTGTTAGTGCTATGGGGGCTACTTGACAAAGTTTATGGAAACCGGCCCCAGGCTAGGGTCCTTTGTTCAGCCACCTAGGCGACAGAAGGCCTTGGTCTGGAGACCATTATAGTTTTAACTAGTGGGCCGCGACCATTGACACTGGTGATCCCTGTGTGTTCTGGACGAGTGGATTCTCTCTGTCACCGTGTTAAGGCCCCATCTTTCATATCCAAATGAGAGTATTCCTTCACGAGGGGATATGTGCATGTAATGTGCGATAGCGGCAGATTCATGTTCAAAGTCAGCTACACAGGCCAGTTGGTACTGTGCTGATTCCGTCGGATGTGGTAATGTCACCGTTGTGAAGCGGTGTTGACATCTTGTTTTCTCTTTTCTCTTAAAAAGTGAGGAGAGGTTCAGAACGGCGGCCTGTCTGGGTGAGTGTTATGTCATTGTTTACATGTTCATAGCTTACGGTTAGCCGGTCAGCTGTTAACTGCTGCGTTAGCCTGCTGGATCGCTGCATGGCCTGCTTAGGGCCTCCTATTAGCCAGTCAGCTGTTAGCTGCGGGGCTAGCATGTCGTGGTCGCTAGGTAACGTTAGCTTGCTGCTATGGCCATGGCCTGGCGCGGGGTAGCTTAGCTTCTCGCGCGCCGCCGTGAGCTCGCTTCTGATCGCGTGCGTCGTTAGATCGGCGTCTCGCGAGCAGAAGCAATAGCACCCGAACGGTTGGAGCAGCCGTTAGCTTGATGCTATTCTGTTGAACGTGCTTTGATTTTAACATGTTTTACACTCTTGACCACGACGTCATCCTTGACAGGGGATGTTCGTCGACCCTGCCCTGAGCCTGGACGGGGATTGCGTCAACAAAGAGGACTGTAGCGACTGGTTGGAGCGGCGACGCTGCCCGGATCGAACAACACAGGACGGCTGTGTTCTACGGTGTCTTGTGACTGCACTTCGCTGATCTGCGTTCCGGGTAGGAACGGGGTTGACCAGACCTCATAACACGTCTTCTGGTTTTACTTTGCTAAATGTATTGTGAATAACGGTGTTTTTCCCAAAACGTGTGTTGCTACAATGCATTTAGGATACGTTGCGGGTTATGTGTGAGCTGTTTTTGTCACTGGCAGTTAGCTTCTCCGTGCAAACGGGATGTAATGATCTGGTTGTTGTGTGAGTAACACGGCCGTGTACTCACAACTAAGGTAACTAATCTATGAAGCTATGCTTGGTGACAAGTGAGTAAAAGAATGTTCTTTCTCAGACTGTAATGACAATGAACAGTGTGTTCACACATTAACAGGTTTTCCTGTTTTAACTGGCCGTATTGAGGGTAAAATAGGAGGATTGTGTTTTCCCCCCCGGTTCCCTGGGGACTTTATCACCTCCTATCAGACATGTTGTGCATTAATTGTGTCTTTTGTGTGGTAGGGATACGATGTAACTCTTAGCTTGATTGCTGAGGTTGTGCTAAATCTGCTGGAGAAACTTATTTCCTAAAGGGAAATTGGTTTGGTTGCTGTCATGTGTGCTTAGCAAGGCCTGTGGTCGATACTAATCAAGAATGATGTATTCTCTCATTGTGAAAAAAACGGCGTTCCTCTGTTGAGTGTTTTTGCCATTTTTTGTAGGTGATGATGGGTTGTGTGTGTCATGTGACCTACAACTGGGTTGTACTGGCCACAGAAGCACATGTGTATGTTGGACCGGGGTTCTTAGAGCCCTCTCTATTCTGTGTTTTTCCTTAGTAAAAATCAGATAGCAGGTTAGCTCATGCGCTGTGTGGAGCTGTGAAACGCTTCATAGAGCTGACTATGACTGTGTCATATTCTCTTTTTGTCGTTACGTCGTATCATGGGTGTGGGGTCGTAAAGGGGTGAACTGGTAACCTTTCCTCTCCCCATTGTTCTGTCGGTCAGGGGTACACCCCCTGTCCTTCAAGGTTCCCGTCACGTGGCGGTTCGGCACGTTACGGGGGGGGGGGGGGGGGGGGGAGGGAGTTCCTGGTCCCACGGCCTGGTATATTGGGCGTGTGCACCGCAGGAATTCCCCCGCCATAGAGTACGTCACCGTGCGCGTCTCTGTTGGTAGGACTTCCGTGTGCTGTTCAGGTCCATGTGATGGATCTGTTTTCAGGGGGGGTGGTCAGGGCTCCTCCTCACCAAGCGCCTATTCAGGCCTTCTGTGAGTTCGGACTCCTTCTTCCATGTGAGGAAGCCTCCATCAGAGTACAGAGCCTTCCTCCTCAGATTGTCAAAGTGAGTGGACCCTCTAGAAGGGTCCTTTTCTATTGTATGTATATTCGATTCAATTCGTTTATTGAGTGTGTATGGGTTCAGTGCCTCTTCCCCGGAGGCCCTAAAACCAGTTTTTTACATGGCTCAAGGTGCAATATATTCTTTTCAATCTGTACAGCTCGCGTGGGAAGTCTCTCTGGGGATCCCCGTCTCTTTCCTATGGGAGGGTGGTGGGATGTAAAAATGTGAACATTTTTTACCCCGGCTGTGTAGACTGGGATACATACTGTTGATGCTTCCTTCTTTCTATTCCAGAAGTGTTGGAGTTAGGGAGTGTCACACCCCTCTTGTCGTTCCCCTGGGCGCCTTGGGGATTCAATGACAGGTCTAAATAGCCTGTTCATTGATGGGGGTGTGTCCCGACGCACGTATAGTGCTAGCTCGCTGTAAACAGGCGATTGACTGGCACGCCTTGGTTGCTTGTGGTTGAAACAGCGTTTTTATAAAGCAACTGAGATGGGGGTTTTTCCTCTTCCGACGACCACATCCCATGACCTGGGTGGGTTGTCGACGGATTCTCGTTCATGTCTGGGGGATGATGACGGGATGGATCTGAACATATGTAGTGGGGTCTCACGCCCTTGGGGTGGGCCACCAGGCGCGGTTCGTCCGAACGTCTGGGTGGCGCCTTCTTTTCATGTTAAGATCAACACGCATATCTGCCCTTCTCCTGGAGTAGGCATGTCGGCGTGGTTAGGGCACGGGACTGGTTCTGGTCACGCTGGTCCAGATCAGTTGAACCCGTTGTCCGCCGGGGATGCAGATCTGCTGTTCTGGTACCCTGAGGGACTTGGGCTTTTTTCAGGGGGAAAAATGCCAGGTCGGTCTGGGTGTCACAGGGTTAAGCGCTATGGAGACCCTGGTTGGGTATGTTTTTACTCAGCACTGTCGTCATGGCTTACAGCCATGCCATTCTGTACGCGCTCGATCTCGTCGGATCTCGGCCGCTACACAGGTTGGTCCTGGTTAGTACTTGGTTGGGAGACCGCCGGGGTATACCAGGTACGGTGTGCTTAGGGGCTGGTTCTCCATTATTTTTCGCTCCTCTCTCACGCATGGCGAAGAGGGGCCTGTGGGGGTGGTTTTTTGACCTCCTCTGGTGACCCTGTGCTTCCCGTACCGCCAGGCCCGGTACGAAGTGATGTTTGCGACCCGTAGGCCTGGGTTAACCCTTTTTGGAAACTGAAACACTTGTACTGCGGTATAGCCGGTGTATACCCGCAGGTGTGTTTTGGAGTTTTTTCTTGAGGGGTTATAGGAACAACCACCGCATTGGGTAACACCGAGGTGGTTGATTCCCTGGTGTGTTGGAGCAGTGTCAACTCCCGGGTTCACCGTTTGAGGGTGCCCCTGCACGTTCATGACGTCTGCCAATCGTGTCAGCCTTCTCTGCCTCGACCCCTCTGGGTGGGGGTTTTTAAATGGAGGCTTGGTCATGCAACACCGCCAGCTTACGCTCCTTCCGCCGGGGCGGCTGTGTTCAGCTGTCCCCTCTGGCGCCTGTCTCGTCCGCAGTCTCCAGGCTAGGGTTAACAGCCTGTTGCCTGGTTTTTCCCCGGTGCGCTGCCTGCTTCCGTTGGTTAACCTTTTTTGTGTGCTTACGGCCATGCTGACTGTCTGTTCTGCAGGGTTAGTGTGCCAGGCGGTGTACTGTTGGGGGGACGGGGCCCGCTCGGCTTACGGCCATACCGACCTGAACACGCCCGATCTCGTCCGATCTCGGAAGCTAAGCAGGTTCTGGCCTGGTTAGTACTTGGGATACCGCCTGGGATTACCAGGTGCAGTAACTGGGGGGCCTTTGTCCGAATACGCTGGCGATGTGGGGGGCGGGGCACTACGTGCCCACCTGTTGGGGTCTTGATGCTGGCATCATGGACTTCTCCGGGCCCCCATTCCAGGGAGTCCAGTCCTTTTGGTGGGTCTGGGTCTTCCTTCGCGCTCCGCTGCTACGGCCTTGCCACGGGGTTGGGTTTGCCCTTGACCCCGTGATTCTGGGGGCAGTAACGAGGTTGTTCCTCCGTTCGTTCCCGGGTGGCATGCGGGTTGTGCGTGTGTGTAGTCGTGGGGTCAAGCCACGGTCTGCTCACCCTGTGCGTTAAGTTGCTTGAGTGCCTCTTCGCACGGTCGGGTCCGTCGCCTTCCCGTGAAGCCTCTAATAGGGGGGATACCCTCCATTAGGGGGGGTCGGGGGGGCTCGGCCCTCCCTGTTCTGATGGTTTTGGGGGGCTGTCAGCGGGGTGTATTTGTCAGCCAGCGGCTCCGCTTGGCCTCCCTTTGTGCAGTAGTGATGCCAAGCAGAGCCCCTAATGAAACAGAACGTTAGGTTATGACTATAACCAAGTTCTGTTAATTAGGGGTGACGCTTGGCATCAGACGGCCGCTGCAGCCCTTGACCTCACCTTGTGGTGAAAGCTTGGGAAGGAGGAGAGCAGGTGACCACACACCTGCTTATGAAGGTAAGCTGATGAGGGGTGTGGTCAGACTAATACTGGTATTAGAGGTACATTTGTGGTTTATTCAGTACGCGTGCACGTACGCGAGATAGTGCAGTAGTGATGCCAAGCGTCACCCCTAATTAACAGAACTTGGTTATAGTCATAACCTAACGTTACCTCAGTCATGCCAATGAGCGTTGTAGAATGTCTGAGCAGCTGCGGGAGAGTCAAAGTACAACGTTTGGTCTTCGAAGTCCACGCGGAGGCGAGCTGGGTACAGCATTCCAAAGCGAATGTCTTTCTTGTACAGTCGGGCTTTCACGTCGTTGTAAGACGCGCGCTTGCGGGACAGTTCGACGCTGAAGTCAGGGTAGAGTGAGATCTTGTGGCCATGGTATCGCAGATCCTCTCTTCTCTTCCCAAAAACACGCTCCTTGTCCTGGTAGTTGTGGAAAAGTACAATGAACGCTCTCGGTCTGGGGTTGTTTCCTCCGGCTTTATTCTCTTTCCCCAGCCTGTGGGCGCGAGACAGTATGAGCGGCGTGGGGAAAAAATTTGCCCCACAAATATCTGAGAACAATTCGGTCATGAATTGGATTGGATCCGAGCCTTCCATTTTTTCAGGGATGCCGATCACTCTCAAGTTGGCTCTGCGCGAGCGGTTTTCAAGATCATCCAACTTGTCGGCCAGCCGAGCGTTCTCCGTTTTGAGTTGATCATATGCGCCTTCCATCTCGACGACTCTGTCGCTGTAGTCAGACAAGCCCGATTCGACAGAGGTGATCCGTTGTCCGTGTATATCCAGCGTGGATTTTATTGCCTCCAGGGTCCTATTCACCGGTGTGAGAGCTGCGTTTAGCAGCGAGGTGACCACTGCCGTCGTGTCGGTAAGTATGGCAGTACGGAGGTTCTCCAAGTCGTTGGGCAAGGCTGGCGTCGCTTTGGCTGGGGAATCAGGCATGTCTTTAGCTCTACTAGCAAGTTCAATAGCCCCACTAGCAAGTTCAATAGCTTCGAGGCTAGCAGCAGTTGCCTTCGATATTTCTCTTTTATCAATTCTCTTTGCTCTTCCCGTCATGTTGTGAAACGTAGTGCAGTATTCGTCTTTTAGTCTTAAAGTTTAGATGGTGCATTGTAGCATGTCGCTTGTCAAATAAATAGATAGTTTGCAAGTTGTGCGGGAGCCACTCTAAACACGTCTATCCCGTCACCATGCTAAACCGGAAGTCCAAAAACGCTGTTTCAATGATGAGCAACCAAGGCGCGCAAGCCTCATGCGTGATTCCTATCAGAAACACCCAGGGCCAGCACTATGTACACGTCGAGACCCAAAACACATCAATGGATAGTCTAACAAGACACCAGATACCGTTCCTCCAAGCCGCCTGGGAGAACGACAAGAAGCCGCTTTTTTATTTTTTATTTTCTACAGAAAAAAGAAAAAATAATATGGACATGGGTCCCATGCGACGCGGCTGAGGGAAACACCACCCCGTCAACCACACTTCATAAGAGGGGATGGTGAGCGACGTACCCCTATGACGGGGGGAAAACCATGACTCAACAGACCTGTAAGGCGAGGAGTCAGGGAAACCCTAAACAATACCCCGTCCACCTACTCCAAACAGGAGAGGACGGGGAACCCCCAGAGAGACTTCCCACGTGAGCACTAGATTGAAAAGACATATTGCAACATTGAGCTATGTAACAATTGGGTTAGGAACCAATACACACTCAATAATCGAATTGAATTGAATCGAATACACATACAACAGAGCAGAACTCCTTTTTGAAGTTCTACTCACCTTGACAATCTGAGGAGGAGGCTCTGAAACTCTGAGGAGGCTCCCTCACTGGGAGGGAGGGTCCGAACTCACAGAAGGCTCTGATACTCCCTGAGGAGGAGCTCTGTGAGGAGGAGGCTCTGAAAACTCCCTGAAACAGATCCATAACATGGAACCTGAACAACTCACGGAAGTCTTACCAATAGAAATGCGCTCAGTGACGTACTCTATGGCGGGGGAATTTCCGCGGTGCACACGCCCAATCTTTCAGGGCGTGGGACCAGGAAACTCCCCCCCCCCCTACCCTGTAACGTGCCGAACCAGCTACGTGACAGGAAGCCCGAAGGACAGGGGGTTTTAACCCCTGACCAATCAGAAAAGGGGAGGAAGGTTTACCAGTTCACCCCTTTACGACCCCTCACCCCCACGATGTAATGACAAAGTAAAGCCATGACACCAGTCATAGCATGCTACATGAAGCGTTTAACAGCTTCACATAGCTCATGTGCAAAACCTGCTCTCTGATTTTTACAGAGGAAAAACACAGACCCAGAGAAAACAGCCATCTGATTTTTACAACGAAAAAACACAGAACAGAGAGGGCCCCTTTAAGAGCCCCGGTACCAGACTTACACATGTGCTTCTGTGGGCCAAAACCTAACCCAGTTGTGGATCTCAACGACACACACAACCCTTCATCACAACAAAAAAGGCAAAAGTACACTCTCACTACAGAGGAACGCCGTTTTTCATAACGAGAGAAGACATAAGTCCTCGATTATGTATTGGCCACAGGCCTTGCTAAGCACATATGACAGCGACCAAAACAACCTTTTCCCTAGGAAAAAAATCGTTTTCTCAAGCAGGAGCACAACCCCAGCAGCTTAAGCTGAGGGTTACATCGTATCCCCACAAACATAGTGACACAATATATTGTAAACAACCTGTTTGAGAGGAGGGGGGAAAAAGCCCCAGGGAACCTGGGGGGGAAATCACCCCTCCCTACCTTACCCTTGATACGACTAGGTTGAACAGGTACTGCCCTGTTAACATGTGAACACACTACCTGTTTATTTGTCATCACAGGCTGAGAGAAGGACTTACTCCTCGATCACATGTTACTAAGCATAGCTTTGCAGGTTAAATAACCCACTAGTTGTGAGCTCAAACACGTCACTAACGGTACATGAACACACATGTTCTCATCACAACTAAACCAGTTCATTTTTACTCACGTAAAAAACAACGCCGATTTTCTAGGTAGAGAGAACCTATACCAGTGACAAGACAATTCACACACAACACACGTCGTATCCTCAATGTAGTGCAGCAACATACGTTTTGGAAAACATCGTTATTACAAAACATTTAGAAGGGAAGGAAAGAAGAAGTGTTAAGTCCAGCGGGACTCCTACCTACACCTTGAGCGCAGGCTGAGAGGACTGCAAAACACTGGATAACGGGGACAGCCGAAGTCGAACCCGGCGTCTCCTGCGTTGGTGACGAGGGCAATGCCCGACGCGCCACCCAGCCGCTGTTCTCCATGTTGACGAAGTCCGGGTAGGGTCGACTAACATCCTCTGTCAAAGATGACGTCGTAGTCAGAGTGTTAAGGCTTGTTATTCTCACAGTAACGTTCAACAGTGTAGCATTAAGCTAACAGCCACTCCCGACTGATAGCAACAAGCTAACGTTCCTAGCCTAGTGAACGCAACGGGCTAGCACTGCAGCTAACAGCTGACTGGCTAACAGGTAGGCCACACAACTAGCACGCAAGCTAAGCAGCTATCACCTGAACTGTACACAAGAACATAATAAGCCACACTTCAGACACACTTAAGAGAGAAGAGAAAAAGAAATGTCAACACAGTTTTCAACTGTGATTTAACAGACATACAGCGGAGTTGGCACAATTCCCGTATGGGCTGCAGCCGACTTGAGCATGGAACTTCCGATAACGAAGATCTAGACTCACTTTTCCTCGTGCTTAGGGTTTAATCTTTCATTCATTTGAAAAGATGGGGCCTTCACGGGACAGAGAAGAATCCGCTCGTCCAGAGAACCCCAGGTTTAAACCAGATCTCGGTCGCGGCCCACTAGTTTGACCATTATGGGCTTCAGACCAGGACCCTCCGTCCGTCACCTAAGAGGCCGAACAGAGGACCCCAATCTGGGGCCGGCCTTCGTAAAATTGTGCAGCTAACCCCCATAGCATTAGCAGTACAACCGGCGCCCGCATAGCAAAACATCACTCACCCAGCCCAGAGGCAACCAATGTCTCACAAACAGCCGGTGCCTCCTGCAGTCCAGCTGTAGAACCGGAGGTTCAATACCTATCCAGCCGCAGCTTTGGAGGACTGCAGGTGGGGAGTAGATCAGCGACGCGAGCCCCTAATACGAAAAAGCCGGTGGAGGTCAGAATGATCATCATCTTCCAGACACCATTATCGCCGTATTTTCTCGAAAATAGTGAGAGAGAAAACAAAGATATAACGTCAACGTATCTCCTTGCTCTTCTGTTCTCCTTTCTTCAGCTAAATACTTTCTTTTCCTCGTCAAAGTGATTGGTATACAGGCACTTTCTTGTGGTGAAAGTGAAAAAGGAGATGAGTGTATGGCCACACCCCTGCTTATATAGGTGGCAGATGGGGGTGTGGCCAGACGGATGTTGGTATGTAAAGGTACATTTTGTGAGTTTTTATTCAGTGCACATGCACTGGAGTGAGATATGTGCAATATGACGCTGAGCAGAGCTACACGTAATAGAACTACATCGCTCTTGACTTTTTGTTTATAATTTCTTTTTCATTCTGATTATTCTGTTTGACAAAGCTTGATATTATGATTTATTTAGAGGAATGCAAAGAATACATGTTCAAAAATAAACATTTCATTCATTCATTCTGGGTGGATGCCAAACTTCTTTTCGTTGTACTGTACTTGTGCTGTATTATGACAATACATTTGCATTTAATCTAATCTAATCTAATCTAATCTAATGAGCTGTAGCCTCTATGGGTCTGAAATACTCACATCATCAGAGCAGGGATCCCACCAGATATGCAGGAAGAGGACACAGCTGGGAGGAAACAAACACAAGTGTAAGGTGCAATATGTAGTTAAAGAAAATGGGGGGGGGGGTCAATTTGTTCAGAGCCAGTAGGTTATAAAAACAGATTTACTATATGTAATTATTAATTCATCGTTACAAATGACAAATATGAACCAACAACAATGAAACAGTAACTTCTCAGGTACTTTTCTAGCTTCAAACCATGTTCCAGGGACCCAGGTTTGTCTAGTTTGTTATATTCCATAGAATCCTTTCACTTCTGAGCTTAAAATGTGCATAGTACCTATATGACAAAACTCTGCATGTGAACGGTCACCTGCTGCAGTACACGACATCGTCAACGCCAGCGTGTCTCCCAGTGTCGGATGGAAACAGCACCGCCATGGTCAGGTAGGGCGTGAATATATACACAAAGTACAACGCAATGGGCACCAGCCTGCGATATATGAGAGAGAGAGAGAGAGAGAGAGAGAGAGAGAGAGAGAGAGAGAGAGAGAGAGAGAGAGAGAGAGAGAGAGAGAGAGAGAGAGAGAGAGAGAGAGAGAGAGAGAGAGAGAGAGAGTCATCATGGTTTTGGCTTTATTCGTCTTTCTGTGAGGGACATCTGCCAATCACTGGCCTCTGTGGTTAATTGCCTCATGGTAGGGCAGGTCTGTGGGCTTGAATCAGTGTTAATTTTGTCAACGAATTTGATGACGAAAGATCTTCGTCAACGAAGCTTTTTCCCGCGACGACAACGAGACGTGACGTCACGTTATTGAACACCATGTGACGCCAACGTCACTAAATTATTAATTAAATATCGTTGACCACAACTGAGGACACAAAAATGTAGTTTACAAAAACCATGACGAATTCTCTCTTAATTTATGTTGACTAAAACAAGATGAGACAAAATAATTATTACTTTTAGAATAAGTCACGTTATTATTTCAGCATTTCCCATTTCCGGGTTAAACTCAGCAGCGTTTATGGCTAAAAGCCAAGCTACATAACATAGGTGAGGCTAAAAACCGCGTCCCAGGTCTCTCGTGACTACAGCTTATACCAATAACCATGAACGGAATCTGCTACTCTCTCAACACTCCTGCGGCAGCCGAACAGTTCTACCAAAAGAACATAGCATTTAAGACGACGGAAGCTGAGAGGATGGCTAGGCTAATAGCCTGGGAGTCGGGACCTATATCCCAGAGACAGACTTGCTCTCTTTCATCTGTGTACACCCACTACTATCAACATTACACATGGATACAACAAGGACAAGACCACGTTCACTTAAAAAGGTATGAAAAGAAAAGAAACAGACGAGTACTAACACTGAGATTGACCCTGCTATAAGTTATGAATCCCTTTAGCGCTTGAAGTGCACTAAAACGTATCGTAATAAGAGATAGGGTTTACTTAACCATATATCTAACCTACCCTGCGTTGTGTTCTGTAGAGCCCTAAATCTATCACTAAATAAAAACCACGGTTGTTGGACGGCGGAGGAGCTGAAATAAGAAAAGGAGAGTGTAATTATTTCAAAAGTAGTGGTTTATTAAAATCCACAGAGTTATACAAAAATGATCTGTTTCAATCAACTGGAATGTGCAATGATCCAAGTATGCTACGGTACTATGCCACCGACCACTTGTCTCAGACTAATCAAAAGCAGTTAAAAAGAATGGTCTTCGTCAATGGCGTCTGGTTGTTGATTCTCTCGTTGCCACTGGAGACAAAGGGATTTGTATTCTCATTCCGTCTCTTCAGGCAATCCTCCGTCCGTCTCGCTTGTGCATGGAATGGTTTCAAGCGGCTCCTTTTTCTTTTCTGTCTAGTTTGCAGTCTGTTTTAAAGGTTAAACTCCTCCTCTAGAATACGCTGGACTAATACGTCAGAGGGAGGTTCTTCTACATCCTGATTGGCTAAAGCATATAGCGGCCATTTTGAGTCACCAAATATGGAGTTTAATTTGAATCCAGAGGTAGTCCTGTCTATTTCTAAGCACAAACGTACTGTTCTGTTTTAACGTGTTTAAAGTATACAGCATTTCATTTTACTGACTAATAGATTAGGAATTAATTATGGCTATACTTTAATCATGAGTGTATCTTTTTCCTGATTTTAATTGGGGCCTAGAAACTATGTTTAGTCCTATTTATGGTTTTTAACAAGCACAAAGGAATTCTATCTTGCTATTTTCAAGTAAAAGGTTATTTTATTATTCTCCAAGTATTTTAAGTCTACTTGCAACGGTTTCTTTAATCCAAACTAGGTTTTATTATTTAACTTATCTTTTGATGAGTCTAAAAACGACCTACGTGGTTTTAGACTGACTGAAATTAAAGTGTCTGTATTTTACTGATATTTTGAGGTACAATTTTTAATGTTTATTTGCATTAAAACTACGTTTTCTAAGCCAAAGCTATTTTCATCTGTTCTAGCAGACAGGAGGAGCCTTTTGGTTACAGGCGATTCCTCTGTGTCTTGCAGGAACACCCGACACTTCTTTGAAGTGATGTAGCAAAATGCTCTCTCACGGATGTGTTCTGTATCGTATTAGCTCTCGCTCGGCGTCACTCTCTGCACTGTCCTCGCACGCGTGCACACGCACTGAATAAAGACCACAATGTACCTTTAATCCCAATATTTGTCTGACCACACCCCTATCAGCTTACCCATATTATAAGCAGGGGTGGGGCCACCCACTCGCCTCCTTCTCGCTTTCACCACAAGGAAGTGCCTCGGTAGATCCCCACACTTGAAGTGATGTGATGGTAGGAGAAGAGTTGGAAAGCAAGGATACGTTGACATCATATCTTTATTTTCTCTCTCACTATTTTCGAGAAAATACAGCGATATTGTCTTCATACTGGAGTGTCTGGAAGATGATGATCATTCTAAAAATCCTCCACCGGTTTTCGTATTGGGAGTTCGCGCCGCTACATGCTTTTCCAACTGCAGTCCTTGCTGTGTGCTGGTTGCGGTAAAGGCACAGCTGGGCTGTAGGACGCGTGAGAAGCGGTGGGTTCCTGGTTTTGGTGAGTTATGTTTGCTGGCAGGCTCCACTTGTCTGTTAGTGCTATGGGGGCTAATTGACAATGTTTATGAAAACCGGCCCCAGGCTAGGGTCCTTTGTTCAGCCTCTTAGGCGACAGAAGACCTTGGTCTGAAGCCATTATAGTTTTAACTAGTGGGCCGCGACCATTAACACTGGTGATCCCTGTGTTTTCTGGACGAGTGGATATCTCTCTGTCACCGTGTAGCCCCTTCTTTCATATCCAAAGAGGAGATATGGGCATAGATGTTCGATAGCGGAAGATCTATGTTCAAGTCAGCTACACAGGCCAGTTTGGGTATTGTGCTGGCTCCGTCGGGTGTTGGTAAAATCACTGTTGTAAAGCTGTGTTGACATCTTGTTTCTCTTTTCTCTTAAAAAGTGAGGAGGGTTTCAGAACGGCGGCCTGTCTGGGTGAGTGTTATATCATTGTGTACAAGTTCAGGTGATAGCTGCTTAGCTTACTGTTAGCTGCGGCGTTAGCCTGCTGTGATCACTGCGTGGCCTACATAGGTTGGGCCTACTGTTAGCCAGTCAGCTGTTAGCTGCGGCGCTAGCCTGCTGTGATCACTAGGAAACGTTAGCTTGCTGCTATCGGCCAAGGCCCAGCGCGGGGTAGCTCCGGCTCCTCGCGCGCCGCCGCGAGCTCCCCTCTGGTCGCGTGCGCCGTTCGCTCGGCGTCTCGCGGGCAGGGGCAGTAGCGACCGACGGTTGGAGCGGCCGTTAGCTTAATGCTACTCTGTTGGACGTGCTTTGATTATAACATGTTTTAAACACTCTTGACTACAACGTCATCTTTGACAGAGGATGTTCGTCGAACCTGCCCTGGGCCAGGACGGCAAAGCCTGCGTCAACAAAGGGGACCATAGCGACGGGTTGGAGCGGCGACGCTGCCCAGATCGAACAACACAGGACGGCTGTGTTTTCTACGGTGTCTTGAGACTGCACTTCGTTGATCTACGCTCCGGGTAGGACAGGTCTGACCAGACCATGTACACTTCGTCTGGCTTTCCCTTCTAAATGTTTTGTAAATAACGATGTTTTCCAAAACGAGTGTTACTGCACTACATTTAGGATACAACGCGAGTTGTGTGTGAATTGTCTTGTCACTAGGTATTTAGCTTCTCCGTGCAAATCGGGTTGTTGTTTCAGATTTGAAAATGATCTGGTTTGTTGTGTTGAGAAACATCATGTGTGTTTATATCAGCGTTTCCGTTAGCCGGTAATTACCGGTATTTGACTGGCAAAATCTGTTGAAGTCCGACATATTTAATCTCTCCGGTCATAATGTCCGGTGAAAATAATTCCCTCTAAACACAATTAGATTATTTGAATTTTATTAAAATAGGCTAAAATTAAATAGCCTATGCGATGAACGAAACAATCATTACATTTGTTTCATCGTTGCTTCACCAAGCAGCCGGTCTAATAATGACATCCTGTTGTCAGCGCGAGCTGGCTGCTGATATATTTGCGAGAAGCATCCATCTGCAGGCCGGCAGGGTGCAGTACTCCAATTCAGCCATTGGCAATTCAGCTGTTGGGTGGGGGCGCTGCTGAGCGGTTTCCAGACCGGACCTAAAAACACCGCAGCTCCATGCTTCACGTAAATATATCAGCAGCCAGCTCGCGCTGACAACAGGATGTCATTATTAGACCGGCTGCTTGGTGAAGCAACGATGAAACAAATGTAATGATTGTTTCGTTCATTGCATAGGCTATTTAATTTTAGCCTATTTTAATACAATTCAAATAATCAAATTGTGTTTAGAGGGAATTATTTTCACAGGACATTATGACCAGCACCAAGTCGTTGGGAGGTGGAGATATACATCACGCAAACCCACGATAATGTTGCCGTCTCTCTCTGCCAAATTTCTCAGTTCTTCGCTTGATATAATTAATACAAATGTCCAATATAACGGAATTCGTTAGCTCATAAAAATGTGATTATAACAGACTGCTGTTTATTAAGGTCGGGCAGACTGCCCACCGACACCTCAAGTCGGCAGCAGCACGAAGTCTCGAGGGACTTATTTTATTTGGAATATATTAATGACTGTATATACGCAAAAGTAGCCTAGTTTTAAGTTAAAATATTATAAATGCCTTGATGATGTCATTCTTTATATAGGCCTATCAATTGTTTTTAAGCTCAATAAACTCTGACCGGAATTTATCCCATTTGTCCGGTAGATTGAAATCTACCGGACACTCAGACCTGCAAAAAAAAATTCTAACGGAAACCCTGGTTTATATGTACCGTGTACTCACAACTAAGGGGGTTAACTAACCTATAAAGCTATGCTTAGTGACAAATGAGTAAAGAATATTCTTTTCTCAGCCTGTAATGACAATAAACAGTGTGTTCACATATTAACAGGTTTTCCTGTTTTAACTGGCCGTATTAAGGGTAAAGTAGGAGGATTGTGTTTCCCCCCGGTTCCCTGGGGACTTCTTCATCCTCCTATCAGACATGTTGTTGCACTACATTGTGTCACTGTGTGGTAGGGATACAATGTAACCCTTAGCTTGATTGCTGAGGTTGTGCTAAATCTGCTGGAGTAACTTTATTTTCCTAAAAGAAAAGATTGTTGGTCGCTTTCGTGTGTGCTTAGCAAGGCCTGTGGTCGATACTAATCGAGAATTATGTATTCTCTCATTATGAAAAACGGCGTTCCTCTGTAGAGTGTTTTTGCCATTTTTTATAGGTGATGATGGGTTGTGTGTGTCATGTGACCTACAACTGGGTTGGACTGGCCACAGAAGCACATGTGTAAGTTTGGACCGGGGCTCTTAGAGAGACCTCTCTATTCTGTGTTTTTTCCTTAGTAAAAATCAGATAGCAGGTTAGCTCATGCGCTGTGTGAAGCTGTCAGACGCTTCATAGAGCTGACTATGACTGTGTCATACTCTCTTTTTGTCATTACATCGTATCATGGGTGTGGGGTCGTAAAGGGGTGAACTGGTAACCTTTCCTCTCCCCCTTTTTTCTGTTGGTCAGGGGTACACCCCCTGTCCTTCAAGGTTTCTGTCACGTTGCGGTCCCGCACGTTACGGGGTAAGGGGGGTTTGGGGGGGGGAGTTTCATGGTCCCACGGCCTGGAATATTGGGCGTGTGCACAGCAGAAATTCCCCCGCCATAGAGTACGTCACCGTGCGCGTCTCTGTTGGTAGGACTTCCGTGTGCTGTTCAGGTCCATGTGATGGATCTGTTTCGGGGGGTGGTCAGGGCTCCTCCTCACCAAGCTCCTATTCGGGCCTTCTGTGAGTCGGGACTCCTCCTTCCATGTGAGGGAGCCTCCTTCAGAGTACAGAGCCTCCTCCTCAGATTGTCAAGGTGAGTGGACCCTCTAGAAGGAGTCCTACTATATTGTGTATGTATTCGATTCAAATCGATTATTGAGTGTGTATGGGTTCAGTGCCTCCTCCCCGGGGAGCCCTAAATCCAATTTTTTACATGGCTCAAGGTGCAATATATTCTTTTCAATCTGTACAGCTCACGTGGGAAGTCTCTCTGGGGATTCCCGTCTCCTTCCTATGGGAGGGTGGTGGGATGTAAGAATGTGAAAAATGTTTACCCCCGGCTGTGTAGACTGGGATACATACTGTTGGTGCTTCCTTCTTTTCTATTAAAAAAGAGTTGGAGTTAGGAAGTGTCACACCCCTCTTGTCGTTCCCCTGGGCGCCTTGGGGATTCAATGACAGGTCTAAATAGCCTGTTCATTGATGTGGGTGTGTCCCGACGCACGTATAGTGCTAGCTCGCTGTAAACAGGCGACTGACTGGCACGCCTTGGTTGCTTGAGGTTAAAACGGCGTTTTTATAAAGCAACTGGGATGGAGGTTTTTCCTCTTCCGACGACCACATCCCACGACCTGGGTTGGTTATCGACGGATTCTCGTTCATGTCTGGGGGATGATGACGGAATGGATCTGAACATATGTAGAGGGGTCTCACGCCCTGGGGGTGGGCCACCGGGCGCGGTTCGCCCAAACGTCTGGGTGGCGCCTTCTTTTCATGTTAAGATCAACACACATATCTGCCCTTTCTCCTGGAGTAGGCATGTCGGCGTGGTTAGGGCACGGGACTGGTTCTGGTCACGCTGGTCCGGATCAGTTGAACCCGTTGTCCGCCGGGGATGCAGATCTGCTGTTCTGGTACCCTGAGGGACTTGGGCTTTTTTCAGGGGGAAAAATGCCAGGTCGGTCCGGGTGTCACAGGGTTAAGCGCTATGGAGACCCTGGTTGGGTACATTTTTTACTCAGCACTGTCGTAATGGCTTACGGCCATGCCAACCTGTACACGCTCGATCTCGTCGGATCTCGGCCGCTACACAGGTTGGTCCTGGTTAGTACTTGGTTGGGAGACCGCCTGGGAATACCTAGTACGGTGTGCTTGGGGCTGGTTCTCCATTCTTTTTCGCTCTTCTCTCACGCATGGCGAAGAGGGGCCTGTTGGGGTGGTCTTTGACCTCCTCTGGTGACCCTGTGATTCCCGTATCGCCAGGCCCGGTGCGAAGTAATGTTTCGTCGACCCGTAGGCCTGGGTTAACCCTTTTTGAAAACTGAAACACTTGTACTGCGGTATAGCCGGTGTATACTCGCAGGTGTGTTTTGGAGTTTTTTCTTGAGGGGTTATAGGAACAACCGCCGCATTGGGTAACACCAAGGTGGTTGATTCCCTGGTGTGTTGGAGCAGTGTCAACTCCCGGGTTCACCGGTTGAGGGTGCCCCTGCACGTTCATGACGTCTGCCAATCGTGTCAGCCTTCTCTGCCTCAACCCCTCTGGGTGGGTTTTTTTTTTTAAATGGAGGCTTGGTCATGCAACAACGCCAGCATACGCCCCTTCCGCCGGGGCGGCTGTGTTCAGCTGTCCCCTCTGGCGCCTGTCTCGTCCGCAGTCTCCAGGCTAGGGTTAACAGCCTGTTGCCTGGTTTTTCCCCGGTGCGCTGCCTGCTTCCGTTGGTTAACCTTTGTTGTGTGCTTACGGCCATGCTGACTGCCTGTTCTGCAGGGTCAGTGTGCCAGGCGGTGTACTATTGGGGGGACAGGGCCCGCTCGGCTGAGGGGCCTTTGTCCGAATACGCTGGCGATGTGGGGGGCGGGGTCACTAAGTGCCCACCTGGTGGGGTCTTGATGCTGGCATCATGGACTTCTCCGGGCCCCCGTTCCAGGGGGTCCAGTCCCTTTGGTGGGTCTGGGTCTTCCTTCGCGCTCCGCTGCTACGGCCTTGCCACGGGGTTGGGTTTGCCCTTGACCCCGTGATTCTGGGGGCAGTAATGAGGTTGTTTCCTCCGTTCGTTCCCGGGTGGCATGCGGGTTGTGCGTGTGTGTAGTCGTGGGGTCAAGCCACGGTCTGCTCACCCTGTGCGTTGAGTTGCTTGAGTGCCTCTTCGCACGGTCGGGTCCGTCGCCCTCCCGTGAAGCCCCCAATAGGGGGGGTGCCCTCCATTAGGGTGGGTCGGGGGGGCTCGGCCCTCCCTGTTCTGATGGTTGTGGGTGGCTTTCAGCGGGGTGTATTTGTCGGCCGATGGCTCTCGCTCGGCCTCCCTTGTGCAGAGAGTGACGCCGAGCGAGAGCTAATACGATACAGAACGTTAGGTTATGACTATAACCAAGTTCTGTTAGTATAGCGACGCTCGGCGTCCGACGCCGCTGCAGCCCTTGATCTCGCCTTGTGGTGAAAGCTTGGGAAGGAGGCGAGTGGGTGGCCCCACCCCTGCTTATATGGGTAAGCTGATAGGGGTGTGGTCAGACAAATATTGGGATTAAAGGTACATTGTGGTCTTTATTCAGTGTGTGTGCACGTGTGCGAGGACAGTGCAGAGAGTGACGCCGAGCGTCGCTATACTAACAGAACTTGGTTATAGTCATAACCTAACGTTATCTATAGTTGAATAGCAAAATGGATGATTGCCTCATCCCCCCAAGCTAAGACCTTTCTCTACAAAACAGTTGGCTGGCAACCTATTCAGCCCTTGGCTGGGGGCTCCAAAAGTCTATTGTTTGAATGTTTACAGAGAAGGGGGAAAGTAGTCATCTTAAGACTGTATTTAAATCTATGGGGTTTCATTTTCCCCCACCTGTGGTTTCCAGAGAAACAGGCCCCACAGTATTGGCTTCCAATTCCATGACCAGCCTTTCAGTCTAATGGTAGATTTGTTCAACACTATTATTATCTGTGCTTATTTTAGAAGTCCAATTTGTACTTATCCTTAGCTTTGTCTTCTATAGTTACTTCTTAGAACACATGTATCTTAATAACCTCTTTTAGGGAGAAAATAGAGACTATCTAAGGTGTTTGTGCACTGGTCCTTACAGAGTTCAACCTCTCCCCGCCGCCGTTGACCTTTTGGGAATCAAGACTCAACAATATTCCATTTTCCATAACAATTTGAGACTGGAATTATACCACAAACGTCGTAATGACTTTTTATTTTTCATATAATGTTGGGTACATGCTCAGTTGAGTTAGAAAGCTCCCAGTCTTAGGGGCTGTGATATTTTGTTACCACACTTTATGCACATAGAAGTGCGGTGGCAGGTTCGCTAAGCTAATGTTGTTAGCCGAATGCTCTGATGGAGGCTGCCATTTTAAGTTTAAAGTGACGTCAGCGATCTACAGTATGACTCGAGGGACAAAAGTGTGTGTGACGTGTGTGAAATTTGTACAGTAGGTCCCAGTGAGAATTGCAATCAGTGTGTACTGTGTATTTACACTATCCTAATGTTCCTCTGTTGGTTAAAAAAAAGATAAGCAATTTAAATCAGAATATGTTCCATTCCATGTCTGACTATTTCTGAATCTATTGACCATTTCAAGGAATGTTTGGTTATTATTGGGCTTCTAGCCTTCTACTGAACTTATTGTGAATCAGCTGATATGGTTTTGGCTAGACTATACTTAATAAATAGAATTGCATTATTTACAATATAAAAATATAAAATGCCTTTTTTTCATTAGCGAAAACTAGACAAAAATCATCAGTTTTCTGCGACTAAATCTAGACAAAAACAAAAAGAAAAATCGAGACTAACACTGACTAAGACTAAAATGCTCAGACATTTAGTTGACTAAAACTGACTAAACGAAAAATAAATGCAGATGACTAAATATGATGAAAACGAAAAAGGAGCACTTGACACATGACTAAGACTAAAACTAAAATGAAAATAGTGGCCAAAATGAACACTGGCTTGAATCCATCTGATTCAGTGCAGCTGTGCCTATGGTAGCTGAGTCTATTTAAGTTTGAGTCTCGCAGGGTTAGCTGCTTTCTCATTTCCTTTCGTGTTGGCTACCCTTCCGGCCAGGCTTTTCTATATTAAAGTGTAGTGCTGATCTCTGTCCTATTCAGCATTTAGCCTTTTTCTGTAGCCATTCTGGTTTTAGGCTACTAAAATATATATTTTTTTATCTATACAGGTTGCCTATGGAAACCATTCTGAGCGCATTCGATAATTTTTGGTCGATTCGCTCACTTATCCCATTGTGCTGGATCATTCGTGGCTTCGTAAACATAAGACACGGATCAATTGCGGCGATGAGAGGAACACTTCTGTCATACAGTGGGGTCCCCAGTGTCTTCACCGTTGTATCAAAATTCCTCTGTTACCATTGGTTTACAAGCAGTGTAGTGAGAACTATGGTGATTCTGATGAAGTGGTGGGTGATCTTGTTTTCCAGAACCCACCCTCTCAACCATTGCACTCCCAACCATCTGTCGTTCTGGATGGGAGTTTGGAATGGGATCCTCAGTTTGATTGGGACTCCCTCTGTGAGGAGGCTCCAGTGGAGGACAGTTTAGACTCTCTGTGTGAGGAGTTCTCCCCGCTTACTTGTGCAGCTGATCCCCTCATGGAGAGCACTAACATCATGAGCGTGGAGTCACACCCATTACCAGAGGGCATTCCCACTGTCTATGCTGACCTCAGTGAGGTGTTTAGCAAACAACAGGTCACCATCCTGCCACCACACCGACCTTATGATTGCGCCATCAAACTGCAGCCAGGCTCTATTCCTCCTCGTGGTTCCTTGTACTCACTGTCGGTGCCCGAAAGTGCAGCCATGAACACTTACATCAAGGAGGCTCCGGCTACCGGTTTTATTAGACCTTCCACTTAACCTGCAGGTGCTGGATTCTTTTTTGTAGGGAAAAAGGATGGAGGGCTAAGACCCTGCATCGACTACAGAGGTCTGAACAGCATTACGGTAAAGAATCGGTGCCCCCTTCCCCTGATGAACTCGGCGTTCGGACGCCTCCAGGGGGCGTCCATCTTTATCAAACTCGATCTCCATAATGCCTACAATTTGGTGTGCATACGTCAATGGGATGAGTGGAAGACCGCGTTCAACACTCATAATGGTCACTACGAATACCTGGTGATGCCATTCGGTCTTACTAATGCCCCTTCAGTTTTTCAAGCGTTAATTAATGACGTGCTCAGGGAGATGTTGGAGAAGTTTGTTTTTGTCTACTTAGACGACATTTTGATATTCTCTAAATCCCTTTCTGACCATGTCAAACATGTCAGCAGGTCTTGAAGTGCCTTTTAGATGCACGGTTGTTCGTGAACGCTGAGAAGTGCGCCTTCCACATCAGCTCTGTGTCCTTTCTGGGATTCATTGTATCTGAGGGGATGATTCAAATGGAGCCCAAAAAGGTGTCAGCAGTGACGGACTGGCCTATGTAGTACTCATGAAAGTATATTATTATTAGTATATTATTATTTTTGGGTGATTTGTGTAACTTGTTTTCTATTGTTGTTTAATGTATAAGAAGTATATTATTATTTTCAAATGCTTTGTTTACATTTATGCTGTTTTCTGTTGCTTGGGTCTGAGAAGTGATCCATGAATAGGTTCTCGATTATACTTGCCTTGCAAGAAACTACTTAGTGGGGGAATGCACACCTGCTTCTCATTCATTACACAAATGAGAGCAACAGCATGTGTGTTTGTGTGATTTTTCACTCTCCCCTATGCAGGTAAGAATGTATTATTGTCTCATTGTTTCATATTGTTCCTGTGTGAGAATTGTATTAGCATGTTTTGTATACAGAGAAGCATGTAAATTAGAACAGTATACAGCAGCACAGTCTCTTGTCAATTATGCTTGTTCTCTTGTCAATTATGCTTGTTCTCTTGTCAATTAAGCTTGTGGATAGGGATGGTCCTTTCAATGAGATTGGTTGAAGGGAGATGTTTTGTATTTGTTTGATCTTGATACTGGTATTGTTTGAAGATATATTATAGTTTCAATTCAGAATGTGTTGTTTGATATTGATATTGTTTGTATTGTTTCGATTCATTACACAAAGAGCAACATCATGTGTTTGTGTGGTTTTTCACTATCCCCTATGCAGGGGGTGCAACATTGGAGGTTCCAGTGAGAATGAGTGCGACGAGGATCAACTACCAACAGTAGACGTATCCAGCCGTCATTCAGCCACTCAATTTACCCAGGCAGGCGCCATGGACAGGTGAAGCAGTGACGTGGAGTTCTGAGTGACATAAAGGACTACCACTGGTACTGTATATTACCCCCTGTCACTGCAAAGAAGATGGAGTCATCTGTGTTAGAGACACTACAGTTGGAAGTAATAGGAACATTATGCACATTGCCAAAGGACAAATTAGTGGATCTGTGTGACTTCCTTACCATTGCTGGTGCAGAGTTTGAGCATGTTACCGGGAAGAATAGGACATCACTAATAGTACTGATAAGCAACCACCTGCAGAGAGAAGAGCTAGAGCAGTTGGAGGACAATGGCATGGCAGAGCTACTCTACCTCAAGGACAAAATATTGGAAACCCAGACGGAAAGAGCTACAGGTGAAAATACAACTCCACCCCAAGTACAATCAAACAAAGTAAAAGACGAGGAGAACAAAGAGCGGCATGAAAAGGAAGTTAAACTGTTAAAGGACATTGAGGCCCTACAGTTTCAATTACTGTCAGTTCAGAGCCGAAATGAAAAGGGAAAAATGGAGAATGAGGCTTGCATTGCTACTGCCAACAGGAGAGTGCCAGACCAAGCTAAAACTCACCCTTCCCCATGGCACAAAGAATTTAAAATGTCAGGTCAAATTGGTGAACCTGGACAGAAGGACCGTCTCACCTTTTCCAGTTTAGCACAACAGATTGAACATGGTCTTAAAAAGGGCTTCCCAGAGGGGGAGATAGTCGACGCTGTTATAAGAGCCATTGCTCCTGGAATGCAACTACGTAGCTACTTTGAGGGAAAAAGTAACCTTACACTGCCGACACTGAGAAGAATACTCCGTTCTCACTATCAAGAAAAAAGTGCAACAGAGCTGTATAAACAGTTGACATCTGAAGTGCAGAATTCAAAAGAGACTCCACAAAGCTTTCTCATCCGTGCCTTAGATTTAAGACAGAAAATTCTGTTTGCCTCACAGGAGTCTGAATCAGGACTAAAATATGACCCTGAGCTAGTCCAAAATATGTTCTTGCACACAATCCTAGTTGGTTTACAGAGTGATAATATAAAACGTGATCTCCAACCATATCTTGAGCAGACAGGTGTGTCTGATGAACTCTTACTTGAAAAGTTAAACACAGCATGTGCGTATGCAAGTGAGAGGCAAGATAAGAGGAAAACGGCAACACCCCATCGTTCGATAGCCATTCATTCTGCCCAGTCCAATGATCCCCCAACAGAAAAGAAAGAAACAGCGTCTTGTCAACATAATCACAGTAAAATGCAACCTGACATTTTGTCTGAGCTCAAAGAGATTAGGTCTGACCTGGCTCTTCTAAAAAACCTCAAAGCAGAAGTTTCTCAACTTAAAGAGTCTATGCAGCAGCCTCAACAGATGCCAGTACAGCCAGTGCAGTTCCCGCCACAGAGATACTGGCCCGTTCAACAGCGAGGTGACCCCGCCCAATATCCCCAAAGGTTTGCCAACCAGCCTCGCTACAAGAGGAGATGTTTTGACTGTCAACAAAACGGTAGTGAAGAGTGCATGCACTGCTATAGGTGTGGCAGTACCGACCATTTCCTGGCTGGCTGCAGAGTGAGATGCCAAAGACGGTTCCAAGGGAATAATTTAAACGAGCAAGGGTTGCCCCAGCGGGACAGGGAGTAACCAGGCCAATAACAAGGTCCCAACACTGTGCACACTGTGGAGCAAAAAGCCATGAAGTGAGACTGAGACAATGTGCGCCATGCAAAAGAGTGCTGTACTGTTCTAAGGCATGTCAATCTGAACACTGGACTCTCCATAGAAACCAATGCTCACCCACATCATGTGAAACCGTTCAGCCTAAGAGACCACACAAAAAGAGACATGTTAAAGTGGCTCCATTAGTCGGAAACAAATACCTGATTGACTGTTATATCCAGGGTCAGCTAGTTAGAGCTTTGTGGGATTCTGGATCTCAGGTTACAATAGTAAGCGAACAATGGAAAGCAGAACATTTACCAAATGTGAAACTCAGAGCCATCACTGAAATCTTAGAAGGTAAGGATAGTCTAGATATAACTGCAGCTAATGGAGAGAGCATGCCGTACACAGGATGGGTCGAAGTAACATTTAAATTAGTCTCAGGTGGAGCCCCTACAACAGAGGTAATTGTTCCTACTCTAGTAGTAAGAGGTGCCAGCCTTGCCCGACCCATCATAGGCTCTAATGTGATTGGGCTCATCGTTGAGACAGAGCTGAAACAGCCTAATGCCACCAACAAACAGCACCTGATTCAGACTGTTAGAGCAGCTTTTCCTGGCTTCGAGACTAGCAGTGCTGAGGTTCTAGTAGAGCAAGTTAGCGCTGAACAGTCATATGAGTACATAGTTAAGACCACTAAAGAGAGAGTGAATGTGCCCAAACATACATGTGTAAAAGTAGAGTGCCGCATGCAGACAGGCCCTTTTCAAGAGGATACCACTCTCATATTTGAGCCTGATGTCAACCCACAGTGGACACAGGGTTTAGAATTCTCTGATACTCTTGTGAAGCTAAGAAAGGGAGCTAAGCCGTTTGTTGTTGTTGATTTACAGAATCCCACAGATCATGACATCATGTTAGCTGGGAGAACTGTAATTGGGACAGTACAACAAATTCAAGCTGTCTATCCCGCTACGATATTTGAAAGGTCCCACTCAGCCCCCCTAGCCTCAGCCCCTTCAATGTCAGTCCCCTTAGCCTCAGTGAATCACGTGTTAGCAGAGAAAGATCCAACCACCAGTAATGGATGGGACCCTCCAGTTGATTTGGGCCATCTCAGCCAACCTGAAAAGGAAATAGTTCAGAAAATGTTGAGGGATGAATCAGATTCTTTCTCCAAAACAGATGAAGACATTGGATGTATTGAAAAACTACACCTCACCATTTCATTGAGAGACACTGAACCTGTGGCCAAAACCTACCTGTCCGTGCCAAAGCCATTGTATAGAGAAATTAAAGATTACCTACATAACCTCATTGCACAAGGCTGGGTAAATAAATCAAACTCACCTTATGCCTCCCCAGTAGTCTGTGTCCGGAAAAAAGATGGAAGTTTACGCCTGTGTATTGATTACAGGGAGCTGAACCGAAAGACCGCTCCTGACCGCCAGCCGATTCCCCGTGTCCAAGACATCATGGATGGTCTGGGAGGCAACTCTTGGTTTTCACTTTTAGACCAAGGGAAAGCCTACCACCAAGGCTTCATGGCTGAGGAGAGCAGGCCGCTGACCGCTTTTGTGACCCCCTGGGGGTTGTATGAGTGGATTAGAATCCCCTTTGGATTAATGAATGCACCAGCTGCCTTCCAGCGATGCATGGAGGAATGTTTGGAAGGTCTGAGAGATGACATTTTTATCCCATATCTCGACGACACATTAGTGTACAGCAAGTCATTCACAAATCATGTTGAGGATGTCAGAATGGTGCTACAGCGACTCAGACAGTATGGCATTAAGCTAAAGCCAGTAAGTGTGAGATATTCAGGCGTGAAGTTATCTGGGGTGGATTGTGTCTGCAGAGGGTAATAAGATGGACCCTGCTGACACCATTGCTGTAAGAGCCTTGAAGGAGAAGAGACCTCAAACTATAGGAGAGTTGAGATCTATAATGGGTCTCCTGAGCTATTATAGAAGCTACATCAGAGACTTTTCCCGTATCGCTGGGCCCCTCTATCACCTTATGAGAGCTTCCCCAGATACACAAGAGCGTGTGAGTCGCAGTGCAAAGGCAAGGAAGGGAACACATAAAGGGGTTCCCTCCAACCAGCCAATCACATGGACTGATAGACATCAACAGCTGCTGAAGGAACTCTTAGATCATCTTGAAAAGCCACCAATCCTTGCATTCCCAGACTTCAGTAGATCCTTCATTTTACACACAGATGCCTCCAATCAGGGCCTTGGTGCCATTTTGTATCAGGAACAGGAAGGAAAGATGCGAGTGATAGCCTACGCCTCCCGTACACTTAGTGAGGCTGAGAAGAATTACCATTATCATTCCGGGAAACTCGAGTTCCTGGCCCTTAAATGGGCTGTTTGTGATACATTTCGTGACTATTTAATTAGCTCATCATGCACTGTATAGCATGACAACAATCCGCTCACTTATGTGCTGTCTTCAGCCAAGCTCAATGCTACTGGAAGCCGGTGGGTGGCCGAACTAGCAGATTTCCACCTGACCATCAAATATCGACCAGGTAGAGAGAACAGTGACGCTGACAGCCTTTCCAGAATGCCTGTGTACATTGAAACCATGATAACAGAATGCACAGAGGAACTGTCATCTTACTCGGTACAAGCCACAGTACAGTCTCTTGAGGCCTCTAGTCCCAGCACAGTGTGGTCCATGTCTTTATCAGCTCAATGCACAGAGCAGAGCCAAATCGGAGCATAAGCCCCTTTCACTTACAGAGATCTGTCAAGCCCAAACTTCCTCAGTTTTCAAAAATATTAGAAAAACTCTTCAACAACAGATTAGATAAATTCATTGATAAACATAATTTACTCACCGATAGCCAGTATGGATTCAGAACACACCGGTCAACATCACTAGCGTTAATAGAACTCATTGAAAAAATCACAAATTCCATAGATCAAAAAAAACATGTAGCTGGAGTATTCATTGACCTAAAAAAAGCATTTGATACTATTAATCATGATATATTAATCAGGAAATTGGAGAGATATGGGATCAGGGGGGTAGTATTGGACTGGGTAAGAAGCTATCTAAATAAAAGACAACAATTTGTGACAATGAGAGATTATAAATCTGAATGTTTGGACATTGCTTGTGGTGTCCCCCAGGGGTCAGTGTTGGGTCCAAAACTGTTCATCTTGTACATTAACGAGATATGTAAAGTATCCAATATATTTAAATGTATTTTATTTGCGGATGACACTAATCTTTTTTTTTCTGGTGAGAATGTCCAGCAGCTTTTAGAGGTCATCACATCTGAAATGAAGAAATTGAAGGAATGGTTTGATAGAAACAAATTATCATTGAACTTGAGCAAAACTAAAATTATGTTGTTTGGAAACTGTAGATTGGATACTCAGGTACAAGTTAAAATAAATGATGTGATTATTGAAAGAGTTTATGAAAATAAATTCCTAGGTGTAATAATAGACCATAAAATCTGTTGGAAACCTCACATAAAACATGTCCAATCTAAACTCTCACGAAGCATTTCAGTCATGAGTAAAGTAAAGCACATCCTGGATGGAAAATCACTCTACATTCTCTACTGTTCACTAGTTTTACCATATTTAAATTACTGTGCTGAAGTCTGGGGAAACAATTATAAGTCTACACTACAACCACTTTTTATACTCCAAAAAAGGGCCATAAGGATAGTTCACATTGCAGGTTATCGTGATCACACTAACATATTGTTTCTGGAGTCAAAGACATTGAAGTTAAATGATCTTGTGGAATTTAAAATGGCACAATTAATGTATAAAGCAAAAAGTCATGCACTTCCAAGAAACATTCAAGAATTGTTCTTTGATAGGGAGGGGGGTTATAATCTGAGGGGAGAACACAATTTAAAGGTGCTAAACGTACGCACTTCCATGAGAAAACACTGCATCTCAATATGTGGAGTGAAACTGTGGAACAGTCTTAATGTGGTGTTAAAGCAATGTCCAAACATGAGACAATTCAAACTGATGTATAAGGAAATTATGTTCACAAGGTACAGGGATGAAGAAGGGACTTGATATTCACAGGTGTTTACATTTTTATTTTGTTTCTATTTTATTTTATTTTATACATATATAGTTTTTGTTTTTTGTTTTGCATATATATATATATTTTTTTTTTTCTTTTCTTTTTTATGTTTAAAATAGTACACTCATTTGAGTAGTGGAAAAGGGGTAGGATTAAATAAGTGTATACTTCTTCCTACTCCTTTTCGAACATGCAGATTGAGTTGTTTTTCTTTTTTTGTTATTGTTTGTTGTATTCATTGCATGTTCGAAATAAAGACTTCAAATCAAAAAAAAAAAAAAAGATAACTGTATTGGTCCAAGGTGTAGATATAACCACATCACTAATAAGGGACAGATTCTTTTGGCCACAAATGCAAAAGGAGATTGAACATTATGTCGCCTCAAGCTGCTCCTGGTTGAAACAAAAGAAGCCAAACAGAGAGACCCGAGCACCCCTGCACAGTATCATCACAACCCAGCCATTCGAGTTAGTATCTATTGACTTTTTACATCTGGACAGATGTACAGGCGGTTACGAGTACATATTGGTTATCATCGACCATTTCACCCGATTCGCCCAGGCCTATGCCACCACCTCAAAATCGGGCAAGACAGTAGCTGACAAGATATTTAATGACTATGCCTTGAAGTTTGGATTTCCCAGGCGCATACACCACGACCAGGGAGGCGAGTTTGAAAATCAGTTATTTGCCCAACTGAAACAGCACTCTGGTGTGGCAGGCTCACGGACAACACCATACCACCCAGAAGGTAATGGTCAAGTAGAACGCTTCAATCGGACACTCCTTCAAATGCTCAAAACACTCTCAGAAAAACAGAAGTCGAACTAGAAAGATTCATTGAATAAACTCATCTTTTCATACAAACGCACCAGAAGCGAGGTCACTGGATTCTCCCCATTCTACCTCCTGTTCGGAAGGGCCCCAAGACTTCCTATTGACCTGCTTTTCCATCTGCAACCAGAAACTGGCACCGCTGATCACCGTGAGTATATGAGAAGATGGAAACGTGGAATGCAGGAGGCTTATGAGATAACAAGGGAGAACGCAAAGAAGTCTGCTGATAGAGGCAAAAGAAACTATGATAAAAAGATCAAGAGCTCTGTGCTGGAAGAAGGTGACCATGTCCTGGTTAGAAACATGACCCCCAGGGGTGGGACAGGAAAACTCTGTAGTCACTGGGAGGAATACATCCATAAAGTTGTCCGCCAGGTAAATAAAGATACCCCAATTTATGAAGTAGTGTCTGAAAATGGAAAAGGGAGAAATAGCAGAATCCTACATCGTAATCTCTTGCTTCCCTGTGACCACCTACCACTTGAGATTCCACTCAACATCGCCAAGCCACAGAAGAGAAACATGACACAGACAGCTGAAGAACAGAGAGACATCACACAAACCGAGACTGATAGTGATGATGAGGATTACTGGTATTACTTGCCTTCACAAACACAGCCTCAGACATGTGGGACAGGGGTAACACTGACATGGAGGATGTAGGTCATTTAAACCTTGAACCAGGTCAGGTATGTAATAAGCAACTGAACAACCAGGAAGAAGTGTCACAGCTCAATGAAAACTATAATGAAACTGATTAGTTGGATATACAAGTTGTTCCACCAGATGAAGTGGAAACTGTCGCCGTCCCTCGAGAGGACAACATACCCCCACCTTTTTCACCTGCCCCGAGTGAACACACGGTAACATATGAGAGACCAAGGAGAGAGCGGCGAGCACCAAATGTCTTCACCTACAAGGAACTTGGTAATCCAGACTGCTGCAGCACAGGTGTCCCAGCCAGTCCAATGTACTGGTACCCTTCAATGCCTTATAGGATTCAGCAAGCAGAGCCGCCATGGATGACCCCTGTGCAGTACTTCAACCATCAGCCAGTGTTTCTACATGAGTAAGGCATAGAAAGCACCCATGGTCTGACACACACACATATTCATGGTCTCTTTGTTGATTTGAGTATATATCTCACACACAACCACACAAGGACTGCTTCCAGCACCAACATACACACATCATGGACTCTTTGATGAGCTCAACATATGCACACCCATGGACTACTGTATTCCAAGTGGAAGGTACACCCATACAAACATACCCAGTCATGGACTCTTGGAGATAAGCATGATACAGTACACTTATGTGGTTACACTACAAAAGAAGATACTATGTGGATTGTTGAAATGTTGAAATGGTGTTTTGATACAGAATTAGCTGAGAAATACAAATGTTTCTGTAGTTATTAGAATAAGCTAATTGCTTATGTCGGGACGACATCTATTTTTTGAAGGGGAGTGTGTAGTACTCATGAAAGTATATTATTATTAGTATATTATTATTTTTGGGTGATTTGTGTAACTTGTTTTCTATTGTTGTTTAATGTATAAGAAGTATATTATTATTTTCAAATGCTTTGTTTACATTTATGCTGTTTTCTGTTGCTTGGGTCTGAGAAGTGATCCATGAATAGGTGCTTGATTATACTTACCTTGCAAGAAACTACTTAGTGGGGGAATGCACACCTGCTTCTCATTCATTATGTGTGTTTGTGTGATTTTTCACTCTCCCCTATGCAGGTAGTTCAAGTTCAAGTTCAAGTTCTTTAATAGTTGTCATACAGAAGTACAGAATACTTTCATACAAAATGCTTCTTACTGTTACGCTCCAGAGACTGTGCTAGACAAGATAGTATCAAATAACATAATAACATAATATAGCATGAATTTAGAAGAAGAAAATGAGGTCACAGTGTTCGGTATAGACATATGTACAATGTTCTGAGTTACCATATAATATACAATACACAATACTATGCAGTGTACTAATGTACAGTACTATCTAGTGCAAAGCAGAAATGGGATGAGGTACAATTTTAGGTACAATTTACAGTAAGGTGTACGAGTTGTAGTGCAATCCTTCATCCATAAATATAAAGTGTGGGGAGTGGGTGCTACAGTGTGTTTGTTTAAAGTGGGTGTGTGCTATAAGTGTGTGGAGTGGGTGCTACAGTGTGTTTGTTTAAAGTGAGTGTGTGCGTGTGGATGTGTGTGCTATGTGCATTTGGTGGTTGTTGTTGTGTAGTGTTCATTCATTGTTCGTTTAGTAGCCTGATGGCCTGGGGATAGAAGCTTCTTTTGAGTCTTTCTGTGCTCGCCTTGAGACTCCTGTATCGCTTGCCTGACCGCAGCAGTTCAAAGAGGCAGTTGTTCGGGTGACTGGAGTCTTTAATGATTCTCTTAGCCTTGCCCTTGCAACGCTTGTAGTAAATGTTCTGGAGGGTGGGGAGCCCCCCTCCAATTATGCGTTCGGCTGAACGTGTCACTCTTTGTAGTCTGCTTTGGTCTTGTGCAGTGCTATTCCCAAACCAGGAGGTGATGTTGCCGGTCAAGATGCTCTCTATTGTACATGAGTAGAAGTTCTTAAGGATCTTCTGGCTGACTTGGAACTTCTTTAGGCGCCTGAGGAAGTAGAGGCGTTGTCGTGCCTTCTTCACAACACTGTTAATGTGTGTGGTCCATGTCAAGTCCTCGGATATGTAGGCTCCGAGGTACTTAAAGCTGTTGACTCTCTCAACCGGTGCCCCGTCGATGCTGAGGGGGCTGTAGTCCTTGACCCCCGACCTCCTGAAGTCCACAATCATCTCCTTTGTTTTGCTGACGTTCAGGGAGAGGCTGTTTTCCTGGCACCATCCCGCCAGGACCTTGACCTCTTCCAGGTAGGCCCTCTCGTCGTTGGCAGAGATCAGGCCCACCACCACTGTGTCGTCAGCAAATTTGACGATTGTATTGCTACTCCGCTGAGCCACACAGTCGTGTGTGTACAGGGAGTAGAGGAGGGGACTCAGAACACAGCCCTGGGGGGCCCCTATGTTGAGGGTGATGGATGAGGAGGTGCAGTTGCCCGCTCTCACCACCTGGGGTCTGCCAGTCAGGAAGTCCAAGACCCACTGGCAGAGGTCATAGCCCAAGCCCAGGTCCCTGAGCTTGGCTATGAGTATGGAGGGGACTATGGTGTTGAATGCCGAGCTGTAGTCGATGAATAGCATTCTCACATAGTTCCCCTGCCTCTTGTCCAGGTGTGATGCTGCTGTGTGCAGCACATGGGATATGGCGTCCTCCGTGGACCTGTTGGGGCGGTATGCAAATTGCAGGGGGTCCATGTTGATGGGGAGGGAGGAGCAGATGTAGCCCTTTACTAGCTTCTCGAAGCACTTCATGGCTATGGAGGTGAGAGCTACAGGGCGGTAGTCGTTGAGGCAAGCAGGCTTGGATTTTTTGGGTACAGGGATAATAGTGGACTTAAGTGGAGGTAAGAATTTATTATTGTTTCATATTGTTCCTGTGTGAGAATTGTATTAGCATGTTTTGTATACAGAGAAGCATGTAAATTAGAACAGTATACAGCAGCACAGTCTCTTGTCAATTATGCTTGTTCTCTTGTCAATTATGCTTGTTCTGTTGTTTGATCTTGATATTGTTTGTATTGTTTCGATTCATTACACAAATGAGAGCAACATCATGTGTTTGTGTGGTTTTTCACTATCCCCTATGCAGGGGGTGCAACACCTACACCTGTCTCGGTCAAGCAGGTGCAACGATTCCTAGGATTTGCAAACGTTTACCGTCATTTTATTCGCAATTTCAGTTCAGTGGTAGCACCTATCACAACACTTATCAGGAAGACGGCACCTTCCCATTTCCTGTGGACTCCCAAGGCTTAGGAGGAGGTTCAGTTCTGAACCTATCCTCATTACTCCTAATCCGTCACTGCCATTTATTGTGGAGGTGGATGCTTCTGAGCTTGGAGTCGGAGCTATACTGTCCCAATGATCATCGTCCGACGGTAAGGTACACCCATGTGCATACTATTCGCGTGGGCTCTTGCCAGCTGAAAGAAACTATGACGTTGGGGACAGAGAGCTGTTGGCGGTCAAGTTGGCATTGGAGGAATGGCGCCATTGGCTATAGGGAGCTGAACACCCATTCATGGTCTGGACAGACTATACAAATTTGGAATATCCAGGCTGCTCAGAGGAGAAACTTGCGACAGGCTCGCTGGTCACGGCTGCGTTACACTGCAGCGCAGTTACGTAGTGCGCAGTTACTGTTTTTCTCTCAGTTTAATTTCCTCCTGACTTACCGTCCCGGGTCTAAAAATATTGAGCCGGATGCTTTTTCCCAGTTATATGATGGGTCAGAGGAGGACCATTCTCCTGAGCCCATTGTTCCTGCTGGACGGATCCTAGCTCCTGTGACATGGAGCATTGACTCTGCTGTGCGGAGGGCACAACATTTGGAACCAGATCCGGGTGAGGTGCCCCCGGGTCGGTTATTTGTGCCGAACAGCATTCGTTCTGGGGTGCTGCAGTGGGGCCACTCCTCTCGGCTGACAGGACATCCCGGAGTGCACAGAACTCGTGACTTCTTGGCCAGAAGGTTCTGGTGGCCTGGGATGATGAAGGACATTCAGGAATTTGTGGCAGCCTGTCCCGTTTGTGCACGGAACAAAGGGTCTCAACAGTCACCACCATGGCTGCTTCGTCCTCTGCCCATCCCTATCCCCATGTCATCCATGGAGCCACATCGCCATGGATTTTGTGACTGGTCTGCCTCCTTCTGAGGGTCACAGGGTCATCATGGTAGTGGTGGATAGGTTCTCCAAAGCAGCTCACTTCATCCCACTGGTATATATCGCTATGCTTCATCTCCCCTTTAACAAGAAGGTATGGTACTACTCACGACAAGGTTCAGTGATCGACTGACAGTCTCAATAGTAACCAGGAAGAGCATATAAGCCAACCTAACTAGACACACCAGGTGCTAATGAATGCAATCAGGGCAGATAGACAGGTTAATTACCATCAGGTAACGCTAGGGCTTTGCTCCCTGAGGAGAGCAAAACCCCAAATGTTACAGAGGTGCCTTTGTGGCTTATTTCAGTTATTTCTATAATACCTCTTTATTGAGTGTTGTCCTGTTCTTTGGACTTAAAATACTCGTGTTGAGGCTTCCACCTGTAAAGGTTATTTTTTGTTGTTTACTTTTCCCCTTCTGCTTAGCAGTTTAGTGGTTATTCATTACACAAATAACTTAAAGAGTCCCTATTATCTGTGTTAAGATCAGAGGCTCTGTGTAGGATTGTTAGTAACTGTCTAACTGTTTACACTAGTAACTGTTTACCTGCATATATAATTGTCTCCACCAGTGACTGTCTAGTTGCATATATATCTGTTTCCACTAGAGGGCACTCTAGGCGGAGCCACCCAGGTACTCCACCTTGTGGCGAGTATAAAAGCAAAGGTATACTCCCATTTCGTTCTCTCCCCCAATGTCTCTCAGTGAGAGAAGACCATGTATGTTACTGCTGCTCTTTCCATGTGAATAAAAAGAAACCACGCCAGTTCAGGCTCAAGATAGAAACCATGCCTCTTGACCACATTATTGTCGCCCTATAGCCGAATTCTGTTAACAGGTTATGGGCCCAGATAACGCTGGGGCAAAATAGTGGAGGTACTGTAGCAAGCTTAGCTGAAGTATAGGCTAGGATAGCGCCAGGAGCACCGCGTGGCTAGACGCTAGGCCAACAAGAGCGAAAGCTAAGCATACCATTAACGAAGAGGATGGAAAACAAGAGAAGAGGCAAATGGCCGACATTCTATGGAAAAGCAGAGAACTACGAGCTCTGGGAAGAGCGCATGCTGTGCTGCATGCACGGGGCGGGGCTGAAGGAGACAATCCTGGGGGCCCCCACCGGAGAACTGACAGCGGAAGAGCAAGCCCTGGACGACCAGCGGAACGTAAGCACGTACTGTGAGTTAGCGCCGATACTCGGCGACACCAGCCTGGGGCTGATATTCCGCGACACTAAAGACAGAGGCCAAGAAAGCCTGGCGGTATTGAGAGAGCATCGGGCGAGGAAGACCCAGAGTCGTGGCCCTCTACACAGCACTAACGGGCCTGAGGAAGGGGACCACCGAAACCGTGACCGAATACGTCAACAGAGCGGAGCAAATCACGACGCCACTGAGGAGTGCCGGAGAAGCACCAAGCGATGGGCTAATGATGGCGATGATAATGAGAGGACTACCGGAGCTGTACAAACCGTTCACACTCCTGGTAACTAGGGATGCACCAAAAATGGGCAAAAATGGCCTTTCGGCTTTCGGCCGAAAGAGTTTTTTCACCGAAAATATATCACCGAATGTCAAAGAACATAAACAACCTGTAACCTAACGCGTGTTGTTGTGATGACGTAATCAAAACGCGGCTTCAGTCATTACATGCGCAACGTGAGCTCTTCAGTCCTGCGTTCTAGCAGCCTGTGATAACTCCTCTTGGGACTCTGGAGTCGCGCTGTTTCTATGTAAACTCTGCGCGCAACGCGTCCAATAAATGCGTCTTTAACATGCTTTATATCCTCGCCATTACTATATGCCCGTCGCGGTTAAAAACCTTAACTAACGTTAGCGTTAAGCTAGCTAACAACGCTTCAGTTCCTCTTTCAATCGTCTGTCTTAAGCTACGTCATCCCCCGCTAAGAGTCACAGGAGATGTAGTAAATAAAAGTCCTTCCATGTAGGCTAGAACGCAGTGAATTATGACAGTAGTTCAAGTTTCTTTATTAGTTGTCATACAAAAATACAGAGTACTTTTATATAAAATGCTTACTGTAGCCACTACAGTAACATCATTAAGTCTGCTATAAGCTATTCTCCCTCTTGTGTGTGCAGATCTTTATGCAGTTTTAAAGCACCTTGGCTTTGTTCTGAATGCACTTGGTTTTATCCTATTGAGAAAAGAAAATGCACTTGACTTTTATTAATATTATTTAAGTTAAGTTTTGCCATAATCATGTCTTTTGTCATAATCAGGTAGCTGAACAAAAAAAATACATTATATATATATATTTCTATTAATCATTTTCGGCCTTTCGGCATTCGGTTTTCGGCCAACTGTTTCCTATTTTCGGTATCGGTTTCGGCCAAGAATTTCCCATTCGGTGCATCCCTACTGGTAACACACGGTTCAACGGACATTACGTTGGGACAGTTCAAGGCTAAGTTAAGGAACTTTGAGGCCTCAGAAGACACCCACCCAGCCGCCGCGGAGGAGGGGGAGAGGGTGCTAAGAGAGAGAACCAGGACCACGACGGAACTGGCGTGTTGGCGATGCGGAGATAAAGGCCATCGGAGAAGCGAATGCACAAAGACTGTCTGGTGTAGCTTCTGCAAATCCACGGGGCACACAGACAGAGCATGCATGAAGAAACACAACCAGAGCGCGCTATACGCACATGGACAAGATGGCGACTACAGACGAGACGAAGGCCACGGACAAAATGGCGGCTACAGACGAGACGAAGGCCACGGACAAAATGGCGGCTACAGACGAGACGGAGGCCACGGACAAAATGGCGACTACGGACAAGATAACGGCTGTGGACAGGATGACAACAGCGGACACGACGGCGGCGACTATCGACGTGAGATGAATCGAGACGACGCCCAGAGAATCGATGGCGGCGGCGATCGACGTGAGGCGAGTCGAGACGACGCCCGGAGGATAACGGGACAAGAAGACTGCGCTTTTGGAGCGCGGACGGCGGGCATCGCCGGACCGGCCCAGCTGCAGCGGGCCCAGAGAAGGGGACTGATCGTGGACACGGGCGCGTCGTCCCATGTCATCAACGACAGGGGTCGGTTCAAGAACTTTGACGACACTTTCCACCCGGAGAGGCACTGCATGGAGCTGGCGGACGGTAGACGCATCTACGGATTGGCACAAGAGAGGGGAGACGCACAGGTATGCCTCACGGACAGCAAGGGGCGCTGGCGTACGGTGACGCTAAAGAACGTTCTATACGTACCATCGTTCCCACAAGGACTATTCTCTGTAATAGCTGCTACTGCAAGCGGCGCCAAGGTATTCTTCGATAAAGGTAAAAATGTTCTTGTAGAACCTGACGGTACCCGGTTTGACATAAAGATGTACCAGAGAATATGTTATCTGAAAACGGAGTGTAATGACAACGACCAGTGTAATGATAATGATGATGTGTGTAGCGAGACGGCCCGTCACGATATTCAGACATGGCACGAGATTATGGGTCATTGTAATTACGAGGATTTACTGAAACTGCAAGTAGTGTCAGAGGGCATGCACATTGAAGGGGAGAAGCGTAGACCTGACAAAAATTGTGCAATGTGCAAAACGGGGACATTTACCCAACCAAGATACAGAAATCCCACAGACAGAGTAAGGGTACCACTTGCACTAGTTGACATGGACCTAGCAGGCCCAGTAAGCAACGAGTCCATAGGAGGTTTTAAATATGTACAGTCTTTTACAGACGTGTGTACAGGGGCAGTGTGTGTTTACTTTATCAAAGAAAAGAGTGACACACTCCAGGCCACAGAAAGATTCCTGGCAGACGTAGCCCCTTATGGTACAGTAAGATGTTTGAGGTCCGACCACGAAACCGAGTTCACAAACAGAGAGTTCCAATCACTGTTGAGAAGGTATAAGATAAGACACGAGACGTCAAGTCCATATCCCACACACCAGAGCAGGGTGGCAGAGAGGGAATGGCACACCGTTTTCGAAATGGCTAGGTGTAAACTAGCAGATAGTAACTTACCAAAGAGCCTGTGGCATTATGCGGTGCAAGAAGCCGCTTACACCAGAAACAGGTGCTTTAATAAGCACTCGGGCACCACCCCGTATACAGCACTGACAGGAAAGAAGTGTAATCTAGCCAGAATGCACCGATTTGGATCAGTGTGTTATGCGTACCTGCAGGACAGGGGAAAACCCAAGTCCAAGGATGTAAAAGGATTTTTCGTAGGACACGACAGAGGAAGCCCTGCTTTCCTAGTTCATCACCCCGGTAATGGGAGAGTGCAGAAACACATGCTAGTCAAGTTTGTCACGAAGACAACCTGTGAGAGCGAGACACAGACAGAGGAGCCAGAGCTGGACTCCAGAGCAAGGTGTGTAGAAACAGAAACACATCACCCCAGTGTACTTAGTACAGCTGTACAGACAGACAGTCAGCAACCCCCAGAGGGCGATGACGAGGAGCACCTGAGGGTGACGTCAAGTGCCCCAAGCAGTGGGAGGTATCCCCCAAGGGAACACAAACCCCCAGAATATCTGCCAGACTATGCCAGGAAAGGGAGTGACGAGGAGGACAATACACCTACCCCCGTTGAGTACTACTACAGGGTAGTCAGTGGGGTAAACCCGACCTTTAAGGAGGCCACATTGTCCCCAGAAGAGGGCAGACATACAGTGGGAGGAAATGGGTGTATTCAACCAAGTTACCAGAGGGCAGACAGACAGTGGGAGGGAAATGGTTGTATTTGATCCAGGAGGGTATTGAAGACCACGGTAAATACAAAGTATGGTTCATAGAAAATTGATTAAATGCTGAAGAAATGAGCCATATGTTTGGTCCCATGTTTAAGTACAGAGGTGGATGAGTTACCAGGTTTAAAATACTGAAATGGATCTTATGTTTAACCCCATTTTAAGTACAGAGGTGGGTGGTTTACAATGTTAAAGTACAGAGGTGATTCAATGTTTAAATACAAAGAAAGACCTAGGCAGGTTAAACCATTTTATAGGTATGGACTTCGAACAGTCTGCCAACTGTGTAAAAATATCCCAGATGAGATATGTGGGAAAAGGTCCTGAGATGTTTTTGACTGAAGTAAGAAATGTATAGATAAACTGTGGGTAGCTTCAATCTGTTGGACAACCTGTACTCGCCCTGACCTATGTTCTGTAGTGAGTAAGAGTGTCATAGTATTTTTGTTGACCCCACAGAGAATCATTGAACTACGTCAAAAATATGTTTTTCGTTATCCTAGAGGTGCTGCAGACTGACAGCAGTGTTTCAGAAAAGACAACAAAGGTTTAAGGGCTTAGAGCCTACAGTGATACAATCAACAGTCCAATCAACAGTCATCTCCCGCCTCGACTACTGCAACGCACTGCTAGCTGGCCTCCCGGCCACTGCCACCAAGCCTCTTCAACTCATTCAAAATGCAGCGGCCCGCCTGATCTCAAACCTACCGAAGTCGGCCCATGTCACCCCACTTCTTAGGGACCTGCACTGGCTCCCCATTGCTGCACGTATCCGCTTCAAGGCCCTCGACCTAGCATACCGTGCGGCAAAGGGAACCGCTCCCGCCTACCTCCGGTCAATGGTCTCTAACTACACACCCTCAAGACCCCTACGCTCTGCATCTTCTGGCCGCCTCAGATCTACTCCTATCCAAGCTCCCGGAGGGTCATCAAAGAGAAGCCGCCTATTCTCAGTCCTTGCCCCACAATGGTGGAATGAACTACCCATCCCAGTTAGGACAGCCGAATCCCGTCCAATCTTTCGCCGTCGACTAAAGACTCACTTCTTCAACCATTATCTGAAATGATATAAAAAAAAAAAAAAAAAATCTAACCCCGACTAACCTTAATGTCATGCACTTGTCCTAATAAACTAACCTACACTGTAACACGCAACACTTTGATGAACATTGTTACTCAGCTGATAGAGTTATACCCTTCTTGCTGTCTTGTCGCACAGAACTTGTAAGTCGCTTTGGATAAAAGCGTCAGCTAAATGACTAAATGTAAATGTAAATGATACTATCAGACAACCTAGGATGGCTTAGAGTAGACGACAGAGTACAGCAACTTGCAATGGGCCTGGTCTACAAGATACACTACACGACCAAGGTACCCATGTACATGTCAAAATACTTCACTTCAGTGAATACCACGATCACAACACCAGAGGGAGCTCCACAGGGACTAAACACGTTTCGCACTTATGCCACATCAATGTGGAACGCCCTACCCAAAGCTGTAAAGGAATGTGAATCACTACCCACTTTCAAAAACACTCTCAAAGAACACCTACGGGAGACTGCAATTCGAAACTGGCCCATGTAAATGTCCTAACCCAACCCCCTCCAATGTACAGTAAATGACCAAGTATGGTTGTCAATATTCCAATGTACAGTTTTGCTTGTACAGTTGTACAGTGTTCCGCCTCCACCCCTCCTGCCCAACCCCCCCCCCCCCCCCCACCCCACCCACCGAACCACCTCCAATGTACAGCCCCCCCCCCCCCCCCCCACCTACTAAACCTCCCCCAATGTACAGTTTTTATGTCAAATGTATACTCTTTTCTGGACTCTTTTTGTATCACAAACAGTACTGTATTTGCAAATCTGGTATGTCATAAATGTATAGATGTAGCAGTACTGTATATCTGTATGTCATGTATGTCATATATGTCCTGATGAATTGAAAATGGGGGACCCTGATGTAAACAAGACGAAAGTCTTTCTCTGGTCTGCATCCCCTTAACAATTGTGTGTATTGAGCTGTACTGTATTGTACCCATTCTGCAATCTGTTAATAAAGTTTTCAATCAATCAATCAATCAAAGCCTGTGAAGCTGAGTATATGTTTCTAGCTATGACGATGCAAAATGTGTTTATCTAGAGCAGGGGTCGGCAACCCTAGGCACGCGTGCCCGCATTGGCACGCGGGGGCATTTTCATTGGCACAGGGGGCAGCATTAAAAAAAATTAAAAATTTAATTAATTTTCTTTAAATTTTTTTATATATTTTTTTTACTTCGCTTTGAAATATTATAGTGAAATATTTTGCACTGTTGTCGCATTTATCTTGTTGAAATCCTCCCACAGGTTCTTTTTTGTAAGTCGACTGTTTTGCACACCCCTATGACAGCTATACAGCTGTTCCCATGGTGCTCAGCTGTCAGCAGTCAGCTGGCCTCCCGCGCCCGCACGCAGTTCCCAGGTAATCACACAGTGCTGCGGTTGCATTCTGTATGTGCCGTCTTTCATGATGGCAACCCCTGCTAAGAAAGTTAAAGCAAAGGAAATTCGGGCATTCCAGCGCTCTTGGACAGACGACTACGGGTTTGTGTGTCAGAAGGACTGTGCTGTGTGTACTTTATGTTTAGAAAATGTAGTTTGCAGAACGTCAGGTGTGAAATGCCATTTTGAGACGAAGCATCAAAAAAGTTTCAAAGATCAGGCGGATAAGGCAGAATCGATTAAACGTGCCATGGCCAGGTATGGAAAGCAAGCCAGCACCCTCAAAGTGTTCACGACTGCTAAAAACCACGCAACTGAAGCAAGCTATCGCATTATTGCATTGCGAAATGTGGAAAGCCATTCACTGATGGCGAGTATATCAAGGAGGCTTTTCTCTGTAGCTCAGATGTTTTGTTTGAAGGCTTGCCAAACAAAGAGACAATCAAATCAAGGATAAAAGATATCCCCATGTCAGCTCGAAGTGTCGAGCGACGCATCAACGAAATGTCAGAAAATATCAGAGAACAGCAAACAGCTGGATTAAAAGATGCTTCGGTGTGCAGTTTAAAGTGACCAACTACAGCCCCCAGATAACGGAGCTCAGTAAAGCAAAACTTTGTCTGCATTGCACCCCCGCCCCAACTCAGATTTAGGGTTGATACAACCATCATAATAATATTGTTAATAATAACAATAACAATAATGATGTAATAATGTAAAAATTATCATTAAAAATACCTGATTATGAGAAAAAAGATTTAGGATGCACGGAATATTGTTGATATGGCACACTAGTTACAACTATATTTCAAACTGGCACTTCATGTCAAAAAGGTTGCTGACCCCTGATCTAGAGCAACTGCTCGAAGTGATGAAGATAAGGTTATGAATGTATTGCTCAAAATGCAGTAGGTAATTGAAATGTATCCTCTATACCGAATATGGTGTTTTTGAAGAATGGGCGTTCTGTCAAAACTGTTTAAAATGATGAACATTGTGTATATATTGAGACTGTTGTTTATGAGGACAACCAGGGGACCATTGTGATTACTAGGAACCCAATGTGTCAATATAGATGTAAACATGTCATTATAAATAATATCATCTCATCAGGTATGTCATCAGATAAGAAAGAATGACACCGGTTTACTGTCCAATGAACGACAGAGTAATAGATACTATGAGGGAGCCTGTTTCAAATTAAAATTGAAGGGATTTGCAAAAGTCATGTTTAATGTGAAGATATCGACTGTCATACCCTATGGATGTTTTTGGAATTATATTATTTCCTTTGTTAAATGTTTTTCCCAGAAGTCAGCCAGTATGCTAATGCAAACCTAAGTGGGAGTGTTAAGATCAGAGGCTCTGTGTAGGATTGTTAGTAACTGTCTAACTGTACATATGGCTGTTTACACTAGTAACTGTTTACCTGCATATATAATTGTCTCCACCAGTGACTGTCTAGTTGCATATATATCTGTTCCCACTAGAGGGCGCTCTAGGCGGAGCCACCCGGGTACTCCACCTTGTGGCGAGTATAAAAGAAAAGGTATACTCCCATTTCGTTCTCTCCCCCAATGTCTCTCAGTGAGAGAAGACCATGTATGTTACTGCTGCTCTTTCCATGTGAATAAAAAGAAACCACGCCAGTTCAGGCTCAAGATAGAAACCATGCCTCTTGTCTTGACCACATTATTGTCGCCCTATAGCCGAATTCTGTTAACAATCTGCTTGTGACCCAAACACCCGCAGCCCTCACAGAGAGAGAGAGAGATTTAGCACAGTAGTACAATTATGCATTACAGTGGCTAAATGCAAATGCAGATGTGAGGTTAAATCTATGGAGGAACTTACCACACAAAGGCATAGACTGGCTCAACAGGCATTCTCTTCCTGCACTGTGAAGCATGAGGATGAGAGAAAGGAGGAGGTTGTGTTACTGCTATGTTATGTCTCATATACCTCAATCAAACAATCCACCACCAATGACACTAGCCAACACTGTCTCATCAGATAATGTAAATAAAGCACTAATCAACCACAGGAAAACAGATACATAATGTACATTATGTTATAGCCATAAGTAATATATTTACATTTCGTATTGGCGAAAGTCCAAAACAAACAGTGCGACCGAAAGTCGAACGAACAATGATTGTGGTCGCGGGTGAATACATTCACCACTAGACTACAGTATGAGACCCACCCACCCTGATACAAACACAGCAATACTATGATGATGCTTTGTTTTAAAGTGTAATGGTTATGGTTAAGATAGAAAGTTATGGTTATGGTTAGGGTTGGGTAAGGTTATGGTTTGTGGTAACAGTGTGGTTAAGGTTAGATTTAGGGTTTGGACGAGGCTATCAGAAAAGTGTGTCTTGGTATAGTCTTGAGGTAAAGACACGTGCCTCCCAGGTTCATTCCCCAGCAGGAGAACTCAAATGTTTTCTGAAAACATTCAAAGTAAAAATTGCCTAAAATTTTGCCTCATATAAGGTGATATGTACATTACAGTGAAATGCTTGGTTCTGTATGAGCCTCCTTTTTTTCAACACATGAAAGAAAATATGATTTAAGAGATTTGTAAATTTACTGTTCAAAAAGCTAAGAAAGGGATTAAAATGAGGTGTATTTCTATTATTGGGGTTAACTTGTGGAACAATGTGGATATACAGTTAAGAATGAGTAATTTGATTTAGGTTTTTAAGAAAAAGGTTTGTAAAGCTATTTTTGAAAACTACAAGGGTGAATAACACTGTTTTGTTATTTTTTTTCTTTTAGAATACTGTTTTGGAATCTACATTTTTGTATTTTTTTGTAAAGCTACATTTTTAAAAACTACAATGGTGAATAATACTGTTTTGCTTACTTTTTTTTTTTTTTTTTTTTGGAATACTGTTTGAGTGTAAATGTTTGTATTTTTTGGTAAGACTATAGGACAAGCACTATGCTTCAGTCTGTACCTTTTTAGTCACTGTAAATAATCAAATATTGATAAATGATGATGTATATTGTACTGTGTGTGATGATGACTGAAAAAATAAACTACTACTACTACTACTACTACTACTACTACTACTACTACTACTACTAAAAATAAACTACGGTACTACTACTACTACTGAGATTGTGCTTCATACAGTAAAAAAAAAAGTAAATTGAATAAAAATACAAAATACAATGTACAAAAGTACAAAATGCAAAAATGAGGAAAAAGAACAATGCAAAAATTTGGTAGATATGTACGTACATATTGTACGTTTTTGTAATTATGTCAATATATAAGTTACGGCTATAACTGTCACAGTTCCTAGTTACTCCATCCATCTCTCTCTCTCTCGTCCATTGTTCTATAGTCCAGGGGTTCCCAAAGTGGGAGTCGCGACCGCCGCGGGCGGGGGGGGGGGGGGGGGGGGGGGGGGGGGGGGGTTGCACTGAATGCAGTCAGGCCACTGAATTTAGAAGCAGGCCAGGCCAGTGTTTCTAGTTGCAGCAGCGCAATAGAACAACCAGGAGATCACTGCAACTCACACAAGTTGGAGAACTATCTCTCTCTCTCTCTCTCTCTCTCTTGCTCTCACACACACACAAAGGGAGCCGCATGTGATTGGTGGAGGCGGGAAAAAAAACTGTTGTTGCTAATCATTGACACATGCTAGCCTGTAATAATCCCCCCCAGAAAAATCTACTTTGCATTTGATATATTGCAAATATATGCCATCACACACACTGGCATTTAAAGGGTTAGAATTATAAAAATGAATATGTGGTGTTATGATCAGGGCTGAAGTTGAATAAAATATTGTATTTTTTTCAATCTGACATTACAAAAAAACTGAAAATCCATCAAAATCAGTGTTATTGCTAATCATACATATGCTAGCCTGTTTTTTAACAAGAATTTGTGATGCCATCACAAACACTGGCATTTAAAGGGTACAAATAAAAAAGAAAATGGAAATTAAGTCTTTGTAACAAAAAATGTCATGGTGGGGGACCCCAGACCCCCTGCTTAAAAAGTGGCCTGACTGGGGCTATATTTTGCACTATATTTCCTGGCCTGAATGATTTCCCCAGTCCAGCCCTGGTTAAAAGCCTCCAATGCTTATTAGTGTGTGTGCGTTTGAACGTTTGAATGTTTCAACCATACATTTCCATTTATAAAAAAACAAAAAATAAAAAAGATAATTTTCTTTACCTCCTATAATAGTGGGGGTCGCGGCTCTCTGACACCGTTATTTGGGGGTCGCGGCCTGAAAAGTTTGGGAACCCCTGCTCTAGTCCATTGTTCTTCGACCGTGTCTAATCCTTGTTGTCATCCTTCGCCGCAGTCCTACCTGGCTCTTCACCCTGTTCTCTGGCTCTCGATAAGACGTGCTCTGACCCATGCCTGCCTGACAACTCTCCTTGCCTTTCCCCGGATACCCCCCTGGACTGTACGAGTGCTCCCCCCGTGTATCGACCTCTGCCTGAATACCAGACTACTCTTTTCTCATTAAATATACCCGTACTGGGTTTGAACAATACCTGTCTACCATTGCTCTTTATCTGCATATTGGGTTCAATACCCCGGGACGTGACAATAACATAACGTATAATTTGTACCTTTTTCCTGTGGTCAATAAGTAGCTACTTTATTTACATATTTTAAGTGAGATCGGGCTGCACTAGCGGTCTGGGTCCTCACCTGCCCTGCCCCGTCCTCTCCCCGCTCTGCCCTCCAGCCTTGGGCAGCGCTCTGGGACTTCCACGCATAAACCACCACCAGGAGAAAGGAGATGAAGTAGAACATCTGCAACAGAGGAAACACGACGCACGCAGAAAGAGACATCAACAAAACATAATCTCTTCATCCTCAAACCTTTATTTCAACTCGTAAGACACTGAGGTTAGGGTACCCTCATTTACACCAACGACGAGCTTACAAAACAAGATACAGTTTATCAGTAAGGTTATGGTTAGTTTAAGGTAACAGTGTGGTTAAAGTTAAGTTAGATTTGGGGTTTGGGCGAGGCTATCACAGTGTGTCTTGGTAGTCTTGAGGTAAAGACACTTGCCGCATGCAGAAATAAACATCAACAAAACATAGTCTCTTCATCCTCAGACTTCATTTCAAACCTTTATTTCAACTCATAAGACACTGAGGTTACCCTCATTTACAGCAACGACGAGCTTACAAAACAAGGCACAGTTTATCAGCAATTACATACATTAGATTTTAGATTCGATTAGATTAAAATGTATTGTCATTATGCAGCACAACCGGAGTGCAAATGTAACAGTAAAGTGCAACAGTAATATACTATGTAGGCTACAGGTGATTAAACTGGGTCTGACATATATAAATTAGTACTACTGAGTATAGTGCTAATCAGATGTATGTACAGAGTTTTAGTATTGATATGTACAGTGATACAAGTATAAAGACACTATGGTAGTAAGTCATACTGGCCAGCAGCATAACTAGTAAGAGTAGGTAGGGTATGTACAGATATATAGTATCTACAGATATGTACAGACAGATGTGGATAGATATATATACTGTACATATAGGCACAATAAATAAGAATAAGCTATGAAAGATCAGCTGAGCCAGTTACAAGTCGACACACAGTGGTCGGAGATCATACTTTTAAATGCAGCAAAACCTTCAGCTTCAGAGTCAGTCGGAGGGCATTCCAGGTGTTGGAAGCATCAAAGGAATTTGTTTTCCTAGTTCAAAGCAAACTGGAGGAACCCTAAGAACCAACCAGTCATTTGAATGTGTGGAATAGGTTCCAAGATTCCATTCCAACAGTGTTGTGATGTAAAAGGGAAGTTTACCAATAAGGGCTTTTATACCTTTCAACCAGAGAAGGCCAATTCAACCTTTTCACAAGTAAAACTCACTGTAATGGCTGCCTTGTGCTTTGTGTAACGCATTTGTTATTGTAAAGTCATACCGTACATACTGACAAACTCCTCCCTTCTTTGGTTTACAGATGGAAAATTCAGTGTAGGCGGTCTTGTTTTATTACTGAAGTGATGTAGGTTTAACACTGTCTAAACTGTCTATGTCTTCTATAAACATTCAGATGTATTACCATTGTCTACTGTTTATACTCACTGTTCATACTGTTTATACCCTAGCATGTTTTATCTTCCATGTTCTATATATATTTCTACTCATATTATTTAAACCACTGGCTACATTGGTTGTATTATTATCCATAATGTATTCATATTTATACTACCGTCTATAGTGTTACTAGCAACTCATTCTGTTTATACTGTTATTAATACTGTTAGCGTAGCATATACTTTTTCATATATACACATGTTATACATAATGTACATTACAATGCACTTTACTGCTGTGATGGATCACGGTCTATGTGGGTTAGGTTTTAGTTTATTCCTGTGTGCTTTGGATGTATTTTGGGTTTTCTCTGGTGAGCTGTCAATCACCAGACACCAGTTATATTTCGTATTGGCATCGCGTCCCGCTCTTAAGCCATACCGAGATATACCTCATCTCATGTACCTATTGTACTCCATCAATGAATAAACCTAAATACACCCAGCACCTGCCAGGCCCCGCCCCTACTGCCGTACTATATTAGTACTGGGCATGGCCACCACTCACTCTTCCTCTATTTTCGTTTCCATCATAGCGGATGCAAGACACCCTATGCAACTAGTTGATATGAAAAGTTTAGAGAAATTAGGTTTGAGTGCTTACCGAAGATTTGCCTACCCCTGAAATCTTCGCGGCATGTTCTGGCGGTTCTGCGACTCTGCAGCGGGATGCATTTTCGATGCATCTCAGTGTCGAGTTCTGTAGTCTCCTTGTCTTGTTGACGGCAGACAGAGGGACAGTGTGTGAGGTGTAGCTATCGAGCTACCTCGCACAAGGTAGGACTTACGCCACTAGGCATTATCGCTGGTGTTAGTAAATGCTGCTTGTTGTGAGTTGTATTTTGCGCCAGGGGCAGGATGTTTGGGTAAACGTCCCTCTAAGAGGTGGACGTTTCCCAGGCTGTCCTGGAGCGCGCTGCTAATACTAAATGCTATAAATGCTGGGTCAATGTTCTACTGTTCCCCGCTGTGGGATGTCACTAGGCATGACAAATGCTGGCGTTTGTGATGTGCTCGAGTTGTCCCGAGAGACAACCAAGTGTGTATTGGCGCAAGCGGCGGGATATCTGGGTAAACGTTGTTGTTTTCCCCATTATCCTGGACGCTTCAGGACGCACTAGACGTCGCCGACTGGGGAATGTTCAAGAGGAGTAACAGTGACGTCAGCGATTTCACAGACGCTGTGGTGTCATTCATAACAACACTGGCTGATAGTATCGTCCCCACAAAGAAGGCGAGGGTGTTCCCAAACCAGAAACCATGGGTGGACAGTACTATCAGAGCAGCCCTGAACTCTCGCACCACTGCTTATAACCGGGGCAGAGAGTCAGGAAACATGGAAGAGTACAAGACAACAGTCTACACTCTGCGCAAGGCTGTCAAACTTGCTAAGAGGACGTATGCCGACAAGATGGAGGCACAAATGGCACAGAATGACACAAGAGGCTTATGGCAGGGACTGAGGGCTATAACTGACTACAAAGTCAGCGCCCCCTCAATGGGGAGCGACAACGCCTCCCTTGCGGACCAGCTCAACACCTTCTACGCGCGGTTTGGTGCAAACAGTGGCACTGCTACCCCAACGGCTAGTGACGTCACTGGTGCGCCGGCTGTTGTGGAGGGGGGGGGGGAATCCGCGGGGGGCAGGGGCGGATTTAGGATTGTAGGAGATCCGGGGCTTAGCCCAGATGGGCCCCCCTTTTTTTTTTTTTTTTTTTTTTATACTTTTTTTTTTTTTATTATTATTATATTTTTTGGGCAGGCAAGGGACAGATTTTTTTTGAATTTAATGAACCTGTACGTGCAATTTCCTGCAATATAGAGCCTTCAATCTTGACCAATAAAGCTGTTCTTTTCACTATAAAACTCAGTTAACCATAACGTAGTTATGGTTAGATTTATATATTGGGGGGGGATATATCATATTTTTCATATAATCAAAAAGTGGTGGAGCAAGATCATACCTTTGCTCCCCCAAGTTCAATAGTGGGAGAGCAGAGATGCTCCAAATGCTCTTATGGCCAGGCGTCTATGATTCACTGATACAAAGTAAAATAGTGCAGTGCAATAAAATAGTTAGTAAAATAGAATAAAATAATGCAATAGTGCATTGCAATAAAATAGTTATCATCGTATTTTTTCGGGAGGCCGGTAAGGAGTGCATTACAGTAGTCAAGTTGGCTTGAGATAAAGGCATGGATCTGGTTTTCAGCATCCTTTTGATTTATAAATGGCCGTACTTTAGCTATGTTTCTAAGGTGGAAGAATTAAGTTTTTGTCAACTTGTTGATTGTGATTTAAAGCTTAGGTCTGAGTCTACCATAACACCAAGACTTAACTCACTCAAATACAGTTAGCAGCTGGATAGACCACAGATGGAGATTAGCTTCTGCTAAATCTGGTGCAAACATATTTTCATGTAACAATGATGAATTGTATAAAAAAAAAAAAAAAAAAAAAAAAAAAAAAATTCTGGGCTTCTCAGAATACATCCGGGGCTTGAGCCCAGGTAGCCACCCCCTAGCTCCGCCCCTGGCGGGGGGGCGGGGACGCTCTCTCATTGACGGTACACAGTGTGAGAAGAGCATTTATGCAGGTGAACACCAGGAAGGCTGCTGGCCCAGATGGTATAACAGGACGCATACTTAAGTCCTGTGCCAACCAGCTTGCCCCGGTGTTCACCGCCATATTTAATCAATCCCTGGCGGAGTCAGTGGTCCCTGCCTGCTTCAAGATGTCTACCATCATCCCTGTACCGAAGAAACCCTCCCCAACATGTCCAAATGACTACAGACCGGTGGCACTCACCTCTGTGGTCATGAAATGTTTTGAGAGGCTGGTCAAGGACCACATTTGTGCCTCCCTCCCCAGTGATATGGACCCTATGCAATTTGCATACAGGACAAACAGGTCCACTGACGACGCGGTCTCCCACCCTCTCCCACCTTGACCGTCAGAAGGGGGGCTATGTGAGACTGTTGTTCATTGACTACAGCTCAGCGTTCAACACCATAGTCCCCACCAGACTGGTGGACAAGCTGATCGAGCTGGGTCTGAGCTCCGCCCTGAGCGCCTGGGTACTGGACTTTCTGAGTGAAAGACCCCAGGCGGTCAGGGTGGGGGGTCAGACCTCCAACACCATCACCCTGAGCATCGGGTCCCCCCAGGGCTGTGTTCTAAGCCCCCTGCTGTACTCACTCTACACACACGATTGTGTGGCCAAGTTCAGCTCCAACTCCATAGTGAGTGAGAAGGCCTACCGGGAGGAGGTTGAGGTACTGGAACGCTGGTGCCAGGACAACAGCCTGCTCCTGAACATTGGTAAAACCAAGGAGCTGATCGTGGATTATAGGAGAGGACAGCAGGAGACACACACACCACTGAGGATTAACGGGGCTACCGTGGACAGGGTGAGCAGCTTTAAGTACCTGGGGGTCCACATCTCAGAGGATCTGACATGGTCAACACACATAGACACAGTAGTAAAAAAGGCGAAACAGCGCCTCTACCACCTGAGACAGTTAAGGAAGTTCAGAGTATCGGGGAAGATACTCCAGTCCTTCTACTCAGGAGCTGTAGAGAGCATCTTGACCGGAAACATCACTGCCTGGTATGGAAACAGCACGGCACAGGACAAGAAGGCCCTACAGAGAGTGGTGCGCTCAGCCGAGCGTACCACGGGTATTGCACTACCTCCCCTGCAGGTTCTATACAACAAGAGGTGCAAATCCAGAGCCTGCAGGATAATGAAAGACCCTCACCACCCCAATAACAGCCTGTTCCAGCTGCTGAGGTCAGGCAGACGCCTGCGAACCCCAGCTACTAGGACAGAGCGGCTTAGGCTCAGCTTCTTCCCCCAGGCCATCAGAGCCCTGAACAATGAACATTGAGTGCCACAGAACACTGAACTATCCACACATAAGCACACATGAACACACACACGACACGCACGCTGTGCACGCCCACACACTAGCAGCCACTTAACACTTTAACATGAGCGAGCACACACTCATGCCGCACACACGCACACTTATGGCCAAAAGGAAAGGCCACTTTAAATTAGAATAACAGGAACAGTGTATTGCACTACCAAAGCTACCTAGCATGTCCTATATGCTCTGTAAATAACTATGTACAGATACCGAGATGTCACACCATGTTACCTGTTACCTGTTTATTGCACAATGTTTTTTTTTTATTGGATTCTATTATATGTTGTACCACTGTATTGCACATCGTTGCGGGCAAGACCACCCGCATTTCATTGTATACTTGTATGCCGTGACAATTAAAACTCTTGATTTGACTTGACTTGAGCGCGCGGCTAACGCTATGCTATATTGGGCTACTGTTTTCTGTTCTGTCTCTCTGCTACGGGAAGGTCTGTCTATACTACGGTCTTCCCTCCTCTCAACCATTCATGCTGACGGTCAATCGGTGTCTACTGGGGGAGTATTGCGGGGGGCTTTGTTTACCTTCATGGGTAAATGGGCTGAGGTCTAGGGCTGGTGTGCTGTTGTGAATATTATGAATGAATGCGGGACTGGTTCTCTCTGGTCCGCAATCCCTTAACGTTGTGTGAATGGGCTTGCCCATTCTACAGTATTTTCGTGGTGTTAGTTCATTTATTCAGTAACCCCTTCATGGTGCACACTACAGTGGAGGTTGCTGGTTGCAACCACCACTGGTGCTCCGTGTTAGCATCAGTCCTTTGCTTTTGACATGTTGAAACAGTGCCCCGCCCGGCCGACGCCATGAGGTGGGTCGGCCCGGCGAGTGGCTGGTGGGCTGCTAAAGCCTGTACCGCCACGGTATGGAATTGGCAGCGATTAGTAACTGTGTTTCGAATTGCTGTTTTTTTCTATCAAAAGATGGTGTCTGGTGGCGGGGCCTTGAGGGCCAGCCGACGTCGACACATCGCGCGAGGTTGTTGACGTTATTAGCTTTGACCTAGCCGCAAGCTATAACCACTCAGGGCTCCCCTCTCCGCAGATGATCTTGGTCTTCCGCTGGAGCGCGGGCGGTATTGTCCTAGGCCCCACACCGCCTCACACCGCGCAGCCAGAAGAAGAGAGAGCACGGCCTTGTCAGCGGCAATGACGAGGCCCTTGACAGGCGGCCATGTTTTCCCCCGCCAGAGGTATCCTGGGCGTTGAATCGACAGGTGTCCACAAGGCCGACAGCCTTGGCGGCTGAGGGATCGGCCATGTTGGATGAGCTCGGCTTGGAATATACAAGCCGTCGACGTCCTGCCGCGAGCAGCCCGCTCTCCGATCACTCCCTCTCCCAACACCAGCGGAAAAAGGGGCTCTGATTGTTTCCTTTGGCTGCGGGCCACGTGCCTTCGTTGAAGCGCGTGCGGCCCCACTTTTCGCTTCTCATGGGGACAGGGGCTGACACCCAGTTGATGGCTGAGCCTGGGTCTGTCCGTGAGAATGTTGTGCTGTCAAGCGGCTCCCACACCATAAGCTGTGTTGGTTGAGCCTGGTGTTACGTCTGTCAACTATAAGTGTTGTCAGCAGGGGGGCTCGAAACCTTTTTTAGGCACACAGTGCGGGCTTCCCCGACCTTGCCTTCGCCAGGCCAGGTATCATGTTGGTGCCTCCCACTCCCGCGAGATCGGCAGTGGTCTGAAAAGAAGAGGTGCGCGTGATTTAGGTGGTAGTAATATCACTGTAGGGCTACGGTGTGTAGGAACCCATGGGGTCCTCACGCCTTGCATGTCCGGCTGCAGAACAACTCCTCAGCATGTTCTGGAGGGATGTTCAGTGGGGGGGCTTTTGTCACCTAGATTGATGTCAGCTTCCCCCGTATCAAACTGGCCCTTTCTGTCGGGGTCCCCCCTTGGGTGCGATTGTCTCGTGGGTAGTGTCAGGTTCCGACCCGACTCCACGGAACGCTCTGCTCGCACGGGTCCAGGGTTGGCTACGCACAGCGGGTGGGACCGGGCCGCCTATCTACAGTTCCTGGCGGACCTGCGCCACATGGCGGCGGGTGCGTTGGGAGTGTCATCACATATGGCTACGGCAGTACCATATGTCGAGGTGGATGGAGAGAATGCTGAGGCGGGGACTTGTATTTACACAACCCCACCCGTTTTCGGGTTTGGTACAGACCCTATTGTCAGGGTCACCAGCAGTGACAGCTCTGGTCAACGAGATCCAATCTCTGTGGATGAAGCAAGCCATCGTCGTGGCGTTTTCCTCCCGGTGTTCTCTGGTGCCTGAGAAATCGGGAGGGGGGGTGTCAGACCCATGCTGGACCTGTCCCATGGGAAGGTTCAGCATTTTTTGGATCGTCTCCTACCTGTTGAACACTGTCAGGTGGGGGTCTGGTTCTCCTCCATAGACCTGTAGGATGCGTATTCGTATCTCCGATCTTCCATCCTAGGGCTTACCTACGCTCCCTTGCAGGGTTAGCGTATGAGTACCAGAGGCTGCCGTTCGGTTTTCTCTGGCTCCCCGCATCTTCACCAAGTGCGTGGAGGCCGCACTGGGGCCTCTGCGTCGTCAGGGGTTACGAAGTGTATTCTGCCCTGACGACGTTCTGGTCCTTGGCGGTCAAGGTGGATCATCAGGTTTCGTACCAGGCAGGTTCCTACCAGCCTGGGGTTTGCTGTAGACTGGAAGTAGAGTACTCCTCTTCCCAGTCAACGGTTGGAGTGCTATGGGCATCCCTCTCAGAGTGTGTTGTCGACACGCTCGGGAGGTTCCGTCCTAGGACGGTTACGGCGCTGTCCGTGATACGCCTGCTCGGTATGATGGCATCTGCTCATTCCGTGGTCCCTCTTGGCCTCCTCTTCACCCCAGGGGGGGGTTACGGAGGTGGGTTTTCCAGTATGGAAATAGACCCGGTGAGAGGCAAGTGGAAGGTTCCCGTGTCAGTACTGGGGGACCTCGCCTCTGGGGAGGGCCTGGGGTCCTCACCAGGGGGGTCCCCATGGGCAGTAGGCTATCACACGTCACGTTTTTCACCGACGCCTCCCTCGCTGGAGACGCGTCGGGCCAACGCAGTAGGGGGCAGCTGGCAAACCGTGCTGCCCGGTCTGCGCTACGTTCAATGTGTTGGTATTGAAAGCGGTCCTTCTGGTCCTCAAACGGTGTTGATCAGGACGGACAATACGACGTCAGTGTCGTATATCGACAGACAGGGAGGAGTACGCTCCCCCCGTCTGCACCGGGCGGCGGGCGGCTGGCTATGGGCGTTCTCCATCTGCGCGGCCTGAGGGCTCTCCACATCCCCGGCAGGGTGAATGTGGGTACAGGTGTAATGTCGCGGGCGGTCCTCACCCTGACGGGTGGGGATTACGTCCGGACATAGTCAGGCAGGTCTGGGGCCGATGCCGTGCCGCCTGGGATTCTTTCCCCCATACATCTGTTAGGTCAGTTGTTGGGGCGGGTACGTTGAGGAGTGCAGGTCCTTGATCCTGATTGCGTCGGACCGGGGCGCAGCTGTGTGGTTCCCGGTCCTGATCCAGCTCTTGGTATCCCGTCATGGCCTGTTCCTTGGTCATCGCGGGCCCTCTCTCAAGCGCATGGGTCTCTGTGTTAGTTCCCTGTGCTGGGCCAGCTGCTGGTGGATTGGCTGGTGAGAGGGTGAGTCTGGAGAGGATGGATCCTTCTGTGGTTGGTACCATCCGGAACGCGCATGCTCCTTCCACTATCGCGGGTTACACGGGTAAGTGGCGTATTTTCCAAGAGTGGTGCAAGGCCACCCTCTTGTGAAGTGTTTCCTGCTTGGCGTTGACGCCTTAAGCCGGTGAAACGCTCTTTGGCTCCGAGCTGGGATCTTCAATTGGTCCTCGTCGGTTGTCCTTGGCCCCGTTTGAGCCTCTTGAGCAAGCACTGTTGGAACGGCTGTCGTTCGAAAACTGCGTTCTTGCTGGCCATCACATCCGCTAAAACGCGTGGGTGTGCTTTGTGCTCTCTCGGTACGGCCAGAGTGCCTGTCTTTTCGTTCCGATAGCGGTGCCACTCTGCGGCCTAATCCAGCCTTCGTGCCTAAAAATATCCTGAGTGTTTTCTGCTCCAGGGATATTATGGTTCAGGCGTTTCATCTGCCTCCTGACGCTAGTGAGTTGGAGGCGGGCCTTCACCTGTCATGTCCGGTCCGGGCTTGGGGGTTACCTCAGCCGTACTCAGGGCCTCAGGGCTACCGTTCAGTTGTCTGTTACGGTGGTTCTCGTGCTGGTAAGGCACTATCGAAACAGCGCCTGTCCCATTGGTTGTGCGAGGGCATTGCCCTTTGCTACACGTTGGCCGGGCTGGCTCCCCCTGGGGGCGTCAGGGCGCACTCCACTCGTGGGGTGGCAGCCTCTGCCGCTCTGCTGGGTGGGGCCTCGGTGGAGGACATCTGTGCTGCAGCTTCATGGTCCTCCCCGGTCCCTTCGTAAGGTTTTACCTCATGGACATGACCGAGGGTTCTGTCTCCCAGGCGGTTCTGAGGTCTGTGGCCTCTCCTGCTTCCCGTCCCTTGGTGGGGTAGCAGGGGTGTGTGGGTATGGGCCACAGTGTGTTGTGTCACACGTGGTTCCGCCTGTGCTGTGTGTTCAAGGGGTTCTAGTTCCCTCTTGTTCGCACTCGGGTGGAGTTGACTGCGCCCCCTCTTCATTAGGAAGGATGGGGTGACGGGACTCCCCTCCCCCTTGATGTGGGCTTACGGGTCCTCAGGGGGTGCATCTGTCGGGCCTCGCGTCCGCTCTACCCCATATCTCGGTATGGCTTAAGAGCGGGACGCGATGCCAATACAAAATATAACGACAGGTTATGTATATAACCTAGTTATATGAGTACTGGCTAAGCGTCCCGCTCTTAGCGTGCCCTGAGTTCCCTTGGGGAAACTTTTCTTTGGAAACGATTTTTTCCGAGGAAGAGTGAGTGGTGGCCATGCCCAGTACTAATATAGTACGGCAGTAGGGGCGGGGCCTGGCAGGTGCTGGGTGTATTTTGGTTTATTCGTTGATGGAGTACAATAGGTACATGAGATGAGGTATATCTCGGTATGGCTTAAGAGCGGGACGCTTAGCCAGTACTCATACAGTCGTTAATTGCCATGCGGCATGGCAGGTGTGGGGGCTTGATTGCCACCTGATTGGTGTCAGGTGTGCAGTGCCTTTAACTAGGCTTGGTTTCCTGTGTTCAGGTTATTGTTAATTTCATGTTTTCCCTCAGTAGTAGAGGAGTGTCCCAAGTACATGTTTCTAGGGTTTTCTCTGTCTATAGTGCTTTTGGTTTCTTGTTTGTTTACTAGGCAGTGGTGGTTATTTTGGGGTCTTTCCCCATTTATTTTATCCTGGTGTTTTGTGTTTTATATAGCTTTTCTTTTTATTTATTTCAGTGTTCTTGTGTTTTCACTCACTCTATCTCATCACTCTGCAATTCTAGTGGTTAACTTTAAGATGCCCTCCTTTTGTGTGTGTCTGCGTATGTATCCTACCACACATGCCCCCCCCCCCCCCCCCAATCCTGACAACCTCCTCTTTGCACTGCATAGGTGCTAACTACACTAACTAAAATGAAAAGCAACGAGTGGCTCTTAGGGTTATCGTTAAGCTCTGACTGTGTTGGAGATGGAATGAGACTGCATGACTGCATCTCTGTTGGAGATGGAATGAGACTGAATGACTGCATCTCTGTTGGAGATGGAATGAGACTGAATGACTGCATCTCTGTTGGAGATGGAATGAGACTGAATGACTGCATCTCTGTTGGAGATGGAATGAGACTGAATGACTGCATCTCTGTTGGAGATGGAATGAGACTGAATGACTGCATCTCTGTTGGAGATGGAATGAGACTGAATGGCTGCATCTCTGTTGGAGATGGAATGAGACTGAATGACTGCATCTCTGTTGGAGATGAAATGAGACTGAATGACTGCATCTCACCAGTGCCAACGGCAGGGTGTGTTCACAGATGGCTCCACGACCGACATCCAAACCCCCAGCCTTGTTCATAGCGCTGGTGAACATCAGGATAAGAACAGCCAGGAGGTCTGCCAGGGCAAGCTGCACCAGGGGTTGCACCTACACACACACACACACGCACACATTTTAATGATTTATTTAAAATGATTTATTTATATCCACATAAATACAAGTCTGTCAAGGACATAAACACTAATAATAATGATAATGATAATAATAATAATAATAATAATAATAATAATAATAATAATAATAATAATAATAATAATAATAATAATAATAATAATAATAATAATAATAGAAAACATTATTTTTATAGCACCTTTCACACAATAATAGCATCCCAAAGTGCTTCACAGCAGTGTAGTCACAAAATAGACATAAGAAAATGAGCATACAGTTGGCATAATAATGCAATCAGATATTGAGAGACAGTTAGTTACAAAGGGACACACACACACACACGCATGGACGCACGCACACACACACACACACACACACACACACACACACACACACACACACACACACACACACACACACACACACACACACACACACACACACACACACACACACACACACACACACACACACACACACACACACACACACACACACACACACACACACACACACACACACACACACACACACACACACACAGGGGTTGTAGAAATATCTGAAACCAATCTGAGAAACCTACCTTTTTTAATTTGTAATTTATATTCAATTTACTCAATATGGAATATTCTTTAAATTATGGGTTTCTGATATTGGAGATTTGGAGGTTTTAACGGTATATCTCTGTGGTGAGAGGAATGGAGGTGTTGTGTGTCTCTGTGACAGACTGTATGAGGTACTGTGTGTCTCTGTGTCTCTGTTATAGACTATATGAGGTACTGTGTGTCTCTGTGTCTCTGTGACAGACTGTATGAGGTACTGTGTGTCTCTGTGTCTCTGTTATAGACTATATGAGGTACTGTGTGTCTCTGTGTCTCTGTGACAGACTGTATGAGGTACTGTGTGTCTCTGTGTCTCTGTTATAGACTATATGAGGTACTGTGTGTCTCTGTGTCTCTGTGACAGACTGTATGAGGTACTGTGTGTCTCTGTGTCTCTGTTATAGACTATATGAGGTACTGTGTGTCTCTGTGTCTCTGTGACAGACTGTATGAGGTACTCACTGTGTGTCTCTGTGACAGACTGTATGAGGTACTGTGTGTCTCTGTGTCTCTGTCACAGACTGTATGAGGTACTGTGTGTCTCTGTGTCTCTGTTATAGACTATATGAGGTACTGTGTGTCTCTGTGTCTCACACACACACACACACACACACACACACACACACACACACACACACACACACACACACACACACACACACACACACACACACACACACACACACACACACACACACACACACACACACACACACACACACACACACACACACACACACACAGTGACTCACCTGTTCCTGCAGATGCTTCCATCTTGCAATAGAAACCACCAAGACAGAGAAACTCCCAATCAAACTGCAACATAAAACAATCCATTGTAAACATGCATGATAACTAACCATCTGCTGTAACTCTATGTTGTGTCTTTTATATCGACGGTGCATCTGTAATACATTTTGGATTTAATTTAATTGAATACAATACATAGGGCACTAAACCTTCAGCTGAAAAGGCTTTTCCATTCCAAGCCAAATCAAGATGATTTTATAGAATTAATCCGTCGGCGGACCGCAAATGACATCTGGTCATAAATCAATATCTCCAGATTGCCTCTTTAACACCCCGACCCGCCGAGGGCCAGAACCAAGGGTCCCCTGTAACGCTTGGGTTCCCTGGCCCCGCCTGAGAACCACCCACCATTCTGACACCTGTCACTGGGCTTTCCTGTCACTTATCTCCCTGTAACTTGTCATTATTATCTTCTCTCCTAGACGCCCTGCGTCAGTGTACTATCTGTTGCTATTACTCTAGGTGTACCGTTCTACAAATAGATAGAACCACCATTAACGAGTAAACAACCCTCTCTGCCTCTACTTATTACTCCACAAGTGGAACCTACCTATCTCCGTCGTAACAGTTCCCCCCCCACCCCGAGCCTGTGACCCTCCGACACAATCAAAGGGGGCCCAGAACACAAACATAATGGGCTTCCTGAGCCCCCTCCATCTCCAGGCCCGGCAGCCGCGAACCCCAACCCCGGAGGACCCGGAGTCCGGCGCCCCCGCAAGCCAAAGCATCACACCACTCTATACATTGTTAATGTGGTAAATTACTATTGGCCCATTTCCAGCAACCATCACTCCAGTGTTCTAATGGTACATTGTGTTTGCTAATCGCGTTAGAAAGCTAATGGATGATTCGAAAAACCTTGAAAACCCTTGTGCAATTACGTTAGCACAGCTGAAAATGAGTTTGCAGGGGGCGCCCTCGTGGCGCATACCATAGTGCCTCGCGCACCTACGCGGCCGACCCGGGTTCGATCCCAGCTCCCGTCGTTATTTGTCGCATGTCCTCCCCACCTCTCCTCCCGTTCGCCCTCTCCTCTGTCAGTCCTGCGTGGCCAATAAAAAAGCTGTAAAAATGCAAAAAAATTATAAAAAAAAAAAGAAAATGAGTTTGCTGGTTAGAGAAGCTATAAAACTGGCCTTCCTTTGAGCTAGTTGAGTATCTGGAGCATCCCATTTGTGGGTTCGATTATACTCTCAAAATGGCCAGAAAAAAAGAACTTTCATATGAAACTCGACAGTCTATGCTTGTTTTTAGAAATTAAGGCTATTCCATGTGAGAAATTGCCAAGAAACTGAACATTTCATACAACAGTGTGTACTACTCCGTACTCCCTTCAGAGAACAGCACAAACAGGCTCTAAACAGAGTAGAAAGAGAAGTGGCAGGCCCCAGTGCACAACTGAGCAAAGAAGACAAGTACATTAGAGTTTCTAGTTTGAGAAATAGATGCCTCACAGGTCCTGAACTGGCCGCAAAACGCCAGTGTCAACGTCTACAGCAGGGAGGGGCAACTGGCGGCCCGCATGGAACCGACGTTCCATGTGGCCCCAGGCCAATATAAAAAAAATAAATAAAAAAATTATAATATTTTTTTATTTTTTTATTTTTTTTAATTTTTTGTATTGTATTCGACTAAGAAGAGTTGGCAGTCGACTATGGCTCCTTTCGATTGATTAGTCGACTATTTGACTAATAGGGGTCAGCCCTAGTGTGGACATATGAAACGCTGTTGAAAGTGCCGTGCAGCAATATGGGGGTTTTGATAAACTGTCGGCTGTTGTTACCGATGGAGCACCGGCAATGAAAGGAAAACGCACAGGATTCGCCGGGCTTCTAAGGCAGAGTGGCGTTGAGTGTCCAATGCTGCACTGCATTATACATCAGGTAAGTTCGCTAACATAATTTCCATCTATTGTGGGTCACTATAATGACCAATGCGAGTCGAGTGTAGTCAAATTATATGCGAGAGTCGTTAAATAGTTTTTATTTTTTTTTATCTGATATAGGAGGCTCTCTGTGCCAAGAAGCTTGACTACTACAGCCATGTTATGGATTTGGTTACCAAGGTTACCAATCTAATTCGTGGAGGCAACAGGTCACTAAACCATAGAAAGTTTGTCTCCTTTTTGGAAGAGATGGACACTGATTATGGCGACTTGCAGCTACACACAGAAATCCGATGGCTGAGCCGTCGGAAAGTACAGGAGCGACATTGAAACACTGCAAATGCAATTCAATGATCGGTTTGAAGATTTCAACGGCATGCAGTCACGGATAGCGCTGTTTGCCGGCCCCCTCACCGCTACGGTGTCAGAGCAGCCCCCACCGTTGCAGCTTGAACTGTGCGAGCTACAGTCAGATCCTTTTTTTCAAGCAAAGAGAAATGAGAGGGGAATTTCGTTTTGGAAACTGCTACCTGAGCCCCGCTTCCCACTCCTCAGGGACTTTGCCCTCTCTATGGCCAGTATGTTTGGGAGCACATACATATGTGAGAGCAATTTCTCAAACATGAAGCACATCAAGTCAAAGTAGAGAAACAGGCTGTCGGATGAAACATTATTTCATCTGATGCAGATTGCATGCACAAACATTGAAGTTGACATTCCTGCTATTGTGCGCCAAATGGAGAGACCACAAGTGTCTCATTAAAGACAGGGGGGAGGAGGAGATGATGAAGAGGTGTAGAGGGGGGGAAGGAGATGATGAAGAGGTGTAGAGAGGGGGGAAGAGATGATGAAGAGATGTAGAGAGGGGGGGAGATGATGGAGAGGTGTAGAGAGGGGACCATTATTATTATTATTATTATTATTATTATTATTATTATTATTATTATAACCATTATTGACCCACTGTGGGGCGAGGGTGAATGTCATGCCAGTTTGATGAAGGGTCAATGGGAGGCATGTAGTATTGCACTTTACTTTACTTGCACTTTACTTGTTTACTTTTGTAGTGTTCAGATAACACTAATAACACAAACACAAAGCAGCATTCCTGCTGCATTTCACTACAACAGTAAATCAAAAGTGCAATAATAAATGATTTTGTTAAATGTATACACTTTTATCCTGCTACTAAACAAAACATTCCTGAGTGCTTCATATCCATAACATGCATTTCAGTGTTATAATGTTTTGTTTAGTAGCAGGATAAAAGTTTATACATTTAACAAAATCATTTATTATTGCACTTTTGATTGACTGTTGTAGTGAAATGCAGCAGGAATGCTGCTTTGTGTTTGTTGAGCAGTGGGCTTTAAGTTCATACATTTATTTTATTAGAAGCCTTAATTATAATTGATAATTTTTGTATATATTTGGGGTTACACAGCAATACTTTTAAATTCAGCTGTTTATAAATTCATAAAGTTGAAATTGCATTACTAAATGCATTTGAAATGGAATAAAAACAAAGTTACAACAAATTATAATTGTTTAATACCTTGTGACTATTAGGGCTATTTGAGTGATGGGGTACTACTGGCGGGACTGCCGATAAACAATGCGGCCCCCCAGATTGATTGTGGACATTTTGTGGCCCTCACCATATACAAAGTTGCCCACCCCTGGTCTACAGTGAAGAGGTGACTCTGGGATGCTGGCCTTCTAGGCAGAGTAGCAAATAAAAAGCCATATCGGAGACTGGCCAATAAAAGGAAAAGATTAATATGGGCAAAAGAACACAGACATTGGACAGAGGAAGATTGGAAAAAAGTATTATGGACAGACAAATCGAAGTTTGAGGTTTTTAGATCACACAGAAGAACATTTGTGAGACGCAGAACAAGTGAAAAGATACTGGAAGAGTGCCTGACACCATCTGTCAAGCATGGTGGAGGTAATGTGGTGGTCTGGGGCTGCTTTGGTGCTGGTAAAGTGGTAGATTTGTAGATAAAAGGGATTTTGAATAAGGAAGGCTATCACTCAATGTTGCAACACCATGCCATACCCTGTGGACAGTGCTTGGTTGGAGCCAATTTCCTCCTACAACAGGACAATGACGCCAAAGCACACCTCCAAATTATGCAAGAACTATTTAGGGAAGAAGCAGGCAGCTGGTGTTCTGTCTGTAATGGAGTGACCAGCACAGTCACCTGGGCCCTCATTCATCAACGTGAATTACGCACAGATATGTGCTTAAGCTGTGCGTACGACCATTTCTAAGCCTTGTGAGTCCCGCACACAAACATGATGGAATTCAAGTTCATGTATTGAAAGGCAGGCTACATCATACATGCAGTGAGATTCATTGTTCTTGTATATGCTCTCGTATTATTGTTTATATAGGCTACCCAATACTGACATCAAAATAGATTGTAGTATGCCTCTAGAAATCATATGCAGCAGGTAGAAAATTTACGGAAAATCCATCGCGATTTGGAATAAAATTGAGGAGAACTTTAATCCCTGGGTATTAATCAAACAAAACGGGAAAAGGCAGTCATATTCCAGCACGGTCTTTATTAGTGTTTGCGCTGCCCAGGCAGCAATGGTTAATAGATATCATATCCGACATCACCGTACGTGTACACGTCTGTCAGCCTGTCTCATAACACGCTTCCCTCGGCTTAGTCCATTTTTCCACATTTCATGGGGGTATTCCATTACCGTATTGTTAATCGGGGCGGTTCTGGTATGCAAATACTTAAAACAGTGCACGAGCTCAAACGTAGGATCAAAGTCATATTTATCAAGACAGGTGTGCGTAGAACCTGTGTACGCACGTGTGATAAATCCCGTTTTTTTTGTGCGTGCACAGATTCTAAATTCCGTGCTTAAGTATGGAAATAGAACACTTTCTACGTCACGTTGATGAATGAGGGCCCAGATAATAATAATAATTTAGGACCTGCTCAGAGGTCATCAATCGGCACACATGCGATGCATGCATGCAATTCGTATCTGCGATTAACCCATCCCGTCGTCCTTCCCCCCCAAGGGCAGCCGGGAGCAGACAGGCGTCAACGTGAGCCGCGCCAGGGGACCAATCCAAGTGCTCCTGTCCGTCTTCGTCAAGGACGCCACAGCGTTAGCGATCTATTGTTGTGCATGTTTTTCCATTGGGTTTATCTTATCGGGGGGGGGGAAACCCTTGCAAGCACGGGGAGAACATGCAAACTCCACACAGAAAGGCCTGGGAGATACCCCACCTGGGTAACTGGCATCATGGAAACCTGGTCCCCAAGCGGGAATCGAACCCTGGACCTTCTTGCTGTGAGGCAACAGTGTTAACCACTACACCACCGTGCCGTAGTGGTAGATCTCAACCCCATTGGTCTGCATTGCTGTAATTGCTGCAAAGCGAGCATTATTTAACGAAAGCAAAGTTTGAAAAATTGACAAAATTATGATTTCAAAATAAAAATCATTATTTCTAACCTTGTCAATGTCTTGACTATATTTTCTATTCATTTTGCAACTCATTTGATAAATAAAAGTGTGAGTTTTCATGGAAAACACAAAATTGTCTGGGTGACCCCAAACTTTTGAACGGTAGTGTATATACATGTGCGAATTAGCTATAATAAGGTCATTTATAAGCCTGCTATTCTACATTCTATAATAATACTGTATTTCAAATTGCATTGGTCCGGATGGGAGAATTCAGTACTGTATCTACAAAACCTTCTGTTTAATTATCTTCCCTTTATTAATTTCCTTCGATTTTTTGTACACATGATCTCAAGAAGGTACTGAACGGGATTTTTAATGTTTGGTCATTATTAGCATGGTGTTATTCACTGTCAAAGATGCAAAGAAAAATCATAATTCATATTCTCCTTTGTTTCATCACAATTTAAGGAAGCCTAGTAATAGACACAATATTTCTGACACTGGGAATACATTCACTGAGGTCCATAGATGTCCCTAGATACCAAGAATATGCAAATGGTCCTTGTAGAAGTGGAGCAATATTCCATTTACTTAGGTATGTATTTTAGGCGGATTTTCAAAAAATAGGCTCCGGGTGGAAGAGGTTAAATTGCCAAGTACATTTTTAGCATATGCCAGGAATTTGGCCTCTGCATTTAATTCATCATAAATATTTAGGAGCAGTGGGCGTTTTAATGCCAGTGCCTTGCTCAAGGGCAATGGCAGGAGTAAGATGAGATAAGATAAAATTCCTTGGGGAAATTTGGGCATCATACCAGCATGGGGGAAGGGGGAGGGGAGGTACAGGTATGGGCAGGGAAATAGTAGAAGACATAAATATAGCCAATAATTTAGATCTGAATATAAAAATTGAAACTAAATAAACAGTATAAACAATATAATTAACACTTTGGGTGCCGGGAACCGCCTTTAGACGTCATTCCCGGCCATGCTCAAGTTGCCGGAGGACGCTTTACGTCGTCCTTATATCAATATTTCAAAAATCTGCGATCGGATTCATATGTCCCCTCCGCTGGCCTGAGATCCACCAGCAGGACCCACTGAGCTCTCTGGCGGTTCAGGAGCGCCATCTGGTGGCCGATCGGCGCAATCGCTTAAACAGGATGTGCCATAGAGGTTGTGCTAGACGTCCGTATTGCTTCCGGCCACTCGGTACATGTCCCGTGACTCTGGCTCGTCACACTACATAGCGATCGATTGCCAATAACTCGATAAACAACATGATTTGGACGTATATACCATTATACAAGCTGGAGATGGACCGGGTAAATCGCCATCCCATAATGATAGAATTTCTACTCTACGATGATCGCCCAACGGCGCGCGGAGACTGGGGTGAGTTTGAGCGTGTAACGTTACCGTCTTCGATACTAACTGCTATTATCAACATTTGACCCACATTAGATGATTGGTATAACGCTGCCCACGGAATTATAAACGCCCCCTCGCCCATCCGGTCAACATCAGATGACGTGTAGTAACTTCTAGAAGTACGTCTAGTTGGAAATTTTTATATCGCGCTGATTGCCATCAAACTGTATTTCATCATCAATATAATGCATTTGGGGCTATATATCACGTTCTGGAGAAAGCTGCAGAAAGAGATGAAAACATACTTATACATTAGAGTAGACCATACTTTACTATGAATATGTGAATGAAAAAGTTTAACGTTGCTACACAATGAACAATACATATAGGACTTTGAATGGGCCCTAATAATGGCAATGTAGCAATAGAATTTAAAAAGTTATAGCCCTGCAAAGAAGGGGACTTTCTCCATAGACAAATAGCGCTGGCAATCTATGGTATATCATGAATTTAACCTTAGGCAGCCAAAGTGTTAACTCTGAATATTAAAATATGAGAAAAATAAACAGTGTAAACAAAGGTGCAGATGAGAGTCTGTATGCCCTATCGGTTATATTATACGTTACAATGAATATAGGCAATAAATACGTTGTAGTCCGTGCAGGTTTTGGAGAGTCAGACACTTAGTTGGTCAGACATTCCTAGTAGTTCTCAAGTTCTGCAGCCGTTAGTTGGCAGCAGTCCAAGCCCACGGTTGTGACACATTGATCTAGTATTGGCTAGACTTGATGCCTTGATGGGACATGCATGTTCATATTTGCCTTTATGGCACTAGTATGTACCTAGCAAGAATGTTTTTAATGTGTGGGAAGACACCGGAGTAGGCCCAGGGAAGGAAACCCACGCAAACACAGGGAGAGAAAGCAAACTCCACACGGACGGATAGGTGATAGAGAGGTTGGGGAGACTTGGGACACAGCGCTTGACACACACACGCAGCATGAGAAGAAGGAGCTAAGACCCTGTGAGACAACAGCCTCTTGTCCAGTAGCTAGTCACCAGGAACTGTCCAGTTTGATAGGTGCTGAAATCTAATAGCACAAACTGTCCTATGTGCTGATGCATGAGACATACATGAACACGCACATGAATGCTTGAAAATCTCAAGGACCTTAACCAAAAAGAGGAAAGTTTAGCCTTGTTGTGCTACCACCTACACCATCATTACGCGTATATATATACTGTATTATATATCTTTTTAATTTATGAAACATTATGACAGATGTCTGTTTACACTGCACCTATGCCTGGGTTTAAAATGCATGTTCATCACCTCACCATAAACATATCAGGAATATATACAGTATTGTATTTGAGGTTATGAATAACTGATAGCTGATAAAAGACACAAAGACTTACCTGGGAGAGAGAGACACTAGATACACAGTAGAGAGAGCACTGATCTGAAACACACAATTCAACTGTGATTTAGAGAATCTAATATTTTACTCAGTTACTATACAGCATAGGGTGCTGGATTCTCTACAATAGGCTTTACTTGTAAATAAACCAATATAGACATCATAGTGCAATATTATAGTGCTTACCTGATCTGCACTTAATCTACCTGTGTCGTTGGACGTCATGGTAAATATCCAATAATCATCAGCAGTCTAAACGTGCACTTTGATTTGGACAAAGTAACCTGTATCAGTGATGGGCTTTCATACACTTGTGTGCAACAGCAGAGCCAGCCCTCCACAAACGCCTGCACCTTGGACTTGAGAAGTCACATGCATTCGTCTATACAATCCAGATTAACAATGTTCACTCTCCTTTCAATGTGAATGTGAGTGTGTGTGTGTGCATGTGCATTAAGATAACACATAAATGGAATTTCATTTTGACATAGTCTTTGTTGACAAACTGACAAAAATGTAATAATAATAATAATCATGTAATGGTGATTTTTTATTGTTTAGCCTTGCAATGTTTTATTTTTTTTTATCCACTTTTTCTCCCATTTTCTATTATTCTCCCATCCCAATTTCGTATCGTCCAATTCAACCCTCCCCTATCTCGAATGCTGTTTCATGCCTCCCACAAGCCGGCTGTAATGTGGACGAAGCCATACATTGCACAAGTCCCCTCCGGTACTCGAGGTGGCAGCCATCGCATCTTTTCACCTGCACAGCGCGATCTTTCAGCGTCAGGGGTCTGCGCTTTTGGAGGGATGGCGCCCCCGTCGCTTCTTGATTCTACTGCGCAGGCGCACCAACCGACCTGTAGGAGTCGCTGTCCACAACGTCCGATCCCCACCCATCAGTTTCCCACCCCCTAATACTGCCAAATGTATTAGTACGAACGACCAGCCAAACTGAAAGCAATGTGGAGTGCTGGGATAGAACCCAGCGTCTCCAGCATTGGAGGTGAGCGCCTTGCCCACTGCACCACCTAGTCGCCCAGCCTTGCAATGTTTTTGAATCTTTTTGCAATACACGTCTTTTCATCTTTAAAAGCCAAGTCGTCATGTTTCTCTGATATAAGCTTATCCACTAGATATCTGATGGACAATAGCGCCCTCCTTTGTCTCTCATGCAGTATCTTGTTTGCTCATCTACTGCACACGTTTTCAAGGTGGCACAGAATGTCTGTCTGTCTGTCTGTCTGTCTCCCTCCCTCCCTCCCTCCCTCCCTCCCTCCCTCCCTCCCTCCCTCCCTCCTTTTCTGAAAATCTGCCTAAAATACATACAAGTAAATGGAATATTGCTCCACTTCTACAAGGTTGCTTTTTTTGACCTAGAGGCCTCTGACAAGCCTCTCAACGTTCTCTCCATCCACACCGACATGTGGCACTTCTGTAGCCACACATGGTAAAAATCGCAAAGCGGCCTCGCTGCCGACTGGCGCCAGCCCGCTAAGAATCGTGGATAGGTGGCCCGGTCCCTCCCGCTGTGCATTGCAAACCCTGGCTTCGCCAACAGTGCGAGCAAGGTATCTCGTGGGGTTGGGATTCCGCACCCTGACTCTACCAACGAGGCAATTGCACACAAGGGGGGACCCTGACAGAAAAGGGCAGTCTGAAACGGGGGGAACGACAGTCATCACTCCTGGTAAATGAGGTGGCACCCCCACCGAGCATTGACCCGTTTTAGCAAAGCGATTAGCTTGCTGGGGATGGCCTGCTCTACGGCTGGACATGCATGATGTGTGGCCCTCACCCTGTCCAGGGTGGGGGAAAAAACCACACACCGTAGCCCTGTAGTGATATTACTATCACCCAAATTACACGTGCCTGACGCACTGCCGCTGCTAGGACTGGTAGTCCGAACGGGGGGAGGCACAAGCGGAATACCCGGCCTGGCGAGGGCGGGCTGGGGGAACCCGCGCTGTAACGCCACAGGCCAAGGGTTCCCATTTTGACTAAATGTTTTTCTTAGAGACAGGGAACCTGCTCCGCCGTCACATACAACACCATTCCTGACAGTACAACATTCTCATAGACAGACCTAGGCCTAGATAGCTGCTGGGTATCAGCCCCTGTCTTCATGAGAAGCGATATGTCGGGCCGCCTACGCTTCACTGCGAAAACACGGCCCGACGCCAGAGGAGACAGAACAGAGCCCTGTGTCCCTTAACGTAATGGGGGGGAGTGAACGGAGAGCGTGCTAGACACAGCGAGATGGCGACGGTTACTCCTCGAAAGGAGGCGCGTCCATCTAATTCAGCCGATCCCTCGGCCTCCGGGGTCTGTCGGCACCGTGAGAGCCTGTCTCCCTGTGTACAGGTTGTCTCGGGTGGGGGACACATGGCCACCGGTCGGGGGTCTCGCAGCAGTCGCTGACGAGACCATGCTCTCACCCCTGGCTGTGAGGTGTGGGGCGGCGTGGGTCCCTGGCCATAGGGACAAACTAAAAGCCCATCCACGGAGAGGGGAGCCCTGAGGAGGAGAATTCTCCTCTCCTCCTCCAGGGGAGACTGCTCTAACCACAGATGTCTGTAAACAAGGGTCGACAGCGTCCTCACTCTCCCTGGGGTTATAGCTGCGTCAAAAGCTGTATAACCTCAAAACCCTGAGCGAGGGTCTTGACGTCGGCCGTCCCCAAGACCCCATCGCCCGACACCATTTTTGACAGAAAAGCAGCCAACTGAGCAATATTATTAGTTGCCGCTAATTCTGTACTGCAGCGATATAAGCTGCATCAGCCCACTCAACCACCTGCCAGGCCGATTCGCCCCTTGGCGTCGGCTTCCGGGCGGGGCGCCACTCTACCATGTCCGGGCAGAGGACCGAAACCAACTGATTCTCTAAGCGTGGCACACCAGTCCTAAACCCTGTCATCAGGCCGTCCACCTGTGTAAAAGGTAGATAAGCCTCAGCTAAACCCTGTTACACTGTAAAAAAATTAAAAAAAATCACAGGAAATTCACTGTACCATTTTACAGATTACCTTCGTTTTCTTTCTTTTTTTATCCACTTTTTCTCCTCCTTTTTCTATTTTTCTCCCATGCCAATTTAGCCGTGCCAATTCTCCCCTCCCCTGTCTTGATCGTTGCTTGCATGTGCCCCGCAATGGCCGGTTGTAGGGAGGATAGAAGCCCATCATGTCCCCTCCGATACATGTGGAGGCAGCCAGTCACATCTTTTCACCTGACAGCGCGGACTCTCATTGGCGAGGAGTAACGTGTAGGAGGCTCACACTGCCAACACCATTTTCCTGACTTTGCTGTGCAGGCGCCCCAACCGACCTGTAGGAGTCGCTGTTCACAACGACCAGACTACCACCCATCGACTTCCCTCCCGCTAACTCTGCCAATTGAGTTAGTATGACGGCCGGCCCAAGCCGGAGGCAACACTGACAGCCGGATTCGATACCGGTGTCTCTTGCGTTGGTGACGAGTGCAATGTCCGCTGCGCCACCCAGCTGCCTCACCTTTGTTTTTTTATACTTTAAGTGTAAATGCCATAAAAATACAGTAAATGACCCTTTATCAAAATATTAACCATTAAATAAAGGTCGTAATCTGCAAATGTATTTGATTTTACAGTAATTTGACAGTAAGTATATGGCAACCATTGATGCCAGACATTTACCGCTTTCTTGCAGCTTTATTTCTTACAGTGTAGACACCGTCTGCGATGTAATGGTTAAGTGGAGAAGCCCAGAGCACAGCCTCGGCGTTCCCCCGCACGGGAGTGGAGCCCCGAAAGCAACAGCATTTAGCATTAGTGGCGAGCGCCATGATACTGGGAAAAGCACTCAATAACGTTACACATTGCCCCCCGCGCTGCACACACACTGCCCGTTCGTCTCAAGGGACAGTGGGCGGCAGTGTTAATACTAGAGGATGCCGTCACCAACCCTACCTTAGCACGACTCAGCTCAACTACTGACCGTCGTGCAAAGTTGAGCATCGGGTCCTGAGCATCGGGTCCCCCCAGGGCTGTGTTCTGAGCCCCCTGCAGTATTCACTATACATGACTGTGTGGCCAAGTTCAGCTCCAACTCCATAGTGAAGTTTGCGGACGACACAGTGGTGGTGGGGCTGATCTCGGACAACAACGACGAGAAGGCCTATCGGGAGGAGGTTGAGGTACTGGAACGCTGGTGCCAGGCAGCCTGCTCCTGAACATTGGTAAAACCAAGGAGCTGATCGTGGATTTTAGGAGAAAACAGCAGGGGACACACACACCACTGAGGATAAACGGGGCTACCGTGGACAGGGTGAGCAGCTTCAAGTACCTGGGGGTCCACATCTCAGAGGATCTGACATGGACAACACACATAGACTCAGTTGTAAAAAAGGCGAAGCAGCGCCTCTACCACCTGAGACAGTTAAGGAAGTTCAGAGTATCGGGGAAGATACTCCAGTCCTTCTACTCCGGAGCTGTAGAGAGCATCTTGACTGGAAACATCACTGCCTGGTATGGAAACAGCAAGACACAGGACAAGAAGGCCCTACAGCCTACAGAGAGTGGTACGTTCAGCCGAGCATACTACGGGTATTGCACTACCACCCCTGCAGGTCCTATATAACAAGAGATGCAAATCCAGAGCCTTCAGAATAATGAAAGACCCTCACCACCCCAACAACAGCCTGTTCAAGCTGCTGCGGGCAGGCAAACGCCTGCGAACACCAGCAACTAGGACAGAGAGACTTCGGCTCAGCTTCTTCCCCCAGGCCATCAGAGCCTTGAACACTGAACTATCCACACACAAGCACACATGAGCACACACACAACACACACACTGTACACGCTCACACACTAGCAGCCACTTTAACATGCGCACACACACACTCATGCTGCACACGCTCACACTTATGGTCACTTTACAAAAGGAAAGATCACTTTAAAAATAGTATAGTATAACTTGAGATTGTATAATATAGCATTGTATAGCAGTGTACATAAAGACCCAGTGCCTCATCCGTAGCTAACAGTGTATTGCACTATCACAGGAGGACCTAGTATGTCTTATCATGCTCTGTAAAAACGCATGTACATATTACCGATATGCCCTACTTTGATTACTTGTATTATTGCACAATGTCGTTCTATTGGATTCTTATTATATTATTATTATTGTATTATGCACAATCGTTGCGGGCAAGACCCCCCGCATTTCACTGTATACTTGTATGCCGTGACAAATAAAACTCTTGACTTGACTCTTGACTTGACTTGAAGTTCACCCGACCACTGTCACGGAACTGTGAAGAAGTCCAGCGTCGAGCCGATATCCTGGACGCTCTGAGGAAAAACCCGGGGGGCTGGGGAATTCCGGCGGTAATCCGACGTGCTTTAATTCCTAAACTAAACAACAAACATGTCCACTGCTGACAGGTGCCTATGAGCAAGAAGTCACGTGTGAAAACAGACCACACCCTGTGTTTTATGGAAACATGGGAGCAGGTGTGGCCACGGGCAGATGCGGGTGCATGTGAACATTTCAACACGCGCACAATATGTGCACAAAAGATGATTATCTCAATAAGGCTGGAGTGAGACGCGAAAGCCAGGATGATATATAACTACAAAATGGCCGACTTTCGCAATAAAAACAACAGAAAAACGAAAACTAAAATGTATCTAATAACACTTTAACCTATTGGTATTTGGTAAACTAACGTATTGATGATAATATACATTATAACTGCTGTTAGGCAACTACCGCCCTGTTTCTATTCTTACCTCCATCTTGGAAGTAATGGAAAAAATTTTATACGAACAGGTCGAAAAAGTACCTCGCGGGAAAAAAATCGAATTTACGAATTCCAATCTTGCTTCAGAACATCCCACTCCACTGACACATGCCTTCTATATTTGAATGACCACATCAAACAAGAGGTGGACGCAGGCAAATATTGTGGCATGGTCATGCTGGACCTCCAAAAGGCCTTCGACACTGTTAATAACTCCATTCTGATTGACAAGCTAAAAGCTATTGGTTTTGATAGTCTATCAGTGAGCTGGATCGCCTGGATGCAATCCTACCTGGAGGGGAGAGAACAGATGGTGGAGGTAAACGATACACTACCCCCCCCCCCCCTCCCAGTGAGCTGCGGTGTTCCACAAGGAAGCATTAGGACTCCCTACACTGGCTCCCAGTCCCAGTTAGAATATATTTCAAAATCCTCCTCCTGACCTTTAAGGCACTATCGGGTACAGCACCCCTATACATCACCAAGCTCATCACCCCCTACTCAGCACCCAGGTCACTAAGATCCTCCAACCAGGCTCGGCTGACACATGCCTTCTATATTTGAATGACCACATCAAACAAGAGGTGGACGCAGGCAAATATTGTGGCATGGTCATGCTGGACCTCCAAAAGGCCTTCGACACTGTTAATAACTCCATTCTGATTGACAAGCTAAAAGCTATTGGTTTTGATAGTCTATCAGTGAGCTGGATCGCCTGGATGCAATCCTACCTGGAGGGGAGAGAACAGATGGTGGAGGTAAACGATACACTACCCCCCCCCCCCCCCTCCCAGTGAGCTGCGGTGTTCCACAAGGAAGCATTAGGACTCCCTACACTGGCTCCCAGTCCCAGTTAGAATATATTTCAAAATCCTCCTCCTGACCTTTAAGGCACTATCGGGTACAGCACCCCTATACATCACCAAGCTCATCACCCCCTACTCAGCACCCAGGTCACTAAGATCCTCCAACCAGGCTCGGCTGCCCCCCCCCCCCCGCACCAGACTCAAAAAGAGAGGCGATCGCTCCTTCAAGGCTGTGGCCCGCAAAATGTGGAACCAGCTACCCCTGGAGATTCGATCTGCCCCCTCGCTGGAGACATTTAAGGCCTGTCTAAAAACCCACTTTTACTCCCTAGCCTTCAACAAACCCTGATTTTCCCACACCCTAACTCACACTCTCATGCAATTTTATCCTGCCCCCTCCCCCTTGTATCTCTTCTTGTGCTCCTCTGTCCCCTGTGTGCTATACTGTACTTTGTGCTCCCCTATCCGCGTGTTGGCCTACTGTTGTCCTAATCTCTGAATGTACCGTCTTGTCCTGCTGTGCCTTTTTGTATTTTTGTAATTTTGTATTTTATATTATGACATTTTATGTTTTGATTGTACAGCACTTTGGTTGGCTCTTGAGTTTTTAAACGTGCTTTATAAATAAATGACTTGACTGTTACTGTTCCTAATTTATGCAAAAGTGTTCGCGGACGACTCAGCACTACTGGCCTCGGACAGGGACAAGTTGCAGGTTGAAAAAACCCTCAGCTCTGAACTCGGAAGAATCTGCACCTGGCTCGCTGATAACAAACTATCTGTGAGGATTGGTCCAATACCGCACGCTTCCAGGTACCAATTACCTTCACGCACCTGAAGTGAATTTCAAATCAGCTCGGTGGAGCCCTTATATACTCTGGGGTTCTGTACGTTCTGTGTCGGGTCGTTTTGCTTACCACTACCTGCTGCTTGTTCCTCCCGTGTGTTTCTCCGTCGTTTCTCCAGAACGTCTTTGGAAGTCGCCGCTCTTGCTCCTCTCTGCCATCCGTGGATCTGTGCCTCGTAGATCGCTTTGCGCAATTGCGCCTTGGTGAGTTTTTGGAAACATACTTTTTTGGATGCTCTGTTTTTTCCTCGCATTTTCTGTTTTTGTGTGTTTTGGTAAACACTGAAGATGTGTCGCTTGTGTTAGTACTGGACTCAGCTAATAATACTGGACTGCCTCGTATTCCATACGCTCGTTTGTTGACATTCTCTCTCTCTCTGTTCCTCCCCGAGTGGATCTGTTCCTCCCCGAGTGGATGTCCAAGTAGCTGCAGAGCCGCAGAGTCAGAGGCGCAACGCCACAGTGCCGTCTCTGCTCTGAGCCGAGCTGCAGAGCCTACTCTGCCCAAGGGCATTCTCCCCTTATGCTTTTTGTTGTTTTTGCTCTTCTCTGTTTTGGAAATAAATACGCCCTGGTTTTTGGCTAACTCTGAACTACCTGTCTGTGCCGTGCTGTTGGGGTTGTTTACAAACCATAACATTATCATTACATGATATGATTAAAGTATTATACAAAGACCCATCGGCCATGATTACAACAGGTACAATCATCTCCAAAATCTTTCCGGTATCACGCTCAGCCAGACAGGGTTGCCCTCTTAGTCCCGGACTATTCGATCTATCATTAGAGCCTTTAGCACAATATATAAGACAATCCCAATCCATAGAACCAATCATAATCAAGGGCACACAACACAAAATTAGTTTATATGCGGACGACGTAATACTGTTCATGCAAAACCCCAACACAGCATTGCCTCATCTTCTCAAGCTGATTGAGGACTTTGGAGATCTATCGGGATTTAGGATAAATTGGCCGAAGTCGGCCTTCCTCCCACTTAACGCCCCTGCAAAAAGAAACATAACCCTCCCAAAAGAGATACAGATGGTAAAACGATTTAGATGTTTGGGAGTTGAGATATTCCCCACCATAAGCCAAACGGTGAAGCACAATTACATAAAAATCCAAAACAAAATCAAATACGACCTTGTCAGGTGGTCGAAACTTAAAAACTCATTACAGGCACGTATATCAATAATAAAGATGGACGTCCTACCTAGAATCAACTTCTTCAGCTCAATGCTACCGTTACCCCCTCCAAAGGGTTACTGGAAAGAATTACACTCCTCCACATACAAATTTATTTGGAATAACAAACCACCACGTATAAAAAGATCCACCGCACAGAGAAACAAAGCAGACGGAGGTATGGCATTTCCAGATTTCTACCACTACTTTAAGGCGTACACTTTAAGACCACTAACAACATGGTTTGGTCCCCAAGCATTAGTATCCTGGAGAAATTTTGAAGAAAATATTGTAGCTCCACATAAGCTGAAGGGCATAGTATACACCAAATTACCAATTAAGCAATGCGAACGGAAATTTGGCCCCATAATCACTCATGCGATCCGGATATGGCGCGAAACACACAAAAAATATTCTACCCTACATAAATGGCATAATCATACTCCCTTATTCAATAACAATGCACTCTGGATAGAAAAACAACCTATAAGATTCCCTAGATGGGAAAAGCAAGGCATACACTCATTAGGAGACGTCTTCAATAAACAGGGTTTTTGTAGTTTCAATGAAATACGCAAAAAATTGAATCTCGCCAAGTCCACATATTACTTTTACGCACAGTTATTGGCATGTTTGAAGGCTCACGGTGTTCCATTAAATATACCAATTGCACACCACAGATACCACAAATTCTTCTATGAAAGAGAGACATCAAGAGGTTTTGTTTCAGATTTTTATCATCAATTACTAACGTCCTCATATGAAACCCTCCACCTAGACTCCGTCTGGAGGAGGGATATACCAGACCTGGAAAGTGATTTTGATTGGCAAGAAGCCTGGGCAAATATTCGATTCACATCAAGGAACCCGGACCATCAACAAATCAATCTTAACTATATTCACAGGACATACTTGACTCCTATAAGACTGAAAAAAATGGGTCTTATACAAGACTCCAAATGCTCCTTATGTACAAATGGGGACGAGGGGACATTTATGCACATGTACTGGGACTGCCCACCAGTTAAGATATTCTGGAAAGAGGTGACCCAGCAACTATCAAATCTCTTAACTTGGAATATACCTGTACACCCCTCTGTACTACTGCTGAATGATGTTTTTGAGTGTGCAGTACATCCACAGCTAAAGAGATTGGTTTTATCGGGTATCACAGTGACTAAAAAGCTGATAGCATCACGATGGTTCCAACCGGAAAAAATGTGCCGAAAGGTCTGGATTATTACATATCTCGATGTGATCTATCAAGAAATATCTACAGCAAGAATTTTGGGTCTCAATGAATCCAAAATGACATTGTGGTTAGAAGTGGTGGAGAAAATAAAAGCTAGCAATGGTAATGTCTGGTTAGGAGCGAGGGAAAATGGATGGATTATCCAATGGGGGGTCCGGAAGGGGGGGGTACGAGCTGGAGCATATGTGTGTAGGTTTTTAGATAACAGGTATTAAGGGTATATCCTATATAAGACAATTAACTAAAATGTGATTTCATTGGATGTGCACTGACAACTAATGCTTGTATATCTTATCGTGTGTTGTCATGTTTGTTTATGTGTTTGTTTAAAAAATTATAAAAAAATAAAATACAAAAAAAAACACTATCATTACACCTGGGCAAAACAGAATCCATTGTCTTCGGATCAAATAACAAACTCAGCAAGACCAACGGCTTCTCTGTTACAGTGGGTGACAATATTGTCGCAAGGAAAGATGAAATTACATGGGTTCCATCCTAGAGGCAAATCTTTCCTGTGACAAAATGGCAACCAACAAACAAGATTGTTGTACCGGATCTCCTCTCTGGTAAACAAGAATACCCTGAAGACTCTAACAGGAGCACTCATTCAAGGGTACTACGACTATGCCTGCACCTCATGGTACCAAAGCACCTCAAAGGCACTAAAAACAAGATTACAAACATCACAAAACAAACTGGTCAGCCTGCTGCTTGCTTGACCTTACTCCTAAAATCCACCTCACCCCTGCCCATTTTGACAACCTATGATGGCTTAGAGTAGACGACAGATTGATTGATTGAAAATTGTATTAACAGATTGCAGAATGGGTACAGTACAGTACAGCTCAATACATACAATTGTTAAGGGGATGCAGACCAGAGAAAGACTTTCGTCTTGTTTACATCAGGGTCCCCCATTTTCAATTCATCATAACATATATGACATACACGACATACAGATAGACAGTACTGCTACATCTATACATTTATGACATACCAGATTTGCAAATACAGTACTGTTTGTGATACAAAAAGAGTCCAGAAAAGAGAGTATATTTGACGTAGAAACTGTACATTGGAGGAGGTTGGGTAGGTGGGGTGGTACAGAGTACAGCAACTTGCAATGGGCCTGGTCTACAAGATACACTACACCACTAAGGTACCCATGTACACGTCGAAATACTTCCCAAAGGTCAGTGAATACCACGACCACAATACCAGAGGGAGTTCCACAAATCATGTTCAACCCAGATTCGGCTCAAACAAGGGACTAAACACATTTCGCAATTATGCCACAACAATGTGGAACGCCCTACCAAGAGCCGTAAAATAAGGTGAATCCCTCCCTAGTCCCTACCCACCTTCAAAACCGCTCTAAAAGAGCACAGCGGGAGGCTGCAATTCGAAACTGGCCCCGGTAAATGTCCAAAAAAATGAAACCACACAACCCCCTCCAATGTACAGTTTCTTCCCCCTCAAATGTATTATATTTTAGAAACTCTGTCTGTAAATAAACAGTACTCAGAGTACTGTATATTTGTATATCTTGTCTTAAGGTGTCAATGTCATAAATGTATGTCTGGATGTAACAGTAGGCCTACTGTATATCTGTATGTTGTGTATGTCATAAATGTTATGATGAATTGAAAATGGGGGACCCTGATATAAACAAGACGAAAGTCTTTCTCTGGCCTGCATCCCCCAATTGTGTGTATTGAGCCGTATACTGTATTGTACCCATTCTGCAATCTGTTAATACAATTTTCAATCAATCAATCAATCAATCAATATGTTTGCATATATTGTGTATTTGCACGGACCCCAGGAAGAATAGTCCTCACTCACTACGGTGAAGACTAATGGGGATCCTTAATAAACAATAAGCACACGCACACACACACACGATTGTACCTTCACTTTTGATTTGCGACAAAGTCAAAACCAAAGTTGGAGATAATTCCTTAGTTTACAGAGGCGTCTAGCGGCAGGGAGTTCAACTGTTGTGTCTAGGGTGACCAGATGCAAAAAGTCCAAAAGCAGGACAACAGTAAGATTTTGGTGGGACAAAGTGGGACAGATAGATAATGTAAATCTTTTTATTAGAATAACATGGTCTTCACCGAGACGAATGTTTTTTTTTTGCTTCAAAAAGAGGGACATCCTCTCAATATGTGGGACGTTCGGTCAAATGGTGGGACAGTACAACCAAAAGGGGGACACCTGGTCACCCTAGTTGTGTCACAGATATATCATCTAGTAAATGTTAAGTGCTAAATTAATCGACTCGATATATCGACTCAAACGTAATTACTGTTGTCCACGCCGAGCACTATTGATAAAGCTTCAGATTCAAGCTGATGACGTAGGCTTAGTTCCACGTTGGCCCGGACGTGGCAGTGACAGTGTAGCGAGACCACAGTTGTTTTTTTGGGAGTCCAAATAAGTAACGTAGCTAGGAAGCTACATGTACTGTAGCAGAAATTACGATATATTGCTTAGCTATTAACAGTAACGTTTGCATAGGTTCAAAACACCACAGTCAATCATGGGTCTTACCATCTCGTCAATCTTTAGCCGGCTTTGGGGCAAGAAGCAAATGAGGATCCTTATGGGTGAGTTTTAGTTACTAGCTAGGTGAGCTAGTTAGCATTAGCTTTAGCTTGGAGTTTAGCTTCATGTAATGGAACAATAAAACAACTAACTTAACATGTAAACGTTACACTTCGAGAAAACAGCGAACAGACGTGATCACATTTAGTCACTTAAAATAAACCAGCTCAAAACGTACCTTTTTTTAAACTAGCTTTTAAATTAATTATTATCTTTATTTTATTGTCTTATTTTATTTATATTTTTTAGTTAAATATTGTATTATCATTTCTATCATTATTTGGTGTAGTTTTTTTTAATCATTTTATTAGGTTGATTTTTAAAGTCTTATTGTTTACTGTCTAATTTAGCTATTTTCATTATTTTTAACTTCTTTTTTCTGGTAACTAGTTGGTTTACATTAACTGTCTGTGGCCAACTAGGCTAACGACGTTAGCAGCTGGGAATGTAGTGACTTTAAACCTGAAAAAACGCCCCAAAACTGAAGTTATGTTGTACTATTCCAGTGATCCTTGATTGTTCAGTCAATAAACTCTAAGTTGAACATAGACAACTGTCTCCCTAAACTGGTCATCAGGACCTGGATTTGTGACGTCATCAAGCGACACATTTTGGAGTTGTTCCATGAATGAATTAGTCACCAACTTTGAACTCAAGTTTTTAGCTTTTGAGTGAAATACGTGTTTAAGCAATTACATCCATATTAGTTTTCTGAAAAAGTTTGAATGTGGCGTTACAGGTCTGAATCATAGTTTACTGGGGGCTATAAATATAATATATTTAATATATATTGAATTATTATAAAGTGGCACAAGAAAAAGGCTGAATTGCTGGAGCCCTCTTTGAAATTACAAATGGTCTATTTGTCTGTTGTCCCTACTTCCTACCCTCCCACTATGTCTCTATTATACAAAGAAGCATCTTCTACGTGCAGTGTTTCAAAAGGAAACATTGTGGATCTGTGTTGAGATTAGAAACACATTTCAAGCATTTGTAACTTGGCTAATTACTGGTACAAATAATATTTTTCTTCCCAAAACAACTTGTTGATCTTCATACATTTGAGTTTTCTCTTTAAGGTTTTAAGCTAAAGACATTAGTTTTCATTACGTTAGTAAGTCACTAACTTAAAATGTTATCTACAGTCAGTGGCTGGCTAAGTTAGATTTAACTAGTTGGCTGCAATGGAGTAACATCTGTTGTGCTGCTAATCATTCGCCTATCTGTTGAGTTGACCCTTGTTATGCATAACTTATCACCAAGCCAGCTGTCAAACCAGCGGTTGCTCTGACTCTATTTGCATTGGACTCAAACTACTGTATTACAATTCTGTATTAGGGCTTGTATTTCATCACAGTGAAGCAATTATATAAGCCTAATTAATAAACAATGGACGTATTATGGCATCTTGGTCATATAAAAGGCAAATTAGTTTGTCAGTATGTCTGTCAGTATTTCTATTCAAACAAACCCTGTTGTGATTGGCCCCATGGAATGCTGAACTTAAGGTTCCTCCAGCAATTATCTTATGTGGTCTTTACAAGCAAAGCAGTAGACAAGTTTCCATGTGTTTGTCATTTCTGTTACCATGGATGCCTTGGGTATAAATAATATTTGTGAGATAGACAGGCTCCCTCTTAGCTATTGTGTACAGTAATGTCTATAGGCTGCCTCACTTTTCTATCTTTCTGTGGTGAATGTATGTTTTGATTGTATTCATTCTTTCCTTGCCTACAGTTGGACTGGACGCTGCAGGAAAAACGACTATCTTGTACAAATTGAAGCTTGGAGAAATTGTAACCACCATCCCAACTATTGGTAAGAAATATTCATACTTATATCTATAATGTATTTATTTATTTCCTTCTTGATTTCATGATTTGTGGTTTCCTCATCTCGTGTGCTCGTTAGGGCTGGGTGTCGTTTGAATATTTGATACCTGGGATTCAATAGCATAGTGTTGTCACGATAACAACATTTTGACTTCAATACCGATACCAGCCTAAGTATCACAATACCACGGCAAAAACCTAAAATATAAGGGAAAGTAATGGAATATATTATTAGATGACAGAACTTGGAACATTCTTCATGAAATTATTTAATTAATATGCTTATTGTCTCACCGACACTGTTGAGATGGAACTACTCTGGTCTCTACATTTTGTAATCAGGGTTATCAGCATTTTTTTATACTCAATACTAATAGTATTGAAGCAATTCGATCGATACCACGAAAGTATTGCATTTTGATAACCAGCCATAGTGCTCGTGTAACATGGTTGAAACTAGGGCTGTCATGATTAATCAAGTAAATTGTATAATTCAATGACAACAAATGATCAATTTGAAATGATTGCCTCAATGCTTTGAAACATTTAATTGGTGTATATGCTCCAAAGCATCTGCTAGAAATACAAAAGAGGAAGACAAATTATTTAATTTAGAGGCACTAAGGGTGCTTTCACATATAGTTTTGGTGGACTCGGTGCAGGTCTGGTGGTGAAGTTGCAACATTGTTGCATTCATCATTTGGTTTGTCTGCATTCACACAGAAATTTGTCAGGCGCACCAAACTTTATGAACAATGTCACGCGGTCGAAAAGGGCGCTCGTCTATTGGACACAATGGAGAGTGGAAATCCCTCCCCTTCAGGAAGTGAAATGCGCGAAAACACAAACTGCGTGATAGTAGCAGAGGGCGTGGCATTGATCCATCGTTCGATTATAACCCATTACCGCCATCCTCTAGCTAAACAACTTGTACACCTTGTTGTTTTTGTGAGTGCCCACAAGCAGCTGTTTTATTTGGTCTTCTGCCCATATGTCGATCCGCGGTAATAATAATAATAATAATAATAATAAGCTGCTGTGTTTTTCTTCCTTCTACCCAAGATGCACAGTTAGATATATAGATAGATGCAGTGTGCCGCGCGCCGCGGTAATAATAATAATAAACTGCAGTGTTTTTTGCTTCCTTCTACCCAAGATTTTATCAGGTGACTTCCTACGTTTGGTCCGCGTTTGGTCCGATGAAGCAAACCGAGACCTATGTTTTTTTGGCGGACCAGAGTTTGCGTGTTTGGTCCGCGGACCGAGTTCGACGCGCATTCACACAAACCCAAAAAAGCGGACTATCGAATTCTGGTCCGATAGTCCGGACCAAACAGCTCTAGTGTGAAAGCGACCTAAGATAAAAGAAAATTGTAAACACTGTTAAGTTTTAGCTAAATTTAGATTTGATTAGAATTAGATTAAATTGTATTGTCATTATATAGCACAACTACAGTACAACAGTGTGCACTGCAGGCATTAACCCTCAATGTTCTCAACAAAGAAAAGTCAATACCTGCACACACAATATCACCTTTGCATTGATTTATTAAAGTGAAGTCGAGGTTTCACAAGACCTAGCATTGATATTGTGTGTGTGCGGGCGGGAATTGATTTGGATTTTCAGGGGAATTGATTCCCTGCATCACAGAAGTGATGAAGCAAGTGGTGTCTTCTATGCATCAAAGTGTATCAAAAGAACAGGATGAAAACATTTACTAGCCAATGGTTCCAGGTTGCACAGCCTATAGACTAAGCCAATCATATTTATAATTTGTTGCAGTAAATATTTCTTAAAATAGTTTTTACGCAAGTAAAGACAAATCTGATTAAGTTGATTTAATCTTTGAATAATACATTTACATTCAGTCATTTAGCTGAACGCTTTTATCCAAAACGACTTGTAAATTGTAAACAACAAGTCAGCAGGAGGGGTACAACTCTGGCAGCTAAGAGTTGGTGGTATCAGTGTTTCCCATTAATTACATAGACTGTTTTTTTTTTTTTCAAAAAAAAATAAACCAGTTCAACACAGGTAACCACTTTTGTTTACTTTCTGTGATGGCTCAAATGTATGCTCTAGTCTAGTAGATTTTGAGCACAAAGTTCATCATAGATCTGGCCTCTTTATTTCGCTCTCAAAGTGCACCAGATTGTACAAAAAAATTTATTTCCGGGGAAGCACGCCCCCGGACCCCTCTAGAGGGTCTGAGGTTCACCCACCAGTCACAAAATCCTGTGGGAAACACTGGGTAGGCCTATTGTTCGTCAAATAGTATCGAGCTTGAGTGTTACACTCTTGCATAGTAGTATAGACATATTAGCATGATATGTAGTAGTATAAGTATAGTAGTAAGGTACATAATAGTAAAAAGGCAGTAAGAAGGTTATTACATTTTTTTAATGTCAGATATTGTTTTGAAGAGGTGTGTTTTTGGATGGGTAATCGATAGAATACTCTGGTTATCAAAATGTCAACAGTGACAGGCAGCCATAGTTGAAAATGTGTAGTAATGACCCCTTAGTGTAAACCAGGTCTCTAGACTCAGTCTAAATGGTTGCATATTGTAACGTGTCTGGCTGTGTGACATCAACTTGTCAGCATGAAAATAAACAGCACCAGGATAGTTTAGCAAGTAGCTAATCGGATGTTGTCGCTTTTGGGATTTACTCGACACCCATTTATTATTAAAAAAACATAAAGTTAGGCCTAGGCTATGACCATACGATGCCTGGTCATACGGCATTCATTCAATGTACATATATCAACAAATTGTTTTCACAGACACGAGCCACATGATATCGTTACTAGAGAACTAGACAAGTTAACGCTGTTGCCGGACGGCAGGTGGACAGGAAGTGAAGTGAGTCACTGGCTCAAGTTAAATCAAATTAAACCTGTTGCTACATAGGGGCGGCTAGGTGGCGCAGTGGGCAAGGCGCTCGCCACCAACGCAGGATATGCTGGGTTCGAGCCCAGCTCTCGGCGTTGCTACCAGCTTGGTTGGTCGTTCATACTAATACAATTGGCAGTATTAGGGGGTGGGAAGCTGGTGGGTGGGGATCGGACGCTGTGGACAGCGACTTCTACAGGTCGGTTGGTGCGCCTGCGCAGCAGAATCAGGAAGCGACAGGGGCGGTGTGTCCCTCCCACTCAGACCCTCGCCGCTGAGAGATCGCGCTGTGCAGGTGAAAAGATGCGACGGCTGCCTCCTCGAGTACCGGAGGGGACACGTGATGCAAGGCTTTGTCCATATTGCAGCCGGCTTGTGGGAGGCATGGCCAACAGCGTTCGAGACAGGGGAGGGTAGAATTGGACAATACGAAATTGGGGAAGGGAGACAAATTGAAAATGGGGAGAAAAAAGTAGATAAAAAACAAATAAACCTGTTGCTACATCAGGTACAAACAATGGAGCGCCACTTAGTGACTTAACATGGCACTGCAACTAAATAATAACACACAAATATGATGGGCACATTTGTGACTGTTACAATAAAAGCAAAGATGCAGTTGTGTAATTTATTTTATTGTAAGATTATATTTTGACATATTGCACTATTGCTTATCCTGCTATTAACTGAGCATGCCATGCATGTCTAACCCTACAGCCTATGATAACGTTCCATACCTCCCTGAGTAGACTGTTGGTAACTTTGCTGATTAAAAAAAGAAAGAAAAAAAGTATCCTTCCTATTGCCTACTTAACCCATTCAAGCAATCAAGTTTAAGTTTTTTGAAGATTTTAATTGAACCTTTATTTAACCAGGCAGGTCAACAAATTCCTATTCACAATGACGGCCTGGCAAGAGGACAAAAGGTTCTTTCGAAGGGTAACAGGGAAAGGGTAGATCAAATTAAATGGAAAATAGACAGATGATGCATACACCACAGAGGTAAGGGAAATAATTAAAACACACATCAAATAAAATTACAAGGTATGTAATACATGAAGCAGAACAGATTACAGTTAAAAAGGCTGGGTGACAGTTGCAGGTGTGTGTAAACAACGCTGCGATAAGAGTCCTTAAAAGTATCAGTTTGTCCATTTTCAGTCTTTTGCATCTCAACTGCTACAGCGGATTATTAAAAAAAAGCTAAATAAGGGCACAGGAGAGAGAAGATAATGATGAGGGAGAGAGCCACTGAACGAGGGGACTGCGAATGATGGCGAGAGAGCAAGCTGTTTTTACTCCCGTCTGTGTCGTCCCCTTACAACTTTGAGTCCTTCTCCTGTCTGGACCCAATCCTGTGACTAATTCTGGCTCTTGCCTTGTCCTGATCCTGGTTAAAATGACTCCTATCTTAACTATATGCAACAAACGTAAACCATGGCCCCATTCTAATGTCATCCTACAGGGAACAGCTATATATTAGATAGCGATAGGCAACACTAACCAAGATAAAGATTTGAAGCGGCACAACGACACACAAATAGATTGATGCATGACCCAAAACACTGAGCCTCTCCCAGCTGCTTTTCTGTGCTTTAATTAAAATAATCGCTCAATGGATGTCAGGAGAATGAAATGGTCATCCAGTTCAACACTGACGAGGAACATTCCTGTATTATTTACCTATCAGTGTATTTTTTAAATCTTTTATTATTTCACTCATATCAGTCACATTGTTGCAGAAAATAAAGAACATGAGAAGGAAATAGCATGCAATTAATGCCCTGAGTAGGCTACTGCATAGCAAAAGCCAAGTTAGTATTTGAATAGTTACCAGTGACTATCGAATACTAATTTAGTGAGTCCCTAGCAACCAAATCTTGTGCCACTATTATAAAAGATAGTCTAGAGCCCAGTGCCACTAGTGTAAAAGTTAGTAGTGTAAAAGTTAGTCTAGAGCCCAGTGCCACTAGTGTAAAAGTTAGTCTAGAGCCCAGTGCCACTAGTGTAAAAGTTAGTCTAGAGCCCAGTGCCACTAGCAGAAAAGTTAGTCTAGAGCCCTCGCGTAAACTCACTCCTGAGTTGAAATACCTCCACTTCCCTACCCGAATTGACCTATCTCGCTCTGCCCTCTTTTCTTGATCCTCCAATCACAACTGTTGCTTCACAGGGCGGAGCTTGAGATGGATAAATTCGATCCTTCTCTTACGGCAAACCTGATAAGTCTGTGGTATTAAACTTTGAGCAGAGGTGCAAAGTACCTGGGTCGGTCTCTGAACTTCTCACTAACAACAAGGAAAGCCACAAATACTAGGGTACAGCTAATGGCCACTGTACGCATTCCTTGTAAACAGCTTTCGTTTATTATTCACATTTCTATTATTGTTCTATGAGCTACAAGATGGATACATTCCCAGAACCATTGTAAAGTGCATTTTTGCTGTTTTCTTGCATTGTTTAGATTAGATTAGATTCAAATGTATTGTCATTATACAGCACAAGTACAGTACAACGAAAATAAGATTGGCATCTAACCAGAGTGCAAATGTAACAGTAAATAGTAATATACAATGTACAGGTGATTAAACGGGGTATAAAATATATAAACTAGTACTACTGAGTGTAGTGCTAATCAGATGTATGTACAGAGAGTTGTAGCATTAATATGTACAGTGATACCGGTATGTATAAAGACAGTATGGTAGTAAGTCATACTGGCCAGCAGCGTAACTAGTAAGAGTAGGTAAGGAATATATATAGATATAGTATCGACATATTTGTTTACATTATTTTTTGTTTCACTTTGTTTACATCCTTTAGTTTAGTTTCACTTTCAGCTCTGCACATTTGTAAAGAACTCCTTTTGTTTACAGGTAGAGGTGGTTGGCTTGTTAGATTCCGAGGGACTGAGGAGATTGTATCAGGCCAATGCATTCTTTTTTTAATCTACTTTTTCTCCTCCTTTTTTCTGTATTTTTCTCCCATCCCAATTTACAATTTAGTCGTTATGCAAATCCCCCCCCCCCTTCCTGGTCGTTGCACGCATTTTCCCCCCACTTGCCGGTCTAGGGAGGGTTGAAGCCTATCACATGTCTCCTCCGATACATGTGGAGGCAGCCAGCCGCTTCTTTTCACCTAACAGCGAGGACTCTCATTGGGTGAGTGTAACGCGTGGGAGGATCACACTACCTCACCCAGATCCCTTCCTTGCTGAGCAGGCGCCCCGGCCGACCTGTAGGAGTCGCTGTTTACAACGACCAGGACCCACCCCACCGGCTTCCCACCCGCTGACACTGCCAAGTGCCAACTGTGTCAGTATGGACGACCGACCAAGCCGGCGGTACCACGGCAGCGGATTCGATCCCACTGTCTCTGCGGTGGTAGGCAGACGCTTAGTCCGCTGCGCTACCCGGCCGCTCATTCAGGCCAATCAATTTAAAGCACAAGAGGGCACATGCTTACATGCCTTCAGTACACACCTTTTGTGTTTTCTATGTCATGCCCAATGCTTGTGGTGTGTTTGTACGTTCTTGTGTGCGGGCTGGAGGAACACGCCATTCTCTGGAGCCCTTGTCTCCTACTGTTCGAGCTGGAGGAACAGGGCATTCTCTGGAGCCCTTGTCTCCTACTGTTCGAGCTGGAGGAACACTGCATTCTCTGGAGCCCTTGTCTCCTACTGTTCGAGCTGGAGGAACACTGCATTCTCTGGAGCCCTTGTCTCCTACTGTTCGAGCTGGAGGAACACGCCATTCTCTGGAGCCCTTGTCTCCTACTGTTCGAGCTGGAGGAACACTGCATTCTCTGGAGCCCTTGTCTCCTACTGTTCGAGCTGGAGGAACACGGCATTCTCTGGAGCCCTTGTCTCCTACTGTTCGAGCTGGAGGAACACTGCATTCTCTGGAGCCCTTGTCTCCTACTGTTCGAGCTGGAGGAACACGCCATTCTCTGGAGCCCTTGTCTCCTACTGTTCAAGCTGGAGGAACACGGCATTCTCTGGAGCCCTTGTCTCCTACTGTTCGAGCTGGAGGAACACGGCATTCTCTGGAGCCCTTGGAACACTGCATTCTCTGGAGCCCTTGTCTCCTACTGTTCGAGCTGGAGGAACACGCCATTCTCTGGAGCCCTTGTCTCCTACTGTTCGAGCTGGAGGAACACGGCATTCTCTGGAGCCCTTGTCTCCTACTGTTCGAGCTGGAGGAACACGCCATTCTCTGGAGCCCTTGTCTCCTACTGTTCGAGCTGGAGGAACACACCATTTTCTGGAGCCCTTGTCTCCTACTGTGCTCACCAGCAGAGCCAGTATCTTTTCAAGTAGTGGTCAAAAACTCCCTTGGATAACTTTTTTATTACAGCCTTCTAGCTTTTGACAATTGTGCAATTAAATGCTATTTATAGACCAGTGTCCACTGCAGTAAAGCTAAATTAAAATAATCATAATAATAAAATCTTAAAAAAAATAAAAACTTTCAGTGGAAATATCTTTCTCTGATTCAGCACGTCATTGAAGCAGGAGAACTCTACTTCGATCTGAAGCATCACCTGCCACGTGGTCATTTGTAACCTTGCACGCCTGGCCGCTACACAGCGCTTTGTGTCACCAGCTTCCATTGAAAATGACGTGCCTCCTATTGTTTTGTCGCTCCTGACCTGAGCATCTCTCATCCCTCTCGCCCCTGTTCAGGTTTCAATGTGGAGACGGTAGAGTACAAGAACATCTGTTTCACTGTGTGGGATGTGGGCGGCCAGGACAAGATCAGACCCCTCTGGAGACATTACTTCCAGAACACACAGGTAGGGCAACGCACACACACTCACACAAATACACTTGCCTACTCTCTCTCTCTCTGTGTCTGTCTCTCTCTCTTTCTCCCTCTCTGTCTCTGTCTGTCTCCGTTAGAGCCATATGGAATCCGCGATCACGGAATCGCGGATGGAATCGCGGAATTGAGCAATAAAAATGGAATCAACTATCAAAATATATATATTTTTTTTTCTTTTATGTTGTGGGACTTGTACAGCACTTTGTTCAACTTTGTCAGTGCTGTAAAGTTTAAACCTTTTTAAATCTTAGACAAACAAAACACTTTGCTTTCATGAAATATTGTAAGCCGTCATTTGAGGCTTTATAAAAGCAGCACAATGAACACAAATCTGTCAGTGCCGAGTCCGACCTCATCTTAAATAACAAACAGCATTGCTTGTTGTAATTAACAAAGAGAGGCAGAGTTGAATTTGCAAATATATATATATATATATTTTTTTTTATTTTTTTTTAATAATCGAATTTTATTTTCATATTCGAATCCCATGCCCATCGAAGGAAGCTTCGAAGTATTTAAGACAGCCCTATTAAATGGACTGTTATATCTTATTAAATTGTGGACATTTATTCATTCCCACTTATTAGACACTATTTCTGATGGTAAAATGAGCGTACAAAGCAAAATACAGAATTCTGAAATATTAAAACGGAAAAAACGGAATTTGGAAAAAAATAAAATGGAATTTGGAAAAAAATAAAACGGATTCCATATGGCTCTAGTCTCTGTCTCACTTTCTCCTTCTCTCTCTCTCCCTCTCTGTCTGTCTGTCTCTCTCTTTCTCCCTCTCTGTGTCTATCTCTCTATTTCTCCCTCTGTCTCGCTCTTTCTCCCTCTATCTGTCTCTTGCTCTCTCACTCTCCGTCTGTCTCTCACTCTTTCTCTCTCCCTCTCTGTCTGTATGTCTCTGTTTTTCACTATTTCTCTCTCTGTGTCTATCTCTCTATTTCTCCCTCTCTGCCTCTGTCTATTTATCCCTCTCTGTCTGTCTTGCTCTTTCTCTCTTGCTCTTTCTCTCTCTCTCTTTCTCCCTCCGTCTGTCTCTCTCTCTGTCTCTTGCTCTCTCACTCTCTCTGTCTGTCTGTCTCTCACTCTTTCTCTCTCCCTCTCTCTCTTTCTGTCTGTATGTCTCTGTTTTTCACTATTTCTCTATCTCTGTCTGTCTGTCTTGTCTGTATCTCACTATTTCTCTCACTCTTTCTCTCACTCTGTCTCTCTATCTCTTATCTCTCTCCTCTCTCTCTTTCTCCCTCTGTCTGTCTGTCTCTGTCTCCCTCTCTCTCTGTCTCTATCTCTCTCTCCCTCTCTGTCTGTCTGCCTCTCCCTCTCTCTCCCTCTCTGTCAGTCTCTATCTCTTTCTCCATCTGTCTCTATCTATTTCTCCCTCTGTCAGTCTCTCTCACTCTCTCTCCCCCTCTGTCTGTCTCTCTCTGTCTATCTCTCTTTCTCTGTCTCTCTCATTCTCCTTCTGTCTGTCTCTCTCACTCTCTGTCTATCTCTATCTTAGTGTCTGTCTCTCTCTCTTTCTCTTTCATTTTCCATCAGCCTATTAATTTCACCAAATTAACTTTCAAAATGCAGGATGTTGAATCTTATCAAGTTGTGTCTTTCTCTGTATGACCACCAGTGTTTCTATGCCTGCCCTGTTGATGAGCAGGAGGACGATGACTGTGTGCTTACAGCTGATTGGTCTCTTCTCTTAACGCAGGGTCTCATCTTTGTAGTGGACAGTAACGACAGAGAAAGAGTTGCAGAGTCTGCAGAGGAGCTCTCGAAGATGGTACGTATTTAAAGCTTGAGCAAGGCACCCCCCAAGCTGGCTACCCCCCCCCAACTGCTCCAGTGGAGTTGCTCTGTGGCCAACAGTGTCAGACTGTGGCTGGTACTGGGCGGCTCCCAGGTGTGAATGTGAAGCAGGGCGTTCCTCAGAGAACCTACCCTGGGTAAATAAAAATAAATAAATTGATGAGGTACTGTGTAGCACAATGGGAAACATTCGCTGCCAGGGTTTAGGGCAGGGCTGTACAGTGCGAGATATATATCGCACGTGCTACAGCAACATCCGTCTGTGCGATGAATGGATTTACTTCAGTAGCACTGGTGCGATAGGCATTCGGTTCATATCGATACTCTTATTTTGAAAATCCTGTGGCGGGTCGCATTTCTGCCCAAGCGCAGCTCCAGCCATAATAACTGGCTCTGGCAGCTAGCAACGCTCAGTTCATTTCGATACTCTTATTTTGAAAATCCTGTGTGTCGTGACTCATATCCGCTCGGCTCCACAGCACACAACAGTACTCGTCTCAGTAGCAGCAGTAGCGTCTGGAACGCGGACATTGAAACAGAGCAAGGATAGTGTGGATATTTCGCGACCCAAAACAAATCCCTGCTGTTTTATTCCGCAACGGGTCAAATGCATATAACATGCTTTGCAATCCTCGCCATTCCTTTATGACCACGTCGTGTTTAAGAACGGAATTAACGTTGCATTAGCATAAGCTAACAAGCTAAAACCCTGTTCAGAGCGACAGAACAGCAGAGTGGGGACTGGGAAGGAGGGGGGGGGCGGCATTCTCCCTTCTGTGTGTGTGCGCGTTTGAAAAGATCAGATGAAGTCAGACGAGTATATTATATTGATACTAAATGTACTGAGGGTGCACAGAATCAGATAATGTTCATATTTAAACATAAAAAATACAATACATACCGGTAATAAATGTATTCATGATCATCATGCAACATAAAACAATTGCAGGAATGGTTTGGGAGAGGAAGGGGGTTTAGGTTGCGTGTTCCAAAAAAAAGGTACTTAAAGTTTAAAGCTTAATATATCAAAACGTGGCACTTTATAGTGAAAGTCTATTTGGTCTATTTGTATTAAAAACAATAAATAGTTTTTCATTTAAATGTCTGGAAGAGCTCAAATATTTTTTTTCAAATTATATTTTCGTTACCTTTTTTGAGTTGATCTAAATGTTACTGATTGTGTTAAATGGGCTTATGATATCATCTCATATCGATTGCAGGCACCTGCATTGTATCGTATCGTGGCAGATATCGGCAAATATCGTATCGTTGTCCTAAGAATCTATATCGTATCGTGATGAAACTGGTGATTCCCACCCCTAGTAGAGTCCATACACCCAACACCAAATCCCATAATTCCTTACACGTAACGTGTAATGGCGGTGTGACGTCAACTTGTCAGCATGAAAATGACAGCCAAACATGGCACTGCAACTAAATAACACAAATACAATAGGCACATTTGTGACTGTTACAAATATAACACGTTTTATACTTGTGCTACAAGATTTTGGCCTGTGCTACAAAACTATCAACCTCTGTAGCACCAGTGCTATGTGCAAAAAAAGTTAACGTACAGCCCTGGTTTAGGGTGCGAATCTCACCAGGGCTGGCCACCTATATGTTACATAATGCACTCATGTTGCTTTGACACTTGATGCCCACAAAATGGTTTTAAAAATAAATTATTTATAATCTGTAATAACATTTCAACACATCCGTGTCTTCTATTAGAAACATAGACCATTTAGCATCCCCAGTGGTGCTAATGGTTATGTCAGAAGTGACATCATCTGGATGAAACACCGTTACATGATAATTACCTCTTCAACTGTATCTTAACTCCATTATCTATGTTGATTCACTTTTTAACATACATAGTTAATCTGCTGTCTTATTTATGCAGATGCCAAGTTACTGATCACTATTTATGAATGTGGTAAAGGTCATTGTTATCTATATGAATAGCTGGTCAAGCCTCACCCTCCCTGTCTTTAGCCTATAAGCAACAGGCTTCCAATTGTGGGAGGGGTTTAAATGGTCTGTGTTTCTATTGTGTAACTAAGCCACGGATGTGTTGAAACGTCAGTGATTTCTTTGCACCCTATTAAATATTTGTCTAAAGATGATCTGTGTCTCCAGTACCTTCCTTCTTGATGACTATATGGTCCTTATCTCAGTAGCACCAGTAGGGTAGGGTAGGGTTCGGTATCAGTAGTACCCAACGGTACCCTCTCTCTGTAATAACAATTTTTTTTATTTCAGTTATAAAAAAAATAAGTCAAAACTTCTCAATTTCAACAGTTATTTATTGTTGTAACACACCACACAAAATAAATCGCATGATCATGTATTACGTTTTTAAATGTTTAAATATCAACATTATCCGGCCATCAGAAAATGTGGTATCGTTTGATCTAGCGTGATCGGTCGGTACCCTTAACACTTTGGATGCCCAACCCGAGTTTTCTCGGGTTTACCCCCTGCGGGTTGAATGCCCATAACGAGAATATTCTTTTTTTTTCTTTTTTTCTTTATTAGCGATCTGAATTCATATTTCATCAACCGAGTCTACCGTTGGTAAATCAGCCACTCCAGGCGCTCAGATGTGAAAAAAGCGCCCCCTATCGTCTCCCAGATGGTAATTCACCCTTTTGGATTGGACTCAATGAAAAGGCATGAGAAAAAAAGACCCGGACTCCACATTTTACTTCTCACGCATGTGACCGGAGTCGATCAGCTTCATTCTGGACCCTCAGAGCAGCAGGGATTATGTGTTGTACAGTATACGCGGTGGATCAATAAAAGGATTGATTTTCGGAATGGTGATCAGGAATTGGAATAATCCATTTGGATACCATCTGATCTCCGGTAAGGAATCTATTTTACCAGTATTAGGATAATCAGACCCGTTTTCACTGAGATATAAGCTTTTTCTTTTTTTTGTGATATGGCTGTTTGACTCTTAAGAGCGATCAGGAACTGAGAGAATCGATTTTCAGCGCGCTGCACTAGCGTGCACACGTACACATATACTATCGATAATCTAGCGTTTTTTTGAAAACTATTCATAAACACGTTCTAGAATATTACAGTACGGGGCGATTATCATGGAATCCTCTTTTTTTTCTCGTGAAAACGAGGGGTTTTCTAAATGCTATGAAACGGAAATGAACCGATAAAAAAACAATCTGCTTCGACAATGTTGACTGGAAATAGGTCATTGATAATGCGACGGGCAGATTAGACACATAGCCATAATTTAAAACATAGATTAGGCGCCATAATTTAAAACATAGATTAGGCGATATTAATGCTAACATTGAAGTGGATGTGGGCATTCAAGCACTACATGTGCGCCCCCTGCTGGGCATTCAAAGTGTTAAAAGTATAGAGTTTGGTGCCCAACCCAGGGTTCGCACAAGGTCCTTGAAGTGCTTAAAGTGCTTGATTTGACAAACATTTCAAGGCGTGGAATTCCTTGAAAACAGCCAATTTTTTTACGAGGTGTTTAAAAAGTCATTGAAATTCAAATCAACCAATCGCATTGAAAGTTTTGTTCATCCATTATAAAAAAAATTCTGAATCGAGAAATTTTATTTTTTTTATTTAAACTAACTAATTGTCGGAAATTGGTTTTAAGCCATAACTATTGGATACAATTTTCTTTCTAGAAAAAACGGCATTTAAAAGTGAATTGTATCCTTTTAAATGCCCTTTTAACCCTTTATCTGCCAGGGATTATTCTGATCTTAATCCACTGTCTGCCAGTACTGTAAGTCTATGGAGATGTTCCCCTTCTTTGCAGGGCTATAACTTTTTAAATTGTATTGCTAAATTGACATTACTATGGCCCATTCAACGTCAAGTATCTATCGTTTAGGATGTAGCAACGTTCTACTTTTTCATTCACATATTCATACTAAAATACGGTCTAAAGTATAAATATGTTTTTATCGTTTTCTGCAGCATTCTGCAGAACGCGAGTTATAGCTATAAATACATATATTACATCATCAAATGTAGTTTGATACCGATTGACGTCAGATTAAAAATTTCAATTGTACAAGGTCCTAAACGTCATGCCTCATCATCTGCTGGTGACCGGAGGGGGGGGTGGGGGGTATAAGTCCGTGGCCGACATTAAATCATTCATGTAGTATGGGCGATACATAGATCACAGCAGTTTATATGGATCATAATAATCAAACACGCTGAAACTTACCGCAGCTTCCTCTGACCGTTGGGTGGTCAGCGTGGAGCAGAAAGCTCGCGATTATGGGATGTTGATATATGCAATCCATTTCCAGGTTGTATAATAGTATATACGTCCAAATCATGTTGTTTATCGAGTTATTGGCAACGGATCGCTATCCAGTGTATCAAGCTCGAGTCCCGGGAGCAATAGCGAGTGGCCGGACGAAATATGGTTGAGCACCACTTCCTGCCTTACGGCGTCATTGACAGATTACGCATGGCGGAGAATGACGTGGTAACACGTCATTGGCGAATAAAGGGTTAAAATAAAAAATAGTGCCTAGAAAAGTACTTGAAAGTCCTTGAATTGGACTTCCGGTATGAGAGCGGAAGGGTAGCACGCATGCGGTGAGGCTCCTGGTCAAAAGAGTGAAAAACGGAGAAATAAAGACCCGAAAAGTGACAAAGTGATTAAAAATGAAGATGCAAATGAGAAGGAAGGAGGAGAAAACAATTATGAAGGAAAGAGAAATGGAGGACTCGCAGGAAGAGGAGAGTTCGATGGAGCAGAACCCCCGAGGCGAGACCGAGAAGGGGCAGGCGGAGGAAGGGGGAGTTTCGGCTGAGACGGACAAGGGAATGCCAGGATGGGCCGTGCTCATGCAGGCCGGGATATTGGCGACCATAAAATTTAACTCGGACACGATGCAGGCGACCATAAAACTGAACTCGGACACGATAAGAAATTATATTGGGAAGTTACGGGAGGAATTGAGGAAGGAACAGGAGGACTTCAGAGGTGAAATGAATACAGAACTCAAAAGGGTGGATGAGAAGATGGCGGAACAGGACAGAAACGTAACAGAGGTACAGACTAGAACGGCGCAAACGGAGGAATGGAACACAGAGATACACGAGGTGTTAACGTGTGCGATTCAAAAACAAGAACAGATGGAGACAAAGATATCGGACATGGAGGGGAGGTCACGGAGAAATAACATCAGAATATGGGGATTGAAAGAAGGAGTCGAAGGGGAATCGGTGACCCAATATGTGGAAAAGCTTATCAAGGAACAACTGGAGGAGACGGGACTGGAAAAAATTGAGATACAGAGGGCCCACGTTGGCTCCGAGACCGAAACCGGACAGACCTCCGAGGGCGGTGATTATTAACTTTCTGAGATTTGAGATTAAGGAATTGATACTCAGAACCGCGTGGACCAAGAAGATAGAAATCGAGGGGAAAAGACTGTCGTTTGATCACGATTACTCGACAGCGGTAGCAATAACACGCAGGTCCTACGCGGGACTGAAGAGAATTCTGAAAGAAAACGGAATGAAATTCCAATCACCCATGACCTCGCTAAGGATTCACTGGAAGGAAGGGACGGTGACGTACGCGACGGCGCGGGAGGCGGCGGAGGAGATGAGGCGACGGGGGATGCAGATGGCGGAGGACGGAGAAGGAAGGGGACAGGAGGGCCAGACGCTGAGCCTGCAGCAGAGATTGGAGAAAGCACGCAGATGGACCAGAGTAGGAGATCGAAACCCGGGAGAGGAGGGAGGAGAGAGGAGAAGGCCGAGGTGGGACGTGACAGACCGAAGGCGGAGACGGACGAGGAGGCCAGAGACGGAGAAGGAGGGGAGAGGAGGCGGGAGGAGACGAACGGATGAGTACACACACAAGAGATTGAAAAAACTATCCAAATAGAGACAAAATATAGAAACTGAAATAACATATACATAAACACACATTCCCAGGTAGAGGCAGGATATAGGAACGAACATAATGTATACATGGACACATAATACACATGCTGATGGAGGAAATAAATGGAAATATAATTAGGTATGATAGACGGAACACAGAACATATTGAAACAAATACATAATCACACGCTGCGAGTAACACAGTTGGAAGGGATTAAGGGGATAAATGGACATCACATAGAAAATAGAGGGGAGGAAGAGAAAGTAAGAAGGGGTACACAGAAGACACCACACACGGGTTTGGGAGGAAGGAGGGACATTGGAACATATGAGCCACATTGAGAGGGACCTAGGAAATGGGGGTCTTTGATCAGAATGAAGGACAGAGCGCTTTTGACCAGGAGCTCGACAGCAATAAAAACAGTAAGAAGGCTGGACAAATATGACGAGCGGTTGGGCGTAAAGGTTTCAAACCCCCAAGCCGTCAGGAGGAGGCCTCTCACTAGGAGAGCAATTACTCCTCACCCACCAGCAGGGGACAGGGGGGGACACAGGGACCCCCCCGAACGCCTTGGGAGCACTTTATGTAAAGTTTATGTTTTTTATTTATGTTAAACATTATATGTATTCGGTGAAGAGAGCGGAGGCTACAACCGGAGGGGGGAATGAATGTGACATGGGGGGGACTGACAGACGAAAGAAGAAGAAAGATGACGATGGTTAAAGGTATAAAAATGATGTCGTTAAACGTTAATGAATGAATAATACGATAAAGAGGGGCAAAGTGATGTTGAAATGTAAAAAAAGTGAGATGGAAGTGATTTTTCTGCAGGAGACACATTTGGTAGCACAGGATCATGAGAAACTGAAGAGATTTGGATATGAAAATGCATACTATAGTTCCTTTAAACGGAACCTGAGGAGAGGAGTAATCACGTTAATCAAAAACACAGTCAAATTTGAATTGATCAAGGAAGTAAGAGACAAGGAGGGAAGGTTTGTTCTGGTGAAGGGAAAAATGGAGGGTCAAATGATTACGTTAGTGAATGTTTATGCACCCCCAGAGAGTGAGAGGGATTTATATGAGACCATTTTTGATATTATAGTGATGGAACTAGAAGGGATATTGATATGTGTGGGAGATTTTAATGTAGTACTGAATCACGACCTAGACACCACGAGTACTAGAAAAGGACGGGCACCAATCAGTAGATATATGAATATTCAGATGACGGAAATGGGAATTACAGATGTTTGGATGGGGATGCACACCATGGACAGGGAATACACACATTACTCACACCCGCACGTGACATATGCGAGAATAGACTACTTTTTGATGACGACGGGGGACAGTTACAGGGTACGGGAGAGCAGAATAGGAGTAGCGGACATATCGGATCACAGTGCCATATATCTGACAGTAGATCTAGAAGGGAGAAGGAGGAACACGATCTGGAGACTTAAATGTAGGAATATTAAATAACAAGGGGGTGGTGAGTCAGATCAAGGAGGAGATAGCCAGGTATAAGGAAGAAAATGACAACGGGGCGGTAGACCCGAACATTCTATGGGACACACTGAAGGTGGTGATAAGGGGGAAATTGATGGAGAAGACAGCAATGCTGAAGAAGGCCAGAACGGAGACATATCACAATCTGATAGGGAAGCTGAAGAAGCTAGAGGGGAGACACCAGATATCAAAAGAACAGGAAACGCTCGGAGAAATCAAAGAAGTAAAGGCCAGGATAAATAGGGAATTATTGACGGAAATAGAAAAGAAAGCGAGGTTCATGAAACAAACGTACTATGAAGGGGGACCAAAAGCGACCAGACTGTTGGCTAGGAGAATTAGGACGCAACAGAAGTTGAACACGATACACACAATAAGGGATACAAAGACTAATGAAATATTGAGAGACCCAGCTGAAATAGAGAGGACATTTAGAGAATACTATGAGAAACTATACACACAGCCAAAAGCAGCGGGAGAAGAGGAAATAGAAGCATATCTGGAGAAGCTAGAGTTACCATCGATAGGGAAAGAACAGAATGAAGAATTAAATAAAATAATTACGGAACGAGAACTGGAAGAGGCAATTAGTAGAGCTAAAAACAACAAAACTCCGGGGAGCGACGGATTCCCATCGGAATTCTACAAGACATTTAGAACGGAATTAGCACCCATGTTAGGGGCGGCGTTCAGACACACAATGGAAGAGGGCATAATGCCCCCCTCGTGGAAGGAAGCCATAATCACCACGATACCGAAGGAAGGGAAGGATAGAGAATTATGTAGTAGTTTCAGACCTGTGTCCATACTCAACGTGGATTACAAGATGTATACATCGATAATATCAAAGAGATTTGAGACGTTTATGCCAGACATAGATGAAGATCAAACTGGATTTATTAAAGGGAGACAGACACAGGACAACGTGAGAAAGACATTACACATAGTAGAGGAGATACAAAAACAAGGTGGTAGCGCGGTACTGATTAGCCTAGATGCAGAAAAAGCATTCGACAGTGTGAGCTGGACATTTTTATATAAAACATTGATGAGGTTCGGACTGAACGGGAGGGCGATGAAGATGATCAAGGCGCTATATCAAGAACCGACAGCGAGGGTTAAGGTGAATGGCAGCCTGACGGATAGAATCAGATTAGAGAGGGCTACCAGACAGGGATGTTGTCTCTCACCAACGCTCTTCGCCGTTTTCATAGAACCACTGACACAACTGATCAGACAGACCGAGGACATTAAGGGAGTAATGATAAAGGGAACGGAATATAAACTAGGCCTATTTGCGGACGACGTGATAGTATACATGAGGCAACCAGACAAGAGCTTCCCGGCACTGATGGATCTACTGAAGGATTATGGCCACTACTCAGGATACAAACTAAACGTGACAAAGACACAGACCTTAGCATGGAACTATACCCCAACGACGGAAATTAGGGAACAGTACGGGATAAGATGGGACATGGACAAGATTAAATACTTAGGGGTGAACATCACGAGAGGGGTGGGGAAACTGTTTGAGGCGAACTATACACAGATAAATCAGAACATCAAGAGAGACTTAGAGAGATGGACAGTAATGCCCTTGGACTTCAATTCAAGAATAGAGGTCATTAAAATGAACATACTATCAAGGTTACTGTACCTATTCCAGTCACTACCGATACAAATACCACAGAATCAATTCAGGGAGTGGGACAGACTGATATCGAGGTTCATATGGGCGGGGAGAAGACCACGGGTCAGATATAAAACACTACAACTACCAAAGGAAGAGGGAGGGATGGCAGTACCCAGCCTACAAGATTATTACTATGCAGCACAACTGAGAGCAGTGACGTGCTGGTGTAACGACAGATATGAGGCAAGATGGAAAGACATTGAAAAAGAAGGGGAGGGATACAAGGTACAAGCTCTGGTGGGAGATAGGGAACTATTTAAAGAAATAGTTCCCTATTAGATCCAATCACCAAATGCACCTTGACCATATGGAACAGAGTAGTAAAAACACACAAATTGGAGAAGCAGTCAGGGGTTCTGAGATGGGTAGCACATGACAAGAGATTCAAACCAGGGAGGTTAGACCATGGATTCAGAAGGTGGGAGAGGGGGGGGGGGGGGCAACAGCGATATGCAAAATGATAGAGAAGGGGGAAATGCAAACACTACAAAAATTAAAGGAGAAATTTGGACTAGAAAACAAGGACCACTTCAGATATCTACAGATTAGAGATTACTATAATAAAGAAATAAGAGGGGACAAGGAAGAAGAACAGAATGGAATAATTAGGATGATAGTAAGGGCATACGAAGGAGGGAAAGGAAGGGTAATATCAGCACTGTACCGGGCTATAATGACCAGCAAGGGACACACGACCGATTATATAAGGGAGAAATGGGAGAGAGAACTAGAGATAGGAATAACAGCTAAGGAATGGGGGAACATATGCGAGGTGCAACATTCAACAACAGGATCGAGGATATGGAAAGAGTTTGGATGGAAAAACATAATCAGATTCTTTATAACCCCAGAGCTGAAGGGAAAATATGCACCAACACAAAGAGCATGCTGGAGGATGTGTGGGAAGGAGGGGGCAAATCACACGCACATATTCTGGGGATGTCAGAAGCTGAAGGGGTATTGGGAGGAGATAGGGGAGGCAATGGCCAGAATAATAGGATACGGGTTACCACAAACGGGACTGGTGCTTTACCTAGGGGACCTGACGCACGAGGGAATACAAGGGGGGGACAATTATTTAATAAAGATAATGTTGATATCGGCCAGAAAAGCAATAACGTGACTGTGGTACAAAGAAGATCCACCAACAATAGCACAATGGGTAGGAATAGTAGAGGAGATACAGGATATGGAGAGGATAACACACATGCTGAGGCTACAGGAAGAGACATTTGGGGAAAGATGGGGAAAGTGGGAGGATTATAAGGGGAACGAAAACGACATCACAGAGGAGGAACTAAATGCAGCACAAGAGGGCGAAGGGTAAAGGAGGAAAGAGGTTCAAGGAGGGTCTCTGAACCCGTGTCACACACCTTTGTTTTAGTTAGTTTTTTCTATTTTTATTTCTGTTGGGTATGACAATTGTTTTATGTTTTTTGTACTTTATTATTTAGGTCTGTTTAACAGTGTTGTTTTATTGTATGTTTATTTTTAATTTCATGAATGTACCCGTATATGTATGTTGATATGTTATGGAGATCAATACAAATGTTATGTTGTATGTCCATAAATGTTGAATAAAAATTTAAGTTAAAAAAAAAAAAAAGTCCTTGAATTTCATTTTGCAATGTCTGTGGGAACCCTGCCAACCCTAAGCACCGGTCCTCATCTGAACAGGTTTAGCGTGTGAACCCTCCAGGTTAAACTGCATGGGGAGGATCTGGGTGTCGGCCACGGAAAGCCTCTTGAGGAAAAGCACACTCCTAGCTCTCTAGTTAGGTTTGTAGTGTTTGTGTTCTGAACTCTCCTCTTCCTCTGCGCCTCCAGTTGCAGGAGGATGAGCTGAAGGAGGCGGTGTTGCTGGTGTTTGCTAACAAACAGGACCTGCCCAATGCCATGTCTGTCAGTGACCTCACAGACAAACTGGGTCTGCAGAGCCTGCGCAGCAGAACTGTAAGTAACGCAAACATTTTGCACCCTGAGATTCATCTCCACAGACGGGATGTGGTTCCCGGTGTCATATGAAATGTTGACTCTGCGTGTAAAACGGATCGCTTCCCGCAAATGTAAGCTATTTATAAATAAGACACAAGGTACTTGTGCCCTAGTGATGAGGGTAAGCGCTCAATGAAGAAACCCAATCCCCTTTGCCAAACATCTATGCTACACATAGTGGTCAAATAAAAGGTGTGTGTGTGTCAGTCACATAATTATGTCTTGCTTGATTGATTGAAAACTTTATTAACAGATTGCAGAATGGGTACAATACAGTACAGCTCAATACACACAATTTGACTGATATGTCATGTCAAATTCTGATTCTAGCCCATAATGGGACCAGCATTATGATACCCTGCACAGCCCAAGGCCGGGTGCCACTCAGTGGCCGATGAAAGAACCAACCTTCACCCCACACCGCAAGATGGCTTCCGTATATATATATATATATATATATATATATATATTAGTGCTGTCAGGCGATTAAAAAAATTAATCTAATTAATTACAGGGTTTGTAATTAATTAATCTAATTAATCGCATTTTAATCGCATAACATTTTATGCCTGATATTCTATATTCTATAATCATATTTCAAATTGCATGTGTCCGGATGGCAGAATTCAGTACTGTCATGCCACTGTCCTGATGAAGGCTGAATAGCCGAAACGTTGACGACAATAAAAGCAGAGAAAAAGTGAGTGCGGGAATTGTAAATTTTTTCATCTGATGACAATTAAGGGGAGCAATTCCCAGCGCAACAATATTTTTTGAGAGAGTGCATGTTGATTTTTCACTATAGAATTCAGTACTGTATCTACAAAACCTTCTGTTTAATCATCTTCCATCTATTAATTTGCTTAGATTTTTCAGGTCTGGTCAATTTGAGCATGGTGTTATTCACAGTCAAAGATAAAAAAAATGTATTGATATTCTCATTTGGTTCATTACAATTGACTAAAAATAAAATTTTCATTCTATCAATCACAGCGCAGATTGATTGATTGAATGAAAATGTTATTAACAGATTGCAGAATGGGTACAATACAGTACGGCTCAATACACACAATTGTTAAGGGGATGCAGACCAGAGAGACTTTCGTCTTGTTTACATCAGGGTCCCCCATTTTCAATTCATAATGAATTGTAAGTAAGGGTGCAACTTGCACCGTGCAATCCATTCTTTGTGGATCTAGCCCACAGTATTTCTGACACTACATTCCCTGAGATTCATAGATTTCCCTAGAATCAGATACCAAGAACATGCAAATGGACCATATTAAAAATAAAGTATGTAAATGTGTATTCTACATTCTTATGGAATGAATGAGATACAAAAAAAATTATATAAAAAAAAATTTGTAATTAATTTTGAGTTAATTTTCATAACGCGATAATTTGCTGTGTAATTAATTAATCTAATTAACGCGATAAACTGACAGCCCTAATATATATATATATATCCACATCTGTCTACATACCTGCATATAATCCTTTTTACATACCTGTAGATACTATATCGATATCTGTACATATCCCTTATCTACTCTTACTAGTTACGCTGCTGGCCAGTATGACTTACTACCAGTGTCTTTATACCTGTATCACTGTACATATTCTACTACAACTCTGTACATACATCTGATTAGCACTATTACTCAGTAGTACTAATGTATATATTTGAGACTCAGTTTAATCACCTGTACATTGTATATTACTATTGCACTTTACTATTACATTTGTACTCAAACCTTTTTCTGCTGTACTGTACTTGTGTTGTATAATGATAATGACAATACATTTGAATCTAATCTAATCGGTTTGAATTAGGGGTGTAAAGGTACATGTATCCGTACCAAACCGAACCGTTTCAGTGTGTACCGTACCGAACGGCTGTGTAGTGTACCGAACGAATACAACGTTATGTTAACCACTAACGACCGCCCACCGGGGGCTGTTTTTTTTCACAAAATATTATTATTATTTTGTCGATTTATTAATTTCAATATAGAATATTCATTGACAGCCCTACAAGTACAATTAGTTACTGCACACTACATCACCCCTGAGTGGAACATGGAAAGCCAAACTTTCCCCCACTGTACCTGAAAACCCGTACCGAACCGTGACTTCAAAACCGAGGTACGTACCGTACTGTGGCTTTTGTGTACCGTTACACCCCTAGTTTGAATATAACCTTAAAGCCTGTAAACAATATTGTGTATTGGCTAGCTAGTTGGCTAGGTTAAACACCAATGTTATTTAATTAATTTCTACATAGTCTGTAACCCCAGTGTCATTAACTTGGGCAACAGTCCACGTTTCACTGAGGTCAACCAAATGTCACGCAGAGCCATATTTCACACGCCGCCGGTGTTGCGCATATTCCTCTCTGTTTACCATCAATTCTCTGTGCCCCCTCCTTCCTTCTCTCCACAGTGGCATGTTCAGGGAACCTGCGCCACAACGGGCACAGGGCTGTATGAAGGACTGGACTGGCTGTCCAACGAGCTTTCCAAGCAATAACGACGGACAGACTGGACCGATGAGAGAGAGAGAGTGAGAGAGGGGGAGTGAGTGAGAGAGAGAGGAAGAGGCAAAAGATACGCCAGAGAACAGGACAGAAGACTAAGTCAATTCAATCAAGAAACATTTGGTCTCGAAGCACCTGTTTTCATGAAAAGGACAGAGCCGGTGGACAATGCAATCAATATAACGGAACATCTTATTATCCCTATTTTGTTTTTCATTTTACTTTATTATTATTGTTGTTATCCCTTCACATGGTCTCTATTTACACCTGTCTGTTTCCCCAACATCATATACGGTATGGCGGTGAGTAAAACAACGCCTTCAGTTGCATGGTGAGCCAATGGGCCATTAGGAATTAGTCATGCAAGCGGTGAAGAGAATCATGGGAGTTTGTATTTCTCACGACCCCTCGGCCACCGCTCGGCTCCGTAACGGGAAGAAATTGCCGTATTTGTTTTACCCATACTAACGGTCAAGGTAAGGGGCGGGGGATATGATAATCTGACCCAAGAGATTTGGTTCGAGGACAACTTGTAGGCTACCTCAAGCTGTTCAGCTCCCACGAGACCCCTCATGGACATTTTGACCTCCGCTGACCCCCCCTGACCCTTTTTGCTCTTTTCGCTGCCACGTGCTAGCTCTCATTTCAGTCCGTTTCTCGCAAGACAAAAAAGTTGTCTTTATAGAATGAGATGAAGGAAGGCCTACAGTGGTTTTTGAAGTAGTTTATGGATGCAACTAAGTGGAACCTCTCGGTCCCAAAGGAACCATAAAGGATCGATGTGCCTTCTGGTCCCTTTTTACACTAAATTTATGTAATCCTTTCTTATCTCATTCGCTGTTAGGACCGGTAGAACTCTTCCCTCTGACGCTTTAGTGTTAACGTTTAGTTTTTCCTCTCGTGAGACAAAACGATGAACATTTCCTCCCGGTGCTCTTGGTTCATAAGCTGCGGTGAAGCGAATCCACAGACGAGTGCGGGTGGGGATGTTGTAACCGATCACACCCTGGAACCACGCTCTGATGTAACCGATCACACCCTGGAACCATGCTCTGCTGTAACCGATCACACCCTGGAACCACCCTCTGTTGTAACCGATCACACCCTGGAACCATGCTCTGTTGTAACCGATCACACCCTGGAACCACGCTCTGTTGTAACCGATCACACCCTGGAACCACGCTCTGTTGTAACCAATCACACCCTGGAACCACACTGTTGTAATCCACAGACGAGTGCGGGTGGAGACCGCTCTGTTGTCACCATCACACCCTGTAACCACCAGGACCCCCGATTCAATACTTCTCACCTTCGTCTCCTCCTTCCCGTCTTCCGAATAGCCCCGTCTGGAACAACGGCGTTTGATTGAATGCTCTTGCCTTCTCCTATCCGTTCTCAAATGGGAAGCCAGGTCCATTTTCCCACACGGATTAGTGTCATTGACTGGAGGTTTTGTAATTGTGATCATTTACCCGACGGCTTCTGTAGTTTAAATCGGTCACGACTCAACTTTTCTTTTGCCAAGTCCAGAAGGTAGAAAATCCGGAGCAGTTGTAATCAGGAGGACGTTACATGGATACCCGTCCTTCTGAGCGGTCTGGCTGGCATTTCACACAAACATTACATTACAGTGCCCCCTGGTAAAACAAATCCAGTTCTGAATTGGGACTATAAGTCTCATGGAAGATCAGTCGTGACCTCAAGGAAGAAAGGAAGGAAAGATTCACCTTCTTAAGCCGATATCAGTGCAGTTTAGTTAAGTGGCATGTTGTTCTTGTTGTTGTGGTTGTTCTTGTTTTTTCCATTTTGATTCAGCAGTGCTTACTTGTGCCTGAGCTTGCTCTGCAATCTGACGGCTGACGTCATGCGTGTAATTAATCTACCCCCTATCCCAACAACCGGGAGGGAGGGGGACGCACACAAACTGCCCCCCCCCCCCCCCCCCTTGTCCCTTTTGCACACAACCACACCTGCCCACCCAGCGGGGTGTACATTCCAGACCTGGGCTTTGTGACGCTGCATGGAGCTGCCACTCTTAAAATTATGTGCTGAATAATATTTTACAGAAAATGTCTAAATAAAGAAATTCACAGTTAAAAGAAACCCTGGCTAACTCCTATTACTGTTGGAAACAACAAGTGTCATCTTAGAAGAACTGAAGCCCCCCCCCCCCATGCACCTGGTTTCACTGTGTATGTGCTCTATTTATAAAAGGGAATAAACCAGGCTGTTGGTGTCACAGTTATTTTACTTAAACTTTTTTTTAAGATGTTTTTATTTTATTTTATTTTTTACCTTCTATCTCGTTATGCCTATCTCCCGGTCGTTGTAAAAGGAATACAGTACAAATATACAGAAGTCTACAGTAAGTGTAATATTGCACAGTGTTGTGCATTTATAATCAGTAGCTTAGGCTACATAGTAGGCTAATAACAGCCTATTCTAGTCTAGCAGGTGCTGGTATAGACGTATAATATATGACATATATGACATTTTTTGCCTAGATGTATATCTAGGCAAAAAATGTCATAGATGACTGAAAATCAACATTACTAGTCTATACCAGCACCTGCTAGACTAGAATAGGCTGTCATTAGCCTACTATGTAGCCTAAGCTACTGATTATAAATGCACAACACTGTGCAATATTACACTTACTGTAGACTTCTGTATATTTGTACTGTATTCCTTTTACTGTATATTTAATTCTATCTTATCATTCTCACAACACAACACCCCCTCTAATGCCCCTCTAATGGAACATTCCAGGTGGATGTGCGTTGCGTCACACTCCGTGGCCAATCTGCGCATGTGCATGGGGAAATCGATGCTTAAAAACTGTCTTTTTCGCTGCCAATTTAGTTCTGATCGATTAGGAATGTCTCGCGCCGTGTTCAGGAGACTCAGGCGCATACAAGTCTATTCGATCATGTCTCTAGCACCCCCACAGCCGTATCTGCAATCACTTAATGTCAAGGCTCTCATCCACATTCATTCATTTGACCCCCCCCCGCAATCTCCTCCCCAATTTCAGAATACCGGAAGTGTTGCGGTGGTCTATCGGAGGGAAGGCCTCGTGATTTACTTCCACATTCTACATGCTGTTCGCATTCTTTTCTTGTAAAATTCAAAAAAAAAATCCAAAAACTGTAAACGTTTTAAAACAATATGTGGTTGGTCTGTTTTTTTTTAATATTTATACTTAAATGCTGTGTTTACATATAGAGGGTTAATTTATTAGGTGGTGATAGCGTTATCGTAAATTCAGGTTAAAAAGATAAGTCAATTAAAAAACCATTCCTTTCTAGATGTTAAACAAAAATTATTCTTTAACTGGAGGGGAGCTGGCATTTAACCTACATTGAAGTGCACTTGAGCAAGGCACTAAACCCCAAACTGCTGTAGGTGACTAGGGCTGTCTTTGACTAAACATTTTTAACTAGTCAGTGACTAATCAATTAGTTGACAAATATGTTAAATGTTTTCGTCATGTTTTTATGTTTAGTCATTTAGGTGACATTTTTATTCAAAGCAATTTACAAATTGTGAACAAGTCAGCAGGAAGGGTACGTAAGAGATTGTTTGTGAAACGGTGTTGAACTTGAGTGCTATACGTTCAGACTGCAGACGAAAGTGGCCCAAATCTGATTTCTTTGCTCATGTGACTCAGATCAGATTTTTTCACAACAGTGAACAGCATAAATCGCGTGAAATGTATCTTTTCAATTCTGATTTGGGCCACTTTCATATGTGGTCATACTGTATATCAGATACCGGTCTGATTTTTTCCAATGCAACCTCTGTTGCACTCAGTCTAGATTGACATTTGTAAAAAAAAAAAAAAAAAAAAAAAAAAACTTCCATCTTCTTTATTGTTCATTTGCACTGATGCAGGTCAGTTCAGGAACATGACCATCTGATATTGGCCACAAAAAATAAATTAACAGACTTAACAAAAAAATCTGATCTGATCATTAATTCAGAATTAAGCGCTATGGCTTGCAGTGTGAACGTAGCCTTAGACATACAGTATCAGCATGGTAATGTAGGTAGTAGTATAGGGATAGTAGAGATCGTAATATAGACATTGTTTATAAATAAAAAATACGCTGAAAAACTGATCCATGCCTTTCTTAAGCCGACTTGACTACTGTAATGCACTCCTCACCGGCCTCTCCCCAAAAAACAGAACGACTCCAAATCATTCAAAACTCTGCATCTAGGCTACTAACTAGAACCAAGAGGATCAGTCCAGTATTGGCTACCCTGCACTGGCTTCCGGCTCTTCCTCTGCCTCGCTTGCCTTGTGTGGGGATCAAACAGGAAGAAAGACTGTCCGGTTTTTAAAACTGGAGGACCCAGGCCTAAAACTGCCCTGAGAGGGAACTGTGCCCTGAGAAGGAGGTTCGAAGGGTCAAAGTGGGTATGAAACGGGAAGGACTGTCTGGTTCTGAACTGGATTTCAAACAGGGAAGGTAAAGACTGTTTTAAACTGTTAAACAGTAATTCAGAACAATTTGACTGCACTGCACTATTGCATCATTTTACTTTGATGCAAGCCATTTTCTGAAGAAGGTGTTTATATATTTATTATTAGTTTATTTATACGGGACAGAGCATATTAATGGACACTACAAATAAATGTAGTGTAAATACACCAGATTTAGCAAGGATGCTAGTTTTCATCCGCAGTCTCCACAAAACAAAAATGAAACAGGCAGGCAGTGAAGCATATCATGCTATGAGACAAAGCATAAAAACATACAAAAAACAAAGTACGAGATAAAGTTGTAGGATGTTGTCAAGGTGATTGATTGAAAACTGTATTAACAGATTGCAGAATGGGTACTATACAGTACAGCTCAATACAAACAATTGTTAAGGGGATGCAGAAAGACTTGTCTTGTTTACATCAGGGTGAGAGTCCCCCATTTTCAATTCATCATAACATTAATGACATACGCAACATACAGATATATATCTTGACATTTCTGACATACAGGTATACAGTACTGTTACATTTGTGACATACAAGATATGCAAATAATAATATACAGTACTGTTATCCTAACTGAAAATATATACATATACGAGGGGGAGGAAACCCACAAATTGTAATTGTCTTGTGTGATTGTCAACGTAATCTTCATAGTGTCAGGTGAGAAAGGTAAACTATATATAAGATATATATAAGACAATCCCAATCCATAGAGCCGATCTCAATTAGGGGCACACAGCATATTCGTTTATATGCGGACGATGTAATATTGTTCATGCAAAACCCTACCACCTCACTGCCTCATCTTCTCAAGATGATCGATGATTTTGGCAATCTATTGGGATTTAGGATAAACTGGCCAAAATCGGCCTTCCTTCCACTTAATGTCACCGCAAAGGCTACCTTCCTTCCAGAAAATATACAACGACCGGGAGGGGGGGGGGGGGGGGGGGGGGGGGACGCACACAAACTGCCCCCCCCCCCCCCCCCTTGTCCTTTTTGCACACAACCACACCTGCCCACCCAACGGGGTGTACATTCCAGACCTGGGCTTTGTGACGCTGCATGGAGCTGCCACTCTTAAAATTATGTGCTGAATAATATTTTACAGAAAATGTCTAAATAAAGAAATTCACAGTTAAAAGAAACCCTGGCTAACTCCTATTACTGTTGGAAACAACAAGTGTCATCTTAGAAGAACTGAAGCCCCCCCCCCCCCATGCACCTGGTTTCACTGTGTATGTGCTCTATTTATAAAGGGAATAAACCAGGCTGTTGGTGTCACAGTTATTTTACTTAAACTTTTTTTTAAGATGTTTTTATTTTATTTTATTTTTTACCTTCTATCTCGTTATGCCTATCTCCCGGTCGTTGTAAAAGGAATACAGTACAAATATACAGAAGTCTACAGTAAGTGTAATATTGCACAGTGTTGTGCATTTATAATCAGTAGCTTAGGCTACATAGTAGGCTAATAACAGCCTATTCTAGTCTAGCAGGTGCTGGTATAGACGTATAATATATGACATATATGAAATTTTTTGCCTAGATGTATATCTAGGCAAAAAATGTCATAGATGACTGAAAATCAACATTACTAGTCTATACCAGCACCCTGCTGCCCTACTGTTGGTCTGGGGAGTGTGTAGAGTATACTACCACACGCCTCCTCCGATACACCAGCCGCTGTTGCAACAACTAGGACTTGTACCCCACCGGCTACCCATCCGTGAACACCGATTGTGTGTTCGTAGGGACGACTGACCAAGATCGGATTTGAACCCCAGGTCTCCACGGTGGTAGGCGAGTGCTTAGACCTCTACACTACCCAGATGCCCCTAGTCACAGGGTATCTTACTGTATTAAACATAAGATACCGTATAGACTGTAGCACTCAAGTTCGGCACTGATGAACAATGTTACTGCCAGAGATGTACCCTTCCTGCTGACTTGCCGTACAGAACGTTGGATAAAAGCGTCCGCTAAATGTAATTATCTAGATTGCTCAGCTAAAGAATTCTCTCAGCTGATGTCCTAGATTTGAACCATTCTATTGAAGAATTAGTGGCCTTCAGAGCTTGAGAAGATTCTGTGAAGGCCTACAACTAACGCACACCTGTCAAACTCTAGCACACACAACTTGTCTCTGGCATCTCACTAAGTTTATTTAAAATACAAGCATCCTGCCACAGCTCCTGTTGATGATCTGTAAACTTGGGGATGGCCTCCAGTTGTGTGCAGAGTAGTTATCTTTCATGTGTCGTCATGAATAGCTCTTCTATTGCTCTTCCTGGAAATTGAATCTCCGTGGTCCCCACAGGATACAAGGACATACGCCTAAAGTCCACTATCACAGATTTGCTGCAGTAATATTTGGATACACCAGGGGGAGAAGGTGTCCTGTATGATTGCATCAAGGCCAGAATGTGATTTTATTGTAGTCCTTTATTATACTTCTCATAACTCTATAGAGATAATGAGTTTAAGTTCTCAACCATGGCCCCAAACAAAAAGCAACACAACAAGTCAACAAGTGAACCCCCCTCTCCAACATGGTCAAACATAAATGGTAAATAAATAAAATAGCATAGAAGTAATGGTGAATTCAACCCCCCTCCCCAACATGGTCAAGCATAGAAGGAATGGTGAATTCAACCTCCCTGCCCAACATATAGAGATGTATTCCTTATTTCCACATGAAAAAGCATACACTATGCGCCATTAGATATCAAGTTCCACCAGTGAGGAGTAGGCCTAATGACCTTGTAACTCCTAGTATGTTTGACATTGGGAGTGGGTATTGATCATGTTGTGAAAAAGATAATTGCACTGCTAGTTTCAATGCTTTAGGGTGAAGAAGAAACATGGTAATATTGTAAATGTATGCTGTAGGTTGTCTACAACGTCACTATAGCTATTGTTACTGATGATTAATATAGTATCACTCCACATAGGTTCAATCTGTGGAGTAAATGCAGAAGGAGAAAATGACACTGAAAACAGAATTAGCTTAATTTTGCTTGTGTTTATTGGTTCCTCCTATGCACCATGTACATCCCTGTGTGTAAGGTTTCTAACCAGACATGTTTATCTGAGAAGGGGTGGTGCTTAGAAGAAACGAAAGTAACACAGGCAAGGATGGACACACACTCACGCGCAAACGCACGCGCGCACACACGCACACTTCCTGGACGGGCAGGCGGTACTGAGGGGCGTAACTCTTTGTTAAACTATAAAACCAGGATTCAAGGTTGATCTGTCTTTTCTATCCCGTCCACTCATGGATACTGAGGTGAGTTGCTGTTGCTTTGCAAGGTTTACGGTCATTTAATTTAATTTTACATTTTAAAACCTGTGTAGATGAGATCGTTTCAGCATTCACAGCATTTTGTTAAACGTTAGTCCTCCTCCTCACTCTACTTGTAAGTACAACCATTGAGATCTCTTCCTGCTTGTTCCCTCAGGACGTGTGACCTGCTTCCAGGTCGCCACTGGAGCCTTCCCTCCATGGTGCCTCACTCTTCTCTGCTTGCTCTCAGCTATGTGATCGGTGTCTCATCTTCTGTCAAATCGGTGAGAAAGTCCTTCTTTACCACACGTTCAGTTGTGTGTGTCTCTAAAACCACATGGGACGTCGTCCTAGAGACTCGAATCGTAAAAATGGGGGACCCTGATGTAAACAAGACGAAAGTCTTTCTCTGGTCTGCATCCCCTTAACAATTGTATGTATTGAGCTGTACTGTACTGTACCCATTCTGCAATCTGTTAATAAAGTTTTCATTCATTCATTCATTCATTCATTCATATTCAGACTGAAGGGGGACGATGGAACACAAAGCAACCGTTGCCAGAACACGTGCACACGGACACAACACACGTGTCAAACTCAATGTGAAGCAATTATTGTATGATCATCATGTGTCGCACTTTATTATGTGCTCATTTGAACTCATGTACTTTTGGTAATTATGATACAGTATGTAATGACTTAAGTAGAAAAGCCTAAACGGGGACAGGGGTTGCAAAGGGAGCATGCCAATGATCCCACAGCCCTATGTTCCCACATTTCCTTTTTTCCATACATTTTTATCTGATTTTCTCTTAATTTGGTTTACACCCAACCTATTATCCAATTGTCCTCTGGTAGTAGATGGTTCGTCCGGAAACATAGGACTATGTATGGGAACATGATTGGGCCTAATTTTGAGAATAATCTTGGGAACATATAGGGCTGACCCCGTTGCAAATGAGCCATGGCTAGAAATCGTACATGCAATGCATCTGTATTGTTCAGAATCAGAAAGGTCTTTATTGCTAAGTAGTTTACACATACAAGGAATTTGATTTGGTCGTTTGGTGCGATATTAACGGACAGACAATTAAGGTAGAATAAAATAAAAAATATGAATATAAACTAATTTAAAATAGAAGTATAATATAATGGAATAATAAAATAGGCCAGAGCTGTACAATTGTGCACGATGCGGTCGAGTATATACACTAATTAGAATAAAAATGGCAATACAGTGGGATGGAATATTTAAACGTACTACAATGTTTTTTTTGCATTAACCGTGGATCCCCCGCACCCCTCTAACTATGATCTCTTTTCCACTTTTCAGGAGGAGAAAGACATCTTATATCCACACTAACCCAAGGGTGTGGTCCCTTCTTCCCCTTGGTAGTCCTGTCATACTGTGGCAGCCCTGCAGGGGGAGATGTGGGCAGTGCCAGTTTGCTGCAGAAATGCAGTAACCTTGAAACTACGACCCCAAAAACCCAGACTACTTTAAGCTAACCAAAAGACAACCACTCAACTTACTCCTATGGACAACTCCTGGTTGTCTGCGTTGCTGGGGTCGGAGGCTCGAGGGCCTGCCGATTTACACATAGAGCTCTTTGCATATTTTCCTGTCAAGAGAATGAGAAATGAAAGAATGCGCAACCGAGACGACACTGTTTGTCTGCATGGCTGGGAATCGGACGGAAGGCCTCGTGATTTACTTCCACATTCTACATGCTGTTCGCATTATTTTCTTGTAAAATTCAAAAAAAAATCCTATAAAAACTGTAAACGTTTTAAAACAATATGTGGTTGGTCTGTTTTTTTTTTATATTTATACTTAAATGCTGTGTTTACATATAGAGGGTTAATTTATTAGGTGGTGATAGCGTTGTCGTAAATTCAGTTTAAAAAGATAAGTCAATTAAAAAACCATTCCTTTCTAGATGTTAAACAAAAATTATCCTTCAACTGGAGGGGAGCTGGCATTTAACCTACATTGAAGTGCACTTGAGCAAGGCACTAAACCCCAAACTGCTGTAGGTGACTAGGGCTGTCTTTGACTAAACATTTTTAACTAGTCAGTGACTAATCAATTAGTTGACAAATATGTAAAATGTTTTCGTCATGTTTTTATGTTTAGTCATTGACATTTTCATTCAAAGCGATTTACAAATTGTGAACAAGTCAGCAGGAAGGGTACGTAAGAGATTATTTGTGAAACGGTGTCGAACTTGAGTGCTATACGTTCAGACTGCAGACGAAAGTGGCCCAAATCTGATTTCTTTGCTCATGTGACTCAGATCAGATTTTTTCACAACAGTGAACAGCATAAATCGCGTGAAATGTATCTTTTCAATTCTGATTTGGGCCACTTTCATATGTGGTCATACTGTATATCAGATACAGGTCTGATTTTTTCCAATGCAACCTCTGTTGCACTCAGTCTAGATTGACATTTGTCAACATTTTTACACCCATCTTCTTTATTGTTCATTTGCACATGCAGGTCAGTTCAGGAACATGACCATCTGATATTGGCCACATAAAAAAAAAGAATGAACAGACTTAATCTGATATGATCATTAATTCAGAAATAAGCGCTATGGCTTGCAGTGTGTCTGCAGTGTGTGCAGCCTTAGACATACAGTATCAGCATGGTAATGTAGTAGTATAGGGATAGTACATAGTAGAGATCGTAATATAGACATTGTTTATAAATAAAAAAGACGCTGAAAAACTGATCCATGCCTTTCTCAAGCCGACTTGACTACTGTAATGCACTCCTCACCGGCCTCCCCCAAAAAAACAGAACGACTCCAAATCATTCAAAACTCTGCATCTAGGCTACTAACTAGAACCAAGAGGATCGGTCCAGTATTAGCTACCCTGCACTGGCTTCCGGCTCTTCCTCTGCCTCGCTTGCCTTGTGTGGGTATCAAGCAGGAAGAAAGACTGTCCGGTTTTTAAAACTGTAGGACCCAGGCCTAAAACTGTGCCTTGAGAAGGAGGTTCGAAGGGTCAAAGTGGGTATGAAACGGGAAGGACTGTCTGGTTCTAAACTGGATTTCAAACAGGGAAGGTAAAGACTGTTTTAAACTGTTAAACAGTAATTCAGAACAATTTGACTGCACTGCACTATTGCATCATTTTACTTTGATGCAAGCCATTTTCTGAAGAAGGTGTTTATATATTTATTATTCGTTTATTTAGATGGGACAGAGCATATTAATGGACACTACAAATAAATGTAGTGTAAATACACCAGATTTAGCAAGGATGCTAGTTTTCAAGTCTCCACAAAACAAAAACGAAACAGGCAGGCAGTGAAGCATATCATGCTATGAGACAAAGCATAAAAACATACAAAAAACAAAGTACGAGATAAAGTTGTAGGATGTTGTCAAGGTGATTGATTGAAAACTTTATTAACAGATTGCAGAATGGGTACTATACAGTACGGCTCAATACAAACAATTGTTAAGGGGATGCAGAAAGACTTTTGTCTTGTTTACATCAGGGTGAGAGTCCCCCATTTTCAATTCATCATAACATTAATGACATACGCAACATACAGATATATATCTTGACATTTCTGACATACAGGTATACAGTACTGTTACATTTGTGACATACAAGATATGCAAATAATAATATACAGTACTGTTATCCTAACTGAAAATATATACATATACGAGGGGGAGGAAACCCACAAATTGTAATTGTCTTGTGTGATTGTTAACGTAATCTTCATAGTGTCAGGTGAGAAAGGTAAACTATATATAAGATATAAGACAATCCCAATCCATAGAGCCGATCTCAATTAGGGGCACACAGCATATTCGTTTATATGCGGATGATGTAATATTGTTCATGCAAAACCCTACCACCTCACTGCCTCATCTTCTCAAGATGATCGATGATTTTGGCAATCTATTGGGATTTAGGATAAACTGGCCAAAATCGGCCTTCCTTCCACTTAATGTCACTGCAAAGGCTACCTTCCTTCCAGAAAATATACAACGACCGGGAGGGGGGGGGGGGGGGGGGGGTTGGACGCACACAAACTGCCCCCCCCTTGTCCCCGTTGCACACAAACACCTGCCCACCCAGCGGGGTGTACATTCCAGACCTGGGCTTTGTGACGCTGCATGGAGCTGCCACTCTTAAAATTATGTGCTGAATAATATTTTACAGAAAATGTCTAAATAAAGAAATTCACAGTTAAAAGAAACCCTGGCTAACTCCTATTACTGTTGGAAACAACAAGTGTCATCTTAGAAGAACTGAAGCCCCCCCCCCCCCCCCCCCCCCCCATGCACCTGGTTTCACTGTGTATGTCAGGGCTATTCAACTAAATTGTTCAGGGGGCCACATTGTCAGAAACCCAAGGGGCCAGGGGCCGGACTGCCACGGCGCCTCCCCGTGCTATGAATATATGTACACTTGACACAACACGCAACCACATTTTCACAACTTTAATTTAACTACATTGCAAAAGTAGTATACTTTTCAAAAAAGTGCTTCATTTATGTGCCACATCTGCAACATCTCCTGCAAAAAGTGCTTCATTTATGACTGTGCAACAACTGCAACATCTCCTCCTCAACATTTCAATATAAAAATAAAATAAAAAACAAACAAGTGCATGATGTGCATCTGAACATTCTAACATTGACACTTGAACAAAAAAACACATTTATAGTGCAGCTGAGCTTATGAAAAAGTGCTTCATGTCTGTGCAACAACAGCAAATCACAGCATCTTATTAGCACTTATTGTCCACTCTTAACTCTCAAACATCAGGGGGGTGGGGGGCAGACAGGCCTAGCCTACATACACACATCTAATGAGAGCGATTGCACTTCTTTGACTGGGCAATGGCAGAGAAAGAGGGTTCATAGGAAGTGAGGGCTACCCGCAAACAGTGATGCAAATGCTCATTTGTCAAGGAGGCACGTTGCTTGTTTTAATGGCATTCATGTGAGAGAAACTGGATTCACAGGTGTATGTTGAGCCAAACATTGTTAGCACAGATATTGCCAGCGTTTTTATTTTGGGGAATGTCTTGACATGAATACACTTTATCCAAAATGTTGTGGTGGATTCATTCTCAAGTGCCTGCTTCAGAGCAGATGATGCTTGCATGTCAATTATTTCAAGTTGCAGGAGACCTTCATCAATGTGAACTGATGCAAGGAACTCTTGTCCTTTTGTGGAAATAGCAGCTACATTGGCAAATGGGTTGCTCACAAAATGCATCAATTCTCTGGACATGTCAAATTCATCAAATCGACTTGCAAAGTTTTCCCTCAATTTATCAATGAAATCTGTCATTAATTGAGTGACTTTTGGCTCAATTGTGCGTGTTAACGTTGACATGAAAAGAAAAAAGTTAAAAAAAAAAAAATATTAAAAAAAAATATAAAAAAAAAAAAAAAAAATTATTATCATGTAATCTTTGGCGGGCCGGTCAGAATCATCCCGCGGGCCGGATCTGGCCCGCGGGCCGCCAGTTGAATAGCCCTGGTGTATGTGCTCTATTTATAAAGGGAATAAACCAGGCTGTTGGTGTCACAGTTCTTTTACTTAAACTTTTGTTTAAGATGTTTTTATTTTATTTTATTTTTTACCTTCTATCTCGTTATGCCTATCTCCCGGTCGTTGTGCTGCCCTACTGTTGGTCTGGGGAGTGTGTAGAGTAGACTACCACACGCCTCCTCCGATACACCAGCCGCTGTTGCAACAACTAGGACGTGTACCCCACCGGCTACCCATCTGTGAACACCGATTGTGTGTTCGTAGGGACGACTGACCAAGATCGGATTTGAACCCCAGGTCTCCACGGTGGTAGGCGAGTGCTTAGACCTCTACACTACCCAGATGCCCCTAGTCACAGGGTATCTTACTGTATTAAACATAAGATACTGTATAGACTGTAGCACTCAAGTTCGGCACTGATGAACAATGTTACTGCCAGAGATGTACCCTTCCTGCTGACTTGCCGTACAGAACGTTGGATAAAAGCGTCCGCTAAATGTAATTATCTAGATTGCTCAGCTAAAGAATTCTCTCAGCTGATGTCCTAGATTTGAACCATTCTATTGAAGAATTAGTGGCCTTCAGAGCTTGAGAAGATTCTGTGAAGGCCTACAACTAACGCACACCTGTCAAACTCCATACTCATAGCCAAGCTCAGGGACCTGGGCTTGGGCTATGACCTCTGCCAGTGGGTCTTGGACTTCCTGACTGGCAGACCCCAGGTGGTGAGAGCAGGCAACTGCACCTCCTCATCCACCACCCTCAACATAGGGGCCCCCCAGGGCTGTGTTCTGAGTCCCCTCCTCTACTCCCTGTACACACACGACTGTGTGGCTCAGCGGAGTAGCAATACAATCGTCAAATTTGCTGACGACACAGTGGTGGTGGGCCTGATCTCTGCCAACGACGAGAGGGCCTACCTGGAAGAGGTCAAGGTCCTGGCGGGATGGTGCCAGGAAAACAGCCTCTCCCTGAACGTCAGCAAAACAAAGGAGATGATTGTGGACTTCAGGAGGTCGGGGGTCAAGGACTACAGCCCCCTCAGCATCGACGGGGCACCGGTTGAGAGAGTCAACAGCTTCAAGTACCTCGGAGCCTACATATCCGAGGACTTGACATGGACCACACACATTAACAGTGTGGTGAAGAAGGCACGACAACGCCTCTACTTCCTCAGGCGCCTAAGGAAGTTCCAAGTCAGCCAGAAGATCCTTAAGAACTTCTACTCATGTACAATAGAGAGCATCTTGACCGGCAACATCACCTCCTGGTTTGGGAATAGCACTGCAAAAGACCAAAGCAGACTACAAAGAGTGACACGTTCAGCCGAACGCACAATTGGAGGGGGGCTCCCCACCCTCCAGAACATTTACTACAAGCGTTGCAAGGGGAAGGCTAAGAGAATTATTAAGGACTCGAGCCACCCGAACAACTGCCTCTTTGAACTGCTGCCGTCAGGCAAGCGATACAGGAGTCTCAAGGCGAGCACAGAAAGACTCAGAAGTAGCTTCTATCCCCAGGCCATCAGGCTGCTAAACGAACAATGAATGAACACTACACAACAACAACCACCAAACACACATAGCACACACATCCACACGCACACACTCACTTTAAACAAACACACTGTAGCACCCACTCCACACACTTTATAGCACACACCCACTTTAAACAAACACACTGTAGCACCCACTCCCCACACTTTATATTTATGGATGAAGGATTGCACTACAACTCGTACACCTTACTGTAAATTGTACCTAAAATTGTACCTCATCCCATTTCTGCTTTGCACTAGATAGTACTGTACATTAGTACACTGCATAGTATTGTGTATTGTATATTATATGGTAACTCAGAACATTGTACATATGTCTATACCGAACACTGTGACCTCATTTTCTTCTTCTAAATTCATGCTATATTATGTTATTATGTTATTTGATACTATCTTGTCTAGCACAGTCTCTGGAGCGTAACAGTAAGAAGCATTTTGTATGAAAGTATTCTGTACTTCTGTATGACAACTATTAAAGAACTTGAACTTGAACTTGAACTCTAGCACACACAACTTGTCTCTGGCATCTCACTAAGTTTATTTAAAATACAAGCATCCTGCCACAGCTCCTGTTGATGATCTGTAAACTTGGGGATGGCCTCCAGTTGTGTGCAGAGTAGTTATCTTTCATGTGTCGTCATGAATAGCTCTTCTATTGCTCTTCCTGGAAATTGAATCTCCGTGGTCCCCACAGGATACAAGGACATACGCCTAAAGTCCACTATCACAGATTTGCTGCAGTAATATTTGGATACACCAGGGGGAGAAGGTGTCCTGTATGATTGCATCAAGGCCAGAATGTGATTTTATTGTAGTCCTTTATTATACTTCTCATAACTCTATAGAGATAATGAGTTTAAGTTCTCAACCATGGCCCCAAACAAAAAGCAACACAACAAGTCAACAAGTGAACCCCCCTCTCCAACATGGTCAAACATAAATGGTAAATAAATAAAATAGCATAGAAGTAATGGTGAATTCAACCCCCCTCCCCAACATGGTCAAGCATAGAAGGAATGGTGAATTCAACCTCCCTGCCCAACATATAGAGATGTATTCCTTATTTCCACATGAAAAAGCATACACTATGCGCCATTAGATATCAAGTTCCACCAGTGAGGAGTAGGCCTAATGACCTTGTAACTCCTAGTGACCTAGTATGTTTGACATTGGGAGTGGGTATTGATCATGTTGTGAAAAAGATAATTGCACTGCTAGTTTCAATGCTTTAGGGTGAAGAAGAAACATGGTAATATTGTAAATGTATGCTGTAGGTTGTCTACAACGTCACTATAGCTATTGAAGGAGAAAATGACACTGAAAACAGAATTAGCTTAATTTTGCTTGTGTTTATTGGTTCCTCCTATGCACCATGTACATCCCTGTGTGTAAGGTTTCTAACCAGACATGCTTATCTGAGAAGGGGTGGTGCTTAGAAGAAACGAAAGTAACACAGGCAAGGATGGACACACACTCACGCGCAAACGCACGCGCGCACACACGCACACTTCCTGGACGGGCAGGCGGTACTGAGGGGCGTAACTCTTTGTTAAACTATAAAACCAGGATTCAAGGTTGATCTGTCTTTTCTATGCCGTCCACTCATGGATACTGAGGTGAGTTGCTGTTGCTTTGCAAGGTTTACGGTCATTTCATTTAATTTTACATTTTAAAACCTGTGTAGATGAGATCGTTTCAGCATTCACAGCATTTTGTTAAACGTTAGTCCTCCTCCTCACTCTACTTGTAAGTACAACCATTGAGATCTCTTCCTGCTTGTTCCCTCAGGACGTGTGACCTGCTTCCAGGTCGCCACTGGAGCCTTCCCTCCATGGTGCCTCACTCTTCTCTGCTTGCTCTCAGCTATGTGACCGGTGTCTCATCTTCTGTCAAATCGGTGAGAAAGTCCTTCTTTACCACACGTTCAGTTGTGTGTGTCTCTAAAACCACACGGGACGTCGTCCTAGAGACTCGAATCGTAAACAGATCTCATATTCAGACTGAAGGGGGACGATGGAACACAAAGCAACCGTTGCCAGAACACGTGCACACGGACACAACACACGTGTCAAACTCAATGTGAAGCAATTATTGTATGATCATCATGTGTCGCACTTTATTATGTGCTCATTTGAACTCATGTACTTTTGGTAATTATGATACAGTATGTAATGACTTAAGTAGAAAAGCCTAAACGGGGACAGGGGTTGCAAAGGGAGCATGCCAATGATCCCACAGCCCTATGTTCCCACATTTCCTTTTTTCCATACATTTTTATCTGATTTTCTCTTAATTTGGTTTACACCCAACCTATTATCCAATTGTCCTCTGGTAGTAGATGGTTCGTCCGGAAACATAGGACTATGTATGGGAACATGATTGGGCCTAATTTTGAGAATAATCTTGGGAACATATAGGGCTGACCCCGTTGCAAATGAGCCATGGCTAGAAATCGTACATGCAATGCATCTGTATTGTTCAGAATCAGAAAGGTCTTTATTGCTAAGTAGTTTACACATACAAGGAATTTGATTTGGTCGTTTGGTGCGATATTAACGGACAGACAATTAAGGTAGAATAAAATAAAAAATATGAATATAAACTAATTTAAAATAGAAGTATAATATAATGGAATAATAAAATAGGCCAGAGCTGTACAATTGTGCACGATGCGGTCGAGTATATACACTAATTAGAATAAAAATGGCAATACAGTGGGATGGAATATTTAAACGTACTACAATGTTTTTTTTGCATTAACCGTGGATCCCCCGCACCCCTCTAACTATGATCTCTTTTCCACTTTTCAGGAGGAGAAAGACATCTTATATCCACACTAACCCAAGGGTGTGGTCCCTTCTTCCCCTTGGTAGTCCTGTCATACTGTGGCAGCCCTGCAGGGGGAGATGTGGGCAGTGCCAGTTTGCTGCAGAAATGCAGTAACCTTGAAACTACGACCCCAAAAACCCAGACTACTTTAAGCTAACCAAAAGACAACCACTCAACTTACTCCTATGGACAACTCCTGGTTGTCTGCGTTGCTGGGGTCGGAGGCTCGAGGGCCTGCCGATTTACACATAGAGCTCTTTGCATATTTTCCTGTCAAGAGAATGAGAAATGAAAGAATGCGCAACCGAGACGACACTGTTTGTCTGCATGGCTGGGAATCGGACGGAAGGCCTCGTGATTTACTTCCACATTCTACATGCTGTTCGCATTATTTTCTTGTAAAATTCAAAAAAAAATCCTATAAAAACTAAACGTTTTAAAACAATATGTGGTTGGTCTGTTTTTTTTTTTATATTTATACTTAAATGCTGTGTTTACATATAGAGGGTTAATTTATTAGGTGGTGATAGCGTTGTCGTAAATTCAGGTTAAAAAGATAAGTCAATTAAAAAACCATTCCTTTCTAGATGTTAAACAAAAATTATCCTTCAACTGGAGGGGAGCTGGCATTTAACCTACATTGAAGTGCACTTGAGCAAGGCACTAAACCCCAAACTGCTGTAGGTGACTAGGGCTGTCTTTGACTAAACATTTTTAACTAGTCAGTGACTAATCAATTAGTTGACAAATATGTAAACTGTTTTCGTCATGTTTTTATGTTTAGTCATTGACATTTTCATTCAAAGCGATTTACAAATTGTGAACAAGTCAGCAGGAAGGGTACGTAAGAGATTATTTGTGAAACGGTGTCGAACTTGAGTGCTATACGTTCAGACTGCAGACGAAAGTGGCCCAAATCTGATTTCTTTGCTCATGTGACTCGGATCAGATTTTTTCACAACAGTGAACAGCATAAATCGCGTGAAATGTATCTTTTCAATTCTGATTTGGGCCACTTTCATATGTGGTCATACTGTATATCAGATACAGGTCTGATTTTTTCCAATGCAACCTCTGTTGCACTCAGTCTAGATTGACATTTGTCAACATTTTTACATCCATCTTCTTTATTGTTCATTTGCACATGCAGGTCAGTTCAGGAACATGACCATCTGATATTGGCCACATAAAAAAAAATAATGAACAGACTTAACAAAAAAATCTGATATGATCATTAATTCAGAAATAAGCGCTATGGCTTGCAGTGTGAACAGCAGTGTGTCTGCAGTGTGTGCAGCCTTAGACATACAGTATCAGCATGGTAATGTAGTAGTATAGGGATAGTACATAGTAGAGATCGTAATATAGACATTGTTTATAAATAAAAAAGACGCTGAAAAACTGATCCATGCCTTTCTCAAGCCGACTTGACTACTGTAATGCACTCCTCACCGGCCTCCCCCAAAAAAACAGAACGACTCCAAATCATTCAAAACTCTGCATCTAGGCTACTAACTAGAACCAAGAGGATCGGTCCAGTATTAGCTACCCTGCACTGGCTTCCGGCTCTTCCTCTGCCTCGCTTGCCTTGTGTGGGTATCAAGCAGGAAGAAAGACTGTCCGGTTTTTAAAACTGTAGGACCCAGGCCTAAAACTGTGCCTTGAGAAGGAGGTTCGAAGGGTCAAAGTGGGTATGAAACGGGAAGGACTGTCTGGTTCTAAACTGGATTTCAAACAGGGAAGGTAAAGACTGTTTTAAACTGTTAAACAGTAATTCAGAACAATTTGACTGCACTGCACTATTGCATCATTTTACTTTGATGCAAGCCATTTTCTGAAGAAGGTGTTTATATATTTATTATTCGTTTATTTAGATGGGACAGAGCATATTAATGGACACTACAAATAAATGTAGTGTAAATACACCAGATTTAGCAAGGATGCTAGTTTTCAAGTCTCCACAAAACAAAAACGAAACAGGCAGGCAGTGAAGCATATCATGCTATGAGACAAAGCATAAAAACATACAAAAAACAAAGTACGAGATAAAGTTGTAGGATGTTGTCAAGGTGATTGATTGAAAACTTTATTAACAGATTGCAGAATGGGTACTATACAGTACGGCTCAATACAAACAATTGTTAAGGGGATGCAGAAAGACTTTTGTCTTGTTTACATCAGGGTGAGGGTCCCCCATTTTCAATTCATCATAACATTAATGACATACGCAACATACAGATATATATCTTGACATTTCTGACATACAGGTATACAGTACTGTTACATTTGTGACATACGAGATATGCAAATAATAATATACAGTACTGTTATCCTAACAGAAAATATATACATATACGAGGGGGAGGAAACCCACAAATTGTAATTGTCTTGTGTGATTGTCAACGTAATCTTCATAGTGTCAGGTGAGAAAGGTAAACTATATTGACCTTTTGGAATGTTCTAGAACAACCCCTGAACTCATTGTACCTGTCCCAGCGGTATATGACACGCCACTTATCAGGGTATACTCTCCAAGCAGGTTAAACAGACAAGCATGAGATGAAGCAAACAGAGCAGCTGGGTCCGTGTACGTTTTGATAGTTAGTAGCTCCCTTCAACCCTGAAGAGTCAGTCAGTATCCGTGTATCATTCGATCCCAATTTATTTTAAAAATGTTGTTTAACTTCAAAACTAAATTAAAATAAGAAAAACAGCGCGTTATTGGATTTTTGATTTGTAAACGAACAATGAAATAACAGGTCGTTATTGTTTTTCTGTTTTTTTTTATTTGTAGACGAACAATGAAATAACAGGTGGTGGTTGTTTTTCTGGTTTTTGATTCTAAATCGGGTATGAAATGATCGAATGATAAGTCAGGTATGGCAACAGTGAGCAGACATGAAACGAATTTAGCGGAAAACGAAACTCACGGAGGCAACAAAACACGTGCTCGTGTATGCGCACGCGCATTACACACAAGCAGGTTTAAGGAAAGTCGGGGGCTTTTCCAGTGGGCGTTGCAGTTCATCATCCTACTTCAAAGGAATCAGGTGGTTTCTATTGAACGCTCCATTATTTGAACTTACATTTGTACTTACTTGTTTGCATTTTGTACTTTAGTTTGTATATTGTATATTTTGCACAATCTGATGATGAGGCTCATACATAACCAAGCATTTCACTGTAATGTACATGTACGACCTATGTGACCAATAAAACTAAAATTGAAACTATCTGCATTATCCTATACACCACCTCCTTTTACACATTACACCACAAACTTTCCGTTCGCTCGACATTGAGTTGAATTAGATCATGAGGTCAACAGGTTATTACCTCAGATGTCAGAATCATCGGCCATTTGTTGCCTTGAAGGTCTTGAACCCGACACAGAGCCCCATCACGCTCCGTCGTAATGCCAAACTGGCTGATGTCTCACCTTGTCTTGCTGTTGAAGATCTGTCCATCACTCAGGGCCTGTGTCAGCAGCAGGCTGGTGTCTCCAGCTCCTCCGCCTCTCCTGGCTCCTCGTTAGATGCTGAGCAGATGTTGGCCGACTGTGGACTGGACTGGAGGACGTGAACATCAAGTCATGTGAGGTGTCTCCTGATGGGAAGAAGAGGCTAGCTGACCTACTGGTGACGTATCAAGATGTCTTCTCCAAGGACAAGCTGGACTGTGGAGAGGTCAAAGACTTTGTGCACCGTATCCACCTCTCAGACGACCGTCCATTCCGCCTGCCCTTTAGGCGTCTCCCCCCAGCTGACTATCACAAACTGAGAGAGGTGTTGACTGAGATGGAGGTGAAGGGGATCATCTCCAAGTCGATGAGCGAGTATGCCTCACCTCTGGTCATGGTGTGGAAGAAAAATGGAGACCTCAGGATCTGTACGGATTTCCGCTGGCTCAACGCAAAGACCGTCAAAGATGCTCATCCGTTGCCCCATCAATCCGACTGCCTTGCTGCCCTTGGTGGGAACACTTTCTTTAGCACCATGGATCTGACCTCAGGGTTCTACAACGTCCCTCTCCATGTGTCTGACCGGCCGTACACTGCCTTCACAACACCACTGGGCTTGTACGAGTACAACAGACTCCCACAAGGCCTGTGCAACAGTCCGGCATCTTTCATGCGTATGATGCTCGGCATCTTTGGCGACCTCAACTACTCCAGCCTCTTGTGCTACTTGGACGACTTGCTGGTGTTTGCGCCGTCTGAGGAGGAGGCGCTGAAGCGATTGGAGGTGGTCTTCTGCAGACTCAGAGTGAACAACCTCAAGCTCTCACAGAAGAAATGTAACTTCTTACAGAGGTCGGTCAGGTTCCTGGGTCATGTGGTCGATGCCAGTGGAGTCTCTGTCGACCAAGAGAAGGTCTCCGTCATCTCTGGCTTCCAGAAAGAGGATCTGATGGAGTCGGATGGCCGCACTCCCACTCAGAAGAGAGTGAGATCCTTCCTCGGCATGGTGTTGTATTACCAAAATTTCATACATGGCTGCTCCAGTATAGCCAAGCCCCTCTTTGCCTTGACAGCTGGCCAGAAGAGAAAAGGGAAGACCAGTGCTGGTCATACGAGAGCTGGTACGTTCCGGAAGCTAACTCCTGAGGACTGGACTCCCGCCTGTGAGACTGCGTTTGAGGAGCTCAAGAGGGCGCTCGTCGACTGTGTAGTGCTGGCTCACCCGGACTTTGAGAGGCCGTTCATCCTCTCTACTGACGCGTCGCTGGACGGTATTGGAGCAGTGCTCTCTCAAGTGTGACAAATTCAGTCACTGGCTCAAGGGTCACAAGTTCACTGTGTGGACTGATAATAATCCACTCACATACATCATGACCAAGCCTAAACATGACGCATGCGAACAGCGCTGGGTGTCCAAGCTGGCCCCTTACTGCTTCGACATCAAGCATGTGCCTGGGAGGCTGAATACAGTGGCCGATGCGCTGAGTAGAGATCCCTTCGTGAGGCCACTCAGCCGGTGTCTCTTGACCGAGCCTTACTCTGCTCTTCTGGAGCAAGTGTGTGATGTGGAAAACAGGGGGGTGCAGGAAATCTTCCGTCTAACATGCCAGCCCCAAGCTCTAGAGACCCCTTCTGGATGTGCGGTTGCTGATGTGTCCATGTCGGCAGATGAGACCTCCACGGTGCTTTCCTCCCAGGAAGACTGGGACTCTGCGCCAAGACACAGGGCAGTATCTATGGCGGGCCACCTGTCCACTGTTGTCACTGCCGACCACGACACAGTCTCCTCCTTGTCGTTGGCCGATCTGCAGGCCCGCCAGCGAAAAGACGCCACCGTCTCCAGAGTCATCTTTTACGTCGAAAGGGGCCGCAGACCCTCCAGACGCGAGCGCTGCTATGAAGATCAGCCCGCCTTGAGGATGCTGAAGCAGTGGGAGAGGCTCGCTATGCAAAACGGCATCTTGTACAGGGTTACGAAGGACCACATGACCAGGCACAAGAGGTTCCAGTATGTTCTACCTGAGTCCTTGAAGTCGGAGGCGCTGTCTGGAGTGCATGACTTGGCTGGTCACCAAGGTCAACCTAGAACACTGTCTCTCGTACGTCAGCGTTTCTACTGGTATGATATGGAGAAGGATGTGCGGGGCCATGTGAGGAACTGTCCCAGATGCGTACTCAGCAAGACTCCAGAGCCGGCAGCCAGAGCCCCTCTGGAGAGCATAACAACCTCTGCACCACTGGAGCTGGTGTGCATCGTCTTCTGGTCAGCTGAAGATAATAACAACAAGTCTGTGGATGTTCTGGTCATAACTGACCACTTTACAAAGCTGGCCCACGCCTTCCCCTGCAAAGACCAAACCGCGAAGAAGGTTGCTAAAAAGCTGTGGGACAACTACTTCTGTGTGTATGGCTTCCCACAGCGCCTGCATTCGGACCAAGGAGCGAACTTCCAGAGTGAGTTGATGGCGGAGTTGCTGGAGTTAGCAGGGGTCACGCAGTCCCGGACCACTCCCTATCACCCTATGGGGAATGGTGGCACTGAGAGATTTAATCGGACCCTGGGTGGAATGCTGCGCTCCCTGCCATCGGAGTCTAAGCACAGATGGCCCCAGATGGTCCAGAGCCTGACCTTCGCCTACAATTGTACACAGCATGAGACGACTGGCTTTGCCCGCTTTTACCTGATGTTCGGGAGGGTCCCGCGTCTGCCAGTTGATCTGCTGTTTAAGAATGTGCTCCAGGACGAGGTGGTCTGTGACTATGATGCCTATGTGAAGTCCCTGGCGGCCGATCTCCAGTCTGCTATGCTGTTGGCCCAGAGGCACACCTCAGTGGAACAGGGGCATCAGGCTGACCAGTACAACAAAAAGATGAAGGGCTTGCCCCTCTCGTGGGTGATCGGGTCCTGGTGGCGAACAAGGGCGCCAGAGGGAAGCGGAAGCTGGTGGACAAATGGGAGCCGGACGTCTACACCGTCATCGCTTCCAGACCACAGTGCCACATATATCGGATCAGAGACCGGACTGGACGGGAGAAGACAGTCCACAGGAACCTCCTGCTTCAGGTCAACTTCCTCCCCTTCGACGGGTCATTTGATGATGAGGGTCTAGCCGCGGACAGCGACACCTGTGCGCCTGGTGAAGCCTCCCTCTCAGTCATGCCTGAAGCTAGCGCCTCAGACGCGGACAGTGTGGCAGCAGAGCCTTCCATGGGAGATGGACCTTCCATGGGGGATGGACATGATGGGGATCGCACCGCATCATGGGTGCAAGAGCAGTCTTCGGTGGAGAGTGAGGATGATGGGATACGTCCGTATTCCCCCCATGGGATGTCCCCTGCTCTGAGTGAGCTTCCAGTGGCAAGTGCCGCCAGTCCCCCACTGTTGCTTGCTCCACCGAGTTCCCCCCCTGCTGTAGTCCAGCATGAGGACAGTGTTGTGTCCACACAACTTGGGCGTACTCCTGAGCTAATGAGTGTCAGTGTGCCTGGTCAGAGCCAGGGTCCACAGACCACTGAACACTACACGTCCAGGTTCGGTAGGGTCATCAAGCCAGTCTTTCGGCTGATAGAGACAATGGTCCAGCTTGAGAGTATGATGGGCTTGGAGCCACAAGCCTCTATCAAACATGTGTAGAGGTTAGCTACAGTGTTGTGTATAGCACTTACAGCCTGATACAGTGTCCTTTGTGGTGATAAGGAGTAACATTTTTATTTATGTGTATGTGCCCTCGTCATGGTATGGTCAAGTGTAGCTGGATGGTGTATAAGGCACCGTCGTTATCCCTGGAGGTATGGTGGGAGTTGGCCACTCCTAGTTCCCTCCTGGCCTTTTATTAGGTGACAGGTATCGTTGGATTGTTCCGCATTGTGTGGTTCTCATAGTAAGCTTGTGACTAGTGTGACGCGAGGTAGGCACAAGTTTTTTTCTTCGATGTAGGTGTAATTCTGGGGGGTGAATGTAACAAGTGCCTTGTTGCCTTGTATGGATAATTACACCCATCACAAAATACACTTTAATACATTCCACTAATAATCCTTAACGTTTTATTTTATTGATTTTATTTGATTTCATTCCTTTCGTTCTATTTTATTACACTTTTGGGAGTTAAGGCTTTTATTTTGAAATCGACACCCTTCCTTTCCGGTGCACACATATTGCCTGCTTCCTGGTTATACCTTAGTCTCTCCGGGGAAACCGAGAGGTGAGGTTCTAGCTCTTATGTTCCATGATAGACTTCGGTCTAAAAGTTGTTAAATATTGTATGTTACATTCCTAAACTGTAAAACGAGTTTGTAATGTAACTCCTGTTGTTAATATGTACCTGTGCAGATTCGTGGGAGGTTTGACTGGGTTAGGGAACTTTATAAATGCACATTAGTAGCCTAGCATGTAAGGAGGTTTGCACACACACGTGCGCTGGTGACATGTTAGTTAATGGAGTCACGTCTTTTCCCAATTGTAGCTCACGTGCTGCAGATGACTATTCCTAATGCTGGTGCATTGTGTTGCATTGTAACCTAACAGGTATGTGTGTACAGTAGCTCCCATGTTTTTGGTCTGTTTTGTATTCAATTGTTTATTTTTCTAATGTAATTATTATGTGTAATTCTTATGAGTCAGAGTCTCTCCGGGGATTCCGAGAGCTCACGTGCTGCAGATGACTATTCCTAATGCTGGTGCATTGTGTTGCATTGTAACCTAACAGGAGAAAATAAAGACAACCAACAGTCATCTATGTCTGTCATCTTTAATACACAACGCCGTCAGAAGTACACCGGTCACACCAGAGATGTTCCTGCTGACTTGTTGGTCACAATCTGATTAAAAATTGTATTAACAGATTGCAGAACGGGTACAATACAGTACAGCTCAATACACACAATTGTTAAGGGGATGCAGACCAGAGAGACTTTCGTCTTGTTTACATCAGGGTCCCCCATTTTCAATTCATCATAATATGACATACAGATAGACAGTACTGCTACATCTATACATTTATGACGTACCAGATTTACAAATGCAGTACTGTTTTTGATACAAGAAGAGTCTAAAAAAGAGAGTGATCTGATTGGCCAGGTCATGTGACATGTACGCCCAATCGTGGGACCGCAAGTTTACACTGGTTAAGCTTAGGCGCTCTTTCGAAGTTGGTTAATGTTCGAGTTTGTCTTAGAGCATGGCGATAGAACGCCTGCCCTGATTCCAAACTCTAACCTTAACCAACTTCGAAAAAGTCGCCTAAGCTTAACCAGTGATAAACTAGGCATTAGGTAGTTTGCGGGCTGTTCGACCCGGAAATAGGCGCAGAACTTGCCGTCCCACGATTGGCGCACATGTCACATGACCTGGCCAATCAGAGCGCAAAATGGGAACCCGGAAACACGGACGCGTTGGAGAAAAGCTACATGCTTTCGGCTCGCCTCGAAAAAAGACGAGAGTAGACGAGTGCAGCCGGGGGAGGAGTTAAAAAGGCGGACACTTCCTGCAGGTGACTGTTCTGCTCGCCTAGTCGTAATGGCACAACAACACATCGCACGCATGTTCTTCGTTGCTGACGAGTTAGATGCCATTGAAGTCCGACAACTCTTGCATGACCATGGACACGATGGGTATGATGATGGACACGATGGACGTCGTCTGTGGAGGTAATCTATCACTATGAATTGAAAATGCGGGACCCTGATGTAAACAAGACAAACGTCTTTCTCTGGTCTGCATGATTTATTGATTGATTGAAAACTTTATTAACAGATTGCAGAATGGGTACAACACAGTACAGCTCAATACACACAATTGTTAAGGGGATGCAGACCAGAGAAAGACTTTCGTCTTGTTTACATCAGGGTCCCCCATTTTCAATTCATCGGGACATATATGACATACATGACATACAGATAGACAGTACTGCTACATCTATACATTTATGACATACCAGATTTGCAAATACAGTACTGTTTGTGATACAAAAAGAGTCAAGAAAAGGGAGTATATACATTTGACGTAGAAACTGTACATTGGAGGAGGTTGGGTGGGGTTGTGTGGGGGGGGGTTGGGTACATTGGGATATTGACAACCATACTGGGTCATTTACATTGGGGGGGGGGGGGGGGGGAACACTGTATAAACAAGCAAAACTGTACATTGGGGGGGGGACACACTGTACAAACAAGCAAAATTGTACATTGGAATATTGACAACCATACTAGGTAAATTACTGTACATTGGAGGGGGTTGGGTTAGGACATTTACAGGGGCCAGTTTCGAATTTCAGTCTCCCGTAGGTGTCCCTTGAGAGTGGTTTTGAAAGTGGGTAGTGATTCACATTCCTTTACAGCTTTGGGTAGGGCGTTCCACATTGATGTGGCATAATTGCGAAACGTGTTTAGTCCCTTGTTTGAGCCGAATCTGGGTTTAACATGATTTGTGGAGCTCCCTCTGGTGTTGTGATCGTGGTATTCACTGACCTTTGGGAAGTATTTTGACATGTACATGGGTACCTTGGTCGTGTAGTGTATCTTGTAGACCAGGCCCATTGCAAGTTGCTGTACTCTGTCGTCTACTCTAAGCCATCCTAGGTTGTCAAAGTGGGCAGGGGTGAGGTGGGTTCTAGGAGTAAGGTCAAGTAGTAGTCTGACCAGTTTGTTTTGAGATGTTTGTAATTTTGTTTTTAGCGCCTTTGAGGTGCTTTGGTACCATGAGGTGCAAGCATAGTCGTAGTACCCTTGAATGAGTGCTCCTGCCAGAGTCTTCAGGGTATTCTTGTTTACCAGAGAGGAGATCCGGTACAAGAATCGAGTTCGTTGGTTGACTTTTTTTATTACATTGGATGCCATTTTGTCACAGGAGAGATTAGCCTCTAGGATGGAACTCAGGTAGGTAATTTCATCTTTCCTTGTGACAATATTGTCACCCACTGTAACTGAGAAGCCGTCGGTCTTGCTGAGTTTGTTATTTGAACCGAAGAGAATGGACTCTGTTTTGCCCATGTGTAATGATAGTTTGTTATCAGCTAGCCATATGCAGATTTTGCCTAGTTCCGAGCTGAGGGTTTTTTCAACCTGTAACTTGTTCTTGTCAGAGACCAGCAGGGCTGAGTCGTCCGCAAACAGGAACAAGTTGCAGTCACAAGCTGACGACATGTCATTTGCATAAATTAGGAACAGTAGCGGTCCTAGTATGCTTCCTTGTGGAACACCACAGCTCACTGTGAGGGGGGGGGGGATAGGGTACCGTTTACCTCCACCATCTGTTCCCTCCCCTCAAGGTAGGATTGCATCCAGCTCACTGATAGACTATCAAAACCAATTGCTTTTAGCTTGTTTGACAGTGTCGAAGGCCTTTTGTAGGTCCAGCATGACCATGCTGCAGTATTTGCCCGCGTCCACCTCTTGTTTGATATGGTCGTTCAAATAGAGAAGGCATTTGTCAGTGGAGTGGGATGTTCTGAAGCCAGATTGGAATTCGTAGATTAGATTTTTTTCCGCTAGGTACTTTTTGACCTGTTCGTAGACTATTCTTTCCATGACTTTCGAGATGGAGGTGAGAATAGAAACAGGGCGGTAGTTGCCTGGGTCTAATTTGCTGCCCTTTTTGTGCAGAGGGGTCACCCTCGCAATTTTGAAGTCCTTGGGGACGTGTCCCTGTTTTATGGAGAGGTTTATTATGTGTGTGATGACTGGGGTGATGGCGGCTGCTGAGTCTCTGAGGAATTTGGAGGGGATGTTGTCATGGCCAGTGGCCTTGTTAGGTTGGAGGGCGCTCAGTTTTTTTAGTACCTCATCTGTTGTTACCATTTCCAGCTTGAAGTCGTCCTTGCGGACCACTAGGTTTTTGTAGTAAGCTACTATGTGTTCTACACTTCTACCCCATAAAGCCCTGAGTGGGAGGGTAGTTTGTTTACCAGTGTTGTGGCTATGTTTGTGAAGAAAATATTTAAGTAATTGGCTACATCCAGCTTGTCTGTGATGAGCGTGTTGTCCGTTTTTATGTTTATGTTTGAGAATCTGGTTACGTTTTTTACTGCATCCTAGTTGATTATTGAGTAATTTCCAAAGTTCACGTGGTTTGTTTTTGTTTCTCAGTTTTGTCATTGATGAAATTCTTTTTTGCAGTTTTGATCATCAAGTTTCAAGTTTCTTTAATAGTTGTCATACAGAAGTACAGAATACTTTTATACAAAATGCTTCTTACTGTTACGCTCCAGAGACTGTGCAAGACAATATAAGTATGAAATAAAATAACATAGTATAGCATGTAAATTAGAAGTAAAAAAATGAGGTCACAGTGTTCAGTATAGACATATGTACAATGTTCGATGCAGAATAGACGTAACTGAGTTACCATATAATATACAATACTATGCAGTGTACTAATATACAATACTATATAGTGCAAGGCAGAAATGGGATGAGGTGCAATTTAGGTACAATTTACAGTAGGTGTACGAGTTGTAGTGCAAATCCTTTATCAATAAATATAAAGTGTGTTTGTGTGGTTTAAGTGAGTGTGTGCGTGTGGGTGTGTGTGCTGTGTGCATTTGATGGTTGTTGCATAGTGTTTATTGTTCGTTTAGCAGCCTGATGGCCTGGGGATAGAAGCTTCTTCTGAGTCTTTCTGTGCTCGCCTTAAGACTCCGGTATCGCTTGCCTGACCGCAGCAGTTCAAAGAGGCAGTTGTTCGGGAGGCTCGAGTCCTTAATAATTCTCTTAGCCTTCCCCCTGCACCGCTTGTTGTAAATGTTCTGGAGGGTGGGAAGCCCCCCTCCAATTGTGCGTTCGGCTGAACGTGTCACTCTTTGTAGTCTGCTACGGTCTTGTGCAGTGCTATTCCCAAACCAGGAGGTGATGTTGCCAGTCAGGATGCTCTCTATTGTACATGAGTAGAAGTTCCTAAGGATCTTCTGACTGACTTGGAACTTCCTTAGGCGCCTGAGGAAGTAGAGGCGTTGTCGTGCCTTCTTCACAACACTGTCAATGTGTGTGGTCCATGTCAAGTCCTCGGATATGTGGGCTCCGAGGTACTTGAAACTGTTCACTCTCTCAACCGGTGCCCCGTCGATGCTGAGGGGGCTGTAGTCCTTGACCCCCGACCTCCTGAAGTCCACAATCATCTCTTTTGTTTTGCTGACGTTCAGGGAGAGGCAGTTCTCCTGACACCACTGTGACAGATTCTCTACCTCTTCCAGGTAGGCCCTCTCGTCGTTGGCAGAGATCAGGCCCACCACTACTGTGTCATCAGCAAATTTGATGATTGTGTTGTTGTTCCGCTGTGCCACGCAGTCATGTGTGTACAGGGAGTATAGGAGGGGGCTCAGAACACAGCCCTGGGGGGCCCCTATGTTGAGCGTGATGGATGAGGAGGTGCAGTTGCCTGCTCTTACCACCTGGGGTCTGCCCGTCAGGAAGTCCAGGACCCACTGGCAGAGGTCATAGTTCAAGCCCAGGTCCCTGGAGTTTACGTCGTTTCTTAGTCTGTTTCTTTCTAGTTTGAGTTCAGTCACGTGGGCTTGGAGTTCACTGCTCGTGCTTTTGGTAAGCTTTGACTGACTTTTACGAAACTCAGAGCATTTTTTGTCTCTGGTTTTCATATCGGCCAGTATTTCTGAGTGCATCCACGGCTCAGCGCGATTTCTTACCCTGGTGGTTCTTAGGGGGGCCATGTCGTTTAGTATTGTTGAAAATTTGGTTTTGAAACCAAGCCATGTTTCTTCAACCAGTGTACCATTGAGTTCATCTGACCAGTCCAGACTCTCCAGTTCAAGGTTAAAGGCCTCACTAGAGTAGGTTTTGATGTCTCTAGATGTGACTGTTTTGTGGCAGCCAGCCTTTTGTTTTAGCTTTTTGCGGTTACAGAATATCATATAATGATCACTTAACCCGCATGCTATAACCCCTTTATTGGAGATCTTGGACTTGTCGGAGGTCAGAATGAGGTCAATGGTAGTCTGAGTTAATTCACATACACGTGTGGGTTGGGTGATTAGCTGGCTGAGGCCGTGCAGATTACAAAGCCTACTGAATGACTTGAAGACGGGTGCATCTTTTCGTTGCATATCCGTGTTCCAGTCTCCAATAAGAATTTTGTCTACATCCTCAACTCCAGCTAAACACCCGTCAAGTGTATCATAAAAGCCACTATGATCTGGCGGTCTGTAGATTGAGCCAACCAGTAGGGATTTCGCCCTTTCGAATAGGATTTCCACCCATACAGTTTCAATTGATTCATGATTCAGGTCATTTCTGTTGATGAATTTGGTGTCTTTGTGTATGTACATACAGACGCCACCTCCATGTTTGTTTCTATCATTCCTGATTATTGAGTAGTTCTCAATCTCTATCTCTGGATCTTTTACAGAATCGTCAAGCTTAGTTTCTGAGAAGCACAGTATGTTTGCCTTACCATTTATGAATAATTGTTTGATTTCATCCAATTTGTTTTTTAGGCTGTTTATGTTAAGGTGGAAAATGTTCAGTCCATTGGTGTTGGTTATTTCATTGATGTTGTCAGGTTCGAAGTATTGTTCATTTGTGATCTGTTCCTCTGAGTGGGGCGGGGGGGCTTTGTTGTCGTGGATGGGAAGGGAGGAGGGGGGGGGGGGTCGGGTCCTGCGCCGTGCTGGTACAACAAAGGACTCGTTCCTTGTTCCTGGATGTTTTCGCTGTTAGCTCTGCTGGCTATCCGGCTATCGGGCGTCGAGATGTTTAAATCCCGCGTCGAGTTGGTCGTCATGGTTTCGACCCTCGGTTCACCTCCTCTCGTCTCTGCCTCACGTGTGCTCATCTGCTGCGGCGTCATTGGGGGAGAGTCGCCGTCCGCGCTGTGGATGTAGCCACGGGTTGAGTTGTTGATGCTGTTGGTCACGATGGGAACCTCCATCGCTTCTTGCGTTGCCAGACCAAGTCTTATAGCCTGAGTTCTGGTCAAAACCGGGCCTGGGTTTAAATGAATGTCTCCTGAAAGTAGCAGAACCAGGATGATCATGGTCCTACGGTCCAATCTGCCAGTCGGGGATACGTTTTTACGTACCGGGCTCGCTGTTAGTAACGTGTGTATAGCCGCCGTTCCGACGTCTAGATGTTTCTTTTCCGAGCCATTGAGAAGGTAGAAGTCACTGTGGGTCTCGTTTAATCTGTTTTCACTTCTCTCCACTTCTGTTTGATGTTGCTTCATTGATGAATTGAGGTATGAGTCCGTAATCCATATTAGCAGGAGGAGAAAATGTGCACAAAACCTTGTTGTTTTGGTTCTTTGGCGAGAGTTCTCAGTAATGCGACTGCTCATGACTGCACCGGTTGTGTTGGGTAGGGAGGGGTTGGGGGGGGAAACACTGTACAACTGTACAAGCAAAACTGTACATTGGGATATTGACAACCATACTAGGTAATTAACAATTGTGTGTATTGAGCCGTACTGTATTGTACCCATTCTGCAATCTATAAAGCTTTCATTCATCTGCTGTAGCAGTACAAGTGTTATTTCAGTGATTTTGCAATTAAATTAAAAATGCTTTAATCTAGTGTTGTGGTTGTACAAAGCATTTCTAGTAATGGGTAGATTCTACATCATGTAATAATACACCCCTCTTAAGAAATGGGGGGGCCAATCTTGCTCCACTTGATCAAGTCTAATAAATATAGTCAACTCCTACACATTTGCCCCCCTCCTTATAATATTCTTTGCCCTATCGACAAGATAGTGGTGTATTTACACAGTACAATCACGACACATTTCCTAAATGATTCACTTCACAGATCAATCAAATGGTGCATGATATTTGTAAATGCATTTCCAACAAGGTCCAAGCAAGGCTACTTAAAATGTCGCCAATGCAGGTCCATTACATCGTTGCCATTTGTATTAGCCTACACTGAGATAGTAGTAGTTAAAGTAAACATTATGCCGAAGTTGCCTTCTGTTCTAGATCGGTTCCCAAGATTTGTCGAAGAGGTGGTCCCACGCTATACCCCTTCAGACTTCAGAAGTAACTTCAGACTCTCCCGTGGGCACGTGGAGGTATGTATACAATCAGCAGACATTCTATGTTGGCTATTACAGTTTTAAATCCTATGCTGCTACACCATTCACTCCCTTTTGCTCTTTCTTCAACCATTCAGGAGCTGATGACTGCCTATGGCCCTGTGTATAATAACACACGGCACACAAAGTTGCCACTGAATCGCAGTGTGCTTGCATGTCTGTGGACTCTGTCTAATCAAGAGTCCTATAGGGGTGTTGCAGACTGACTCAACACAACGAAATCCACCGTGTGCAAACGCCTGCACTAGTGAATGCACAAATGGGCCAGCCCATCACGTTTCCTGGCCCACAGGGGAAGCCCTACAGTCCACCGGGCTAGGATTCAGAGCAGCAGGATTCCCCAACACGGTCTGTGCCGTGGATGGCTGCCACATCCCCATTGTGAGGCCACACTGCGAGAACCCAGTGGTGTACCTGAATAGGAAAGGGTTCTATTCAGTCATACTCACTGGGTACTGTGACAGCCAGCAGCGGTTCTGTCACGTCAGTGTGGGCGACCCTGGTAGCTGGCACGATGCGAGAGCATTTCGGGTGTCGGAGGTTGGCCGGCTGCTAGAAGCAGATTCCCAGTCCCTGGTGCCGGATGGGATGCACATCATTGGGAACTCATACCCACTAATGCCCCAGCTCATGAAGCCCTACAGGGACAACGGGCATTTGAGTGCTAGGCAGAGGCGGTATAACAAGAGGTTGAATACTGCTTGTGTGGTGATCGAGCATTCCTTTGGCATCCTCAAGAACAAGTTCAGGAGGCTTAGATGCTTGCATATGAAGGATACAGGAAACATCAGCGCAGCAGTCTTTGCCTGTTGCATCCTGCACAATATATGCATAGAGCCCACTGACCAAGCTGAAGAGGATATTGAGGTAGAAGCCGATCACGAGCCACCAGCAGTAGACCAGGACAGAGGTGCAAATCATCGTAGGGATCTAATCTGTCTCAGTTTGTAAACATCACCTCTGCCAATGCCACACACTTGATTGTTTTTTTAGCCCCCCACCCCCCCCCCCCCTTTTTTTTGCCCCCCACCCTCCCCTTATTTGTGAGCTGGTGGGCCATATCCCACAGGGTGATGTGATGCACATATTGAGTATTTGTCACCAGGCATGAATTACATGCATTGACTTTGTACAGTGTATTTCATCATCAAGACTCCTGCTGTGCCTCCATGTGGCAGCTCATGGAAACTGGGAGATTTAAAAGCCAGGCTAAACCAGCAGGGGATCTCGGAGCATCAGTGGTCCCCAGAGGTACTGAGTCACGTCAAGGGGACGAAAGTGGCCAACCAACCACTGCCCTATTTGTTGTGAGACAACATTGTTAGTGCTAGAAACCTTGAATACATTTTGTTTAGAATTCCCTGGCTAGCAGGGAATAAAAAATGCTTTGACACAGACACTACAACTATAACGGTTTGTACTGAACCCAATATACAGACATTTGATACATCTGCTTTTTCAAATAGAACGTATGCGGCTCACATATTGAAGCAAGCCAGAGGTATGGGAAATCATTTAAGCAAATAAATGACTCGTTCAAATGTTTATATTAATAACACTTTTATTGTGTTTCTTGCAGCTACAACCCCACGAGCGCTCACTCCATGCCCTCCAGTAGCCAGGCCACCTTCAGTGCTCACCCAGTACCCTCCAGTGGCCCTGCAGGGGAAGGACGAGAGAAAGAGAGAGGGCACATCCAGGCAGGAACTGTGACAACCAAAACATTGCAAAAAAAGAAAAGGAAACTCAAAAGTGGCATTTACATGGGCAGGGGGTGTCAACACTCCAACAGGCTGCGATTTCGGCAGATGAGTTTGAATGGTCACACAAACGTGTTTCTGTACGTCCTAATGTATGTGGTGGAGGTGGCTCATTCACTCCTCGTGAGTCAGCATTCCAGCCACGCTCACCGCCGAGACCGGTGGTGTGTAATTATTGTAAAAAGATGGGCCATATGGTAAAAAGTTGTCATATGCTGAGGAAGCGACAGGAGAGAAAAGGGTCAGTCCAGGAACCAAAAGGAGTGGAGGTTGAAAACGCTCCATTGACTGACTTGTGTTGTGATGAATTGCTTAATAATCACCCCAATGTTTTTTCTGCTTGTGTTGTAACCAAGGCACAGGAGAGGAAGCGAACTCAAGCTTTGACGTTGAGTGACTGTCTGTGGCGAGGCTCTCACTGAGGACAGGGGGGGGGCATCTATTGGAAAGATGGAAAAGGTTGCTGTAAGTAGCGTTCAGGGGGAGCTGGTAATTCCCGAGGTTGCTGACGTACCATTGCCACTGGGACGTCAAGCATTGATCACTACTCAGCACAATGATTCCTCCCTACCAAGCTGGTTGGCACGAGTGGCAGCGGCCAGGTATGCTGGTAGTAATGTGAGTCTAATTTGAGTGACTCCATTTTGGATCCTGATCATGTTATTTTTGTGACGCCATTTTGAAAGGAGATGGGCGCTGTGATGGTGCCAGGGACATGTGCTGATTTTTGTTTCCCTGTTGCTGTCCTGTTAATCGCGATGAGATGATTTTCTGTTCTCCCTGGTATGTGGTACTAATCGGATGTTGGGTAATAAGTAATAATGTTTTGCTAACCCTACAGGTTCGCTCTTATGGGGGGAGGTGTGACGTACATGGGTACGTGGGTTGGTCATTATCATTATTACTGTATTTATGACATCAGGTTAGTATATTTAATGTGTTGTGTTTTGTATGTGATGTGTGTGTGTGTGTGAGCATGAGAGCTAATGCTGTCTCTTTTCTCTTCCTGTCAGATGCCGCCCGTCCCTACACTGAAGAGTGCTGATTGCCTAATGAATGACAGCTGATGGCAATCACCTCAAGAGGGACGGGTGGACAAATACCTGACAGCACACACACGTCTGGGCGCCTCATTCTGTCAATTGCCAGTGACCAGAGTGGAGTGAGGTTGCCATTGTTTTCCACTGTTGTGTGGGATTATTATTGTGCTTGTGATTGTGCTTGGGATTGTGAGTATTCTCTTGTTGGCTTTAGGCCTAGTTCCACTGAGTGTGGACTTGTACCTTTAAGTATATATATGTAGATATTGTTGGCCTTTTTAGATTCATCCTACACTGTGAGCTATATGGTTAGAGTGGTGATTCATCCTACACTCTAAACATTGGGGTTAAAGTGGTGTTCATCCTACACTGTGAGCTACATGGTTAGAGTGGTGTTTCTTTGTATAACCAGTTAAGCTTGATTGTGTCTTATGGCACTTATGGTTATTTGTAAATAGCCCTAATTATCTTATTGCTGGGTGGTTCCCAGATTGCCAACCACGTGGCATGTGGTTGTGTGTTTAGTGTTTCACTTGTATTATCCTTACCTTGTGTGTTCTCCCATTACCCTTCTCCCTGTTTGTTAATTGTTTGTGGGTTGTTTTTTCCCTTTGTTACCATAATAAAGCAGTGGAGGTTTCAATCCCTACCCTGCCTAATAAATATAATTTACTATTTTTGGAACAACGCCTTGTGTTTATTACCTACCTGCCCGGGACTGTTTTGCATTTACTGAGAGAGGCTGTTTTTTGTTCATGTGCAGCCGGCTCCAGTTACTATTTTGTGTGGTCAACAGACCTTTGTCCATGACATGGGTGGCGTCCCTTCACTAAAAGGCAAGGTATGGCGAGGAGGGGGGTGAAGGGGGGGGGGGGGGGGGGTGAAGGGGGTGTTTCCCCCCTTGGTGGATTTTTTTTGTCAAATCAGTTGTGCAATAGTCACTTTTGGTGAGTTGTTTCTATACAATTCAGTTATATGACATTTAGGTATGACACAGGACTACACAAGCATTTTTAGTATAGAAATGTGTCAACAGACTAAAGCAGGGAACCACAATATTTTGCATACGAATTATGCAGAATGTAATATCATAACTGTCTATTACTTTTTTTGCAATTGAGCCAATTTTCCTTAGGTACGGTTTTGAGGTGTGTGTTCAACAGAATGTAGTATCAAAAACACATTCACAAAAAGTATGGGTTACTGAATGCTGAACTGCACTATTATAATCACTAAGCCAGACCTTACCTGTGTCCCTGTATCACTTGTCTCTGCTGCCCTTTGATAAAAAAAACATCCCTATGTCCATTTTCTTTTTTTTGGGCATATTTCAGTTAGTCACAGTAAAAGTCACCTAGTAAAAGTGAGATAATTGACAATATCAAAACATGCTAGGGCTGTACCGAATAGTTCGAAGCTTCGTTCATAATGTTGACATTCGAATTCTAAATCAACATAAAAAATTGTAAATTTTTTTTTTTTTTTTTTTTTACATTTTTATTTGCCAAGGTATGGCGAGTGCCATACCTTGCCCAGGCATGCGTTGTTCATGGCACGGGGTACCACTCAGTGGTACCTCACTGAGTATTAAAGATTTGAGCAGAAGCGCGTGCACGCACATGCACGCGCTCGCGAGAACGCGCTGCGCTCGGCTCGGCTCGTGTTTACCTGCCTCCCGGGCCCCGGCGCTACCTCGCATTATCATAACAATAGCCGCTATAGGCTGGTGTCTTCAACACGTCTGGACTCTTTGTGATGTAAATATGAATCCACCGCCTGCTGCTCCAGCTCCACTGCTGTTAGACTCAGTTAGAGGATCTCAGCTGCCGAGTGTCAGAGTCAGTCTGGCTGCTGTGTGGACAGCGTTCTCTCTCTCTCTCTCTCTCTCTCTCTCTCTCTCTCTCTCTCTCTCTCTCTCTCTCTCTCTCTCTCTCTCTCTCTCTCTCTCTCTCTCTCTCTCTCTCTCTCACGCGCACACACACAACTTGCTGACACACTGTCTTGCTGCGCCATCTCCTGGACAAGCCACAGCAATGCATTCATACAATATGATGACCGTGACAGTGTTATACATGACAAATAACAACACAAACTATTATTATCCTTTTTTTATTACTACTACTATTATTATTACGTCCCAAGTTGCCGCTGCCCACAGAGTGCACCGCCGTCCAAAGGTGAACGACGGCGAACGAAGGGCCAAATCAAAACAGCCGTCAATTCCGAATTGACAACTGTTTTGATTCAACCCCCCACCCACCACCACTCACCCCCGGACAACAACACACTCTGCAAACAGCAGCAACCCGGGACATTCCATATCTACATCACAAACTTTGGGACTGAGTAGATAATTAATTAATCTTCTCTTTATTTTTATTATTTATATTAAAACTGAATCAAACCATAAACAAGGTTGCCTGTTGGGATGTTAGATCCTAATGTGAAAAACTGATTTTATATGTCTGCACTTTATGTGCTCATTTTATGCCTGTCTTAATTCTGTTGTGAAGCACTTTGAGCTGCAGTTTCTGTATGAAAGGCTATACAAACAAAGTGTATTATTGTGCGCGAGGGAACATATGCGCGTGCGCGCGGCGTCATTATCCTGCGTGGCGGCTCAGTCCATAATAACAACGCAACACTGACCTTGCCATACCAAATGGACGCCCCTGCATGCATGAAATGTTAGTTATCTGGTGACTGTGATGAAAATAAACTCAAAAGTGGCATCCATGAAATGTTAGTTACCTGGTGACTGTGTTATAAGTGTTTTCTGCTGGCTACTGATTTCTTAGAGTGTATTAGTGAGTTGGGTGATGGTGTGGTTGAGACTAGTTAAAAGTGTTCTTGTTTTGGGTGAGAAGTAAAAGTTGTGTCTCAAATGCTCTCCTCTCCTATGTCCTTCTCCATCGGTCCTGATCGGGCATCGCCATGGCCTCCAACACCACCGTCCGTCTCTCCGCATGAGAATCATACGTCTCGGCGAAACGCGGACGACTAATGCGTAGGACTCCTCTCCGACTCATCGATCTGGGCAGGACCGTGGTTCTGGCTGGGGAGTTGCCCAGAGGATGTAGCAGTGGCACTCTAACCCCTCTTCCTGGGGAATAGAGGGCTTGACACAATGGTGCCTTCCCGACCCCACAGGACCCAAATAAGTCATCCATTATCTGTGGAAGAGCACAGTTGTTAAGAAAAACCACCAACTGGAAATGCATTAACAAACTGCACATACTATATAGTATTCCCATGTTATGCTCCCCTCTCCTGTAGAGTGACTCCGGTCCTTAGCCCTCTTATATGTTAGGAGCATGTTGCCCAGTTTTTTCCGCAGCTTTACAATTGTGAAGTTGTAGCCATGGTTCTTGAATTCTTCCAGTTTCTTGTAGAATGATATGTTATTGCGGTAGTAGAGGTGTTGGTGGGTCCTAGTCAGCTCCAGGAGCAGCATTATTGTGTGTGTGAAAGACAAGTGTTGACAAACAAATTTCCTTTGCTTTATTTAGGTTGTAATTTTGGTTAATGTACCTTGTTTGTACAGACCTGACTGTTGTGGAGATGCAGGTGTGAGGTATGGAATGGCCACTGGAGGGCACTGGGTGGGGGCTGAAGGTGGAATGGTTACTGGGTGGGGGCTGAAGGTGGAATGGGTACTGGGTGGGGGCTGGCCTGGCTACTAGGGGGCATGGAGTGAGCGCTCGTGGGGTTGTAGCTGCAAATGATTACATGAATGGAGAAACACAATAAAAGTGTTATTGATATAAACATTTGAATGAGTCATTTATTTGCTTTTAAATGATTTCTCATACCTCTGGCTTGCATCATTATCTGAGCCGCATACGTTTTATCTGAAAAAGCAGATGTATCAAATAACAAGTCCCTTCCTACAGTAATAATTGTTACATGACATTTGATTTACACTTGTTTACTCACCATTTTCTTAGTCTTTCTGCTGCCTCTTTTGTTAACTGAAGGTTATCGCTCCTTGAGTGTCACAGTAAGAGCTGCCATTTTTGTCCAAGAGAAAGGTGATCATTTAGTAGCTTTATATAGGTAAGCCTATAATGAGAAACCACACCTGCTTGATTGAATGATTCTGAGTGGCACATGTGTATTAAGTGACTGTGGATTGGGATTAAGTGGTTCTAAGTAGCCGGCACACATGTTGAACTATTTCGAATGGCCAATGTACAGGTGATCTGTCTATATCCATGCACCACTAATCCCACTTTAACACACTTTCTATGCCACGAGGTGGCGCCAGAGTTAGCGCTTCAATGCCACCATCCACTTTAATGTTATCGTTAATATCGCCTAATCTATGTTTTAAATTGTGCCTAATCTGCCCGTCGCTTATCAAAGAATCCTTTTCCAGTCAGTGCTGTCAAGGCAGATTGGTTTTTTATCGCTTCATTTCCGTTTGAGAGCATTTTGAAAAGCACCCGTTTTGAGGTAAAAAACAGTCCATTCTGGGGCATTCTATGAAAATCGTCTTTTACTGGAATATTCCAGAACGTTGATATTTGTCGGCCTATTTATGAATCGTTTTCAAATAAACGCTAGATGATCAATATTATACATACACGCACGCCCATTCGAGGCGTGCGCTGATAATAGCCGTGTTCATTTCCTCATGGATTTTTTCAGTAAAACCGATAGAGCCCATTTCACAAAACAGCCTATATCTTCATCAAAATGAGTCTGATTATCCTAACACTGATAACATAGATTCCTTACCTGACATCAGATGGTATCCAACTGGTATATTCCAATTCCTGATCACCATTCGAAAAAATCGATAAGTGTATAGATCCAATGTGTGTACAGTGTAACACATGATTCCATGGGGCTGAGAGCCCCCTGAATGAACCCTGGTACTCCGGCTGCATGGGTGGACTGGAAAATGTGGAGTACAGGATTTTTTCCCCCATCCATTTTCATTGAGTCCATTCCAAAATCCCTTATGTCATCTGGGAGACGATAGGGGACGCTTTTTTCCACATCTGATCGCCGGCGGCACTCGGGTATACTAGGGTAGGCTCGCGTGATGCAATATGATTTCAGATCGCAAAAAAAATTAAATAAAAGAATTCCCAGAAATCTCGTGAGTGGCTTTCAACGAGATATTAATAATTCCGAGAATACTCGTGAGTGGCAGTGAAAGTGTTAATGATCAGTTAAGTTCAGATATTTATTGTTGCACAATGGGAAACTTAGCTTGCAGCAAGGCACACTAAAATACAATAAAGGTCAATACAGTGGACAGGAATGAGTGTCAGTTCATGTAATAAGAAGAAAATGATTAATAATTTTATTTATAAAGCACTTTTCATTGTGAAACAATCTCGGAGTGCTAATACAGAGTGTAATGCATACAGAGGTAGATGTATAATACTATGTCTCTGATTCATTTATTTATTACTGTGGACATGGAATGTGTAATATGTTATGTTTACTGTGCTGTGATGTGGGTCCTGTATTGTATGTTGTACTGGTGTTTTAATGTTGGATCCTGCTTAATGTATTGCAAAGAAATTCCACCAGCCTGGCTGTGTGGTCCTTAAAGAATCTAAGATAACGTGCTGAAGTGAGCAACCATGCAAATGTGGGTAGTGCAGCATTTCACACTGTGTGCAAATTATATTATTTATTGCACGTGGAATAAAATAAAATGTGTACCTGTTACACTGTGCCCTTGGTAGCCTGTACCTGCGGCCTGAGGAGAAGTTTGAATTGCTCGGAGAGAGGACTGTTTGGCCAGCTAATTTCTTTACACACACACACATATATATATATATATATATTGAGGCAAAACTGAATAATTCAGCAAACGCTTTATCATGTAAGATGTGCAACGAGATATAGGCCTATATATTATAGTTTTGGCTAATTATAATTTCGAGAGCACTGATAATGTTTGGCCAGCTAATTATCTTTTGGATTTTATGTGGGGGGTATAATGAGAGCAGGTATACAGAAATACTATAACAGTCACTCATGCACACAAATGGATGTGGATCAAGTCTTAATTTATTATTATAATTGGAGTTTATGTACCAAGAGATTCTGCAATGAACTTGAACTGAATTTGGTTCCGGGGGGGTTGATACTGTTATTTTGATATGAACTCCATTGCAGAGATATGGTTATTAAGACAGCATTTATGAGGAATCTGTAAAGCGTGAATGTCCGTACAGTTCATGACATTTATCTTGGAATAATTATGGATAAGATAACGTTATTTGAAGAAGCTCTTATTGGTATACTCCTGTATCCAATAATACAGGAGTATTGTACCCATTCTGCAATCGGTTAATAAAGTTTTCAATCAATCAATCAAACGTTTCATAACTTCCTCTTGTGGGCGTGGTTGGTGGTGACAACCAGGTGACAACTTTTCTGAGCCAATAGGCGCTTTGCGCAACGATAGCAAGTCGTTTCCCATCGTGGATTTGCGTGGAGCAGTCGGGTGAGAGGTACTGTGGCGCCTGGCTCTGAAGGCTGTGCGTGGCTCGCTCCCGTGAGATTTCCGCGGCTCGCCTCGTCAGATTTCCAGAGCAAGTCGGACAACATTCTAACCGTCATGCAACGCGCTTGGCAAGGCCGTAGTAAAACCTGCGCAGATCTGTGTCCGCCTCGCCAATCTCGAACACGCCTAATATGAGGCTTGAGGCTTGTTCAAGATGGGATAGGCGGACGCAGATCTGCGCAGGTTTTACTACGGCCTCGCCAAGCGCGTTGCATGACGGTTAGAATGTTGTCCGATTTGCTCTGAAAATCTGACTAGGCGAGGCGCGGAACTCCCGCGGGAGCGAGCCGCGCGCAGCATTCAGAGCGAGGCTCCACAGTACCTCTCAGCCGGCTGCTCCCGGCTGGGAAGCGACTTGCTACGGTCGCGCAAAGCGCCTATTGGCTCAGAAAAGTTGTCAGTCACCAGCCATGTGACAGCCAGGGAGTTATGAGACGTTTGATTGATTGAAAACTTTATTATGTTATGCGTTATCAACTTATTGTAATAAATACGTGAGTTATACCAGTAGCAGGAGAAACTGCTACTTAGCAGGGAAACTGCTATTTATCCAGATGCCTGAAATAACCAACATCACAACCGGGTTTACAAGGAATACCAACTTTATTTATTTAAGTCCTATGCTAAACAATGATCTGAGCTATTAATTAAAACCTATGAGCCACGAAGCCAATACATCTTTCCCTTCTGTGACATGCAGGGTTTAACAGGACCAGAGAATGCAGCAGGTATAGACAGACGTCCCCTAGGTAAATTTATATCACCTCTAAGTTAATCACTCTATACATTACAGCACTATCACATCTATAGGTAAACCCTTCACCTCTAGGTGGAGCACATCTCACAGCACACTTTATATATGGGCAACAACCCTTAGTTTGAACGAGGTACAGTACATGCACACTGTACAATAATAGTCACACACACTTTATCCGACCAGCTCTGGTCCATGTGAATATCTAGGGCACGCCTACCGCTATCAGCCCACCCTCTCGCTGTACCCTCCGCCACCTCTCTCACTTGGTACGGCCTCACGTCTAATAAGACACTTTATTACAACACCTAATTCATACAGGTACTAGGGGTCTCTAATTGGGGGGACTAATCGGACCACGTAAAGGTCGTCTGCAACCGTAACTCAGTCACCCTCTGATATGAGGCACGCAATTATGAACATGCATAGATACATCCTATTACAGTAACCCACGTCAAAACACCCTCTTTAAGAGGCACGGCACGTTTATACAAAGGGGATGCCTACTCACACACACGGCCCGCTAATCACACTCCCAAATAGGCACCGGTAGAAAATGGATCAATTGAACACACTAATTATAGCAGACTCCCCCAGGTCCGAATTACCCCTCCCTCCTGGTTCCCCTGTTCCCCTTCAATGGGTCACACAATATCTATACAATATATACCAGCCTGGGCTATATAATAAATAGGGCATATAAAAGGACTAGTCGAATATGCAGGTTAATTAAGGGCACGATATCATACAGATAAGGTAAATAGAAATTACACAATATCCCATATACAATATATATATATACAGTAGGCCTACACGGTTATAAAAATAGACTGTAATACAAAATCCTATATTAAGTGCAAGTGTGGGTAACAGTGGACTTAACTCGCCGCACGGCGCGACCCCCCCCGAGGGTCGAAGCGTTGGACCCCGTCCACTCTCCGGACGAATGTTCCGGCACACGGTGGTCCTCCAGGATACAGTTGGATTGGTAACCTGGTAACGTACTCGGTGTCCGCGAGGACGAGCCGAGTATAAAGTCTTTTGGGAGCGATGTAACTCAGACCCTCTATGTCCCGTCCCTACCTATCTCCAGGAGGGTAAGCCTCCCCTCCTCTTGCTACCGGGAACTATGGACGGCTATCTAGCTTGTCTTCATCGCCGGCGGATAACTCTCCACGATCGACCCCACCCCCCGGGCCCTAACAGAGTCTGGTTACTGCGTGCGTGCTCCAACCTCGATCTCTGAGACCCACTGGCTTATCAAACAGTCTCAGCGTCTCATCCAGCACACAATCAAAAAACACCTGCGTTCAATAATGAGCCACTTGAGTCCCTGCTCGTGACGTCATCACTTCGGCCCATTCACATCACACTTCCCCCCCCCTTAAAGAAAGGACTCGTCCTCGAGTCCTATGCCGACATGTCGTAGTCTAAAGACCAACGGGGTACCCTCCGCTGGCGTACTGGACGTCCCTCCTCGACAGACCCTGCAGGCCGACCTTCCTGCAGCCCCGGACTGGCCACCACCACCTCCGACTGGGGCGCAGCTTCAGTCGCCGCAGGAGCCCCCTGTGTCCCCTCTGCTTCCTCCGGCCCCCGATCACTGGCGGTCTGGTTTCCTGGGGCCTCCTGTGCCCCTTCTGCGTCCTCCGGTCCACCCTCGCCGCCGATCCGGTCCACTGGCTCCTCCTGTGCTCCGTCTGCGTCCTCCGGCCCCCGATCAACGCCTGTCTGGTCCTCCGGTGGTGGCCTCCCCCCCACAGAGCCATCCCGGCTGGACGATCGATGGCCGACCCAACTGGCACCAACCGGAAACCCCGAGGACTGACGCCGGCTGGCCAGGTTTGGCCCACTCCTCGGATTAGATCTCCTGGATGCTGGTACTGGATTTAACGGGGCTGTCAAAGAAGAGGTGAAAGGTTTGAGTCGGTTGAAGTGAACCACACTCTCTGGCCCTCCCTCCACTAGCACTAGCCTATAAAGCACATCGGTCACCCTCTCCACCACTCTAAAGGGACCTTTGTACCGCCTCTGGAGCTTGGGACACACCCCACGCTTCCTGGCCTTATTCTGAACCCAAACCAATTCCCCCTCGGAATAATATTGAAAATTGGCCCTAAAGTCATAGGACTTTTTCTGCTGTTCCGAGGCCCTGGCCTGGTGCCTTTTAACTGCTTCCACCACCGTGGACAATGTATCCCGCAACCTAGACACATAATTGTCCACCGAGTCACAGGACTCCTGATTGCCCACCTTCAGCATAATATCTACTGGCAGAACAATTTCCTGTCCAAACAGTACTTTATATGGGGTGAAGGAGGTGCTAGCATGCACACTACTACGATAGGCCAACATAACATAAGGCAACAGTGTGTCCCAGTTTAACTGATTGTCCTCCACAAAGAGAGCCAACATGGACAAAAGGGTTCGATTAAAGCGCTCCACCAGGCCATCTGACTGGGGGTGGTAGGGGGATGTCCTTGTTTTCTGCATGTGCAGAAGCCTACATAACTCCCTGAATAGGTTTGACTCGAAGTTACGACCTTGGTCGGAGTGGATACTCCTTGGCGCCCCAAAACGACACACCCACTCCTCGGTCAAGACTTTGGCAATTGTCCGTGCTTCCTGATTAGGCAATGGAAAAGACTCTGTCCATTTGGAAAAATAGTCCCCCACAACCAAAATATACTTATTTTTCCCAGGGGTCTCGGGGAGGGGGCCAAGAATGTCGAGTGCCACCCGTTCAAAAGGCCTAGATACCCTGGAGGTCTGTAAGGGTGCACATGGCCGCTTCCCCTGACTCTTCCTTGAACCACAATCGACACATTCTCTAACCCATCTCTTGACATCGCCAAACCAGCCTGGCCAATAGAACCGGTCTTTAACTTTCCCCTGCAGCTTCTGCACCCCCAAGTGGCCCCCGGTGGAGACATTGTGCAGCTGCTCTAAAACCCCAGGCACCATTGACTGCGGGAGCACCACCTGTACCCGAGAGGCTGCATCGGAATTTGCAGGAGGAATCCGCACCAGCCTATCCCCCTGCACCTGGAGCTGACTCCACACAGTAGCATAATTCTGCAGGCCAGCGTCTACCGGTATTGCACCAGAACCAACCTGATTTTTAAAATGAATTATTTGTCTTAACTCACTATCGGCCATCTGTGCATCGGTTAACTCATCAGTCTCTTTTTCCCCACTGGACACTACAGAAGGCAGAGCTTCCTGTACTGCGCACATCCTTACAGCAGCCCTGTCTGTTATTGCCTGAGAGGCCTTCTGGTCAGATTTTTCTTTTTCCAAAAAAGCCGGCAGCCTAGAAAGGGCATCAGCATTGCTGTGTAGCTTGCCTGGACGATGCACAATTTTATACTGGAAATTGGCCAATTGTTCAAGCCAACGAGCCAACTGCCCCTCCAAGTCCTGAAAGTTATGAAGCCAACGGAGAGAATTGTGGTCAGTTCGCAACACAAATTCCCTACCCAACAAATAGTGCTTGAAGTATTTGGTAAACGCTACCATACTCAGAAGTTCTTTCTTAGTGGTGGCATATTTACGTTCCTGTTTTGTAAGAGCCCTGCTAGCATATGCTATTACTCTCTCGAGTCCTCCCTCCTCTTGCGACAATACTGCCCCAATCCCCACGTCACTTGCATCCGTATCCAGGATAAATGGTTTACTGGGGTCGGGATAAGCCAACACAGGGGTGGTAATCAAACTACACTTGAGCTGCTCAAAGGCTCCCTGACAGTCCTCACTCCAGCGAAAGTGCCTCCCCTTTTCTGTCAACTGGTGCAGAGGCCGGGCAATGTCAGCAAACCCTTTCACAAAGCGCCTATAATAGGAGGCTAATCCCAAAAAACTCTTAACCTCAGTCTGGCTGGTAGGAACAGGCCACTCTCTGACTGCCTCCACTTTAGCAGCATCTGGCTCCACCCCCTCACTAGAGATTACATGTCCGAGGTACTGGACTCTCGTTGAAAACAAGTCACACTTGGATGGTTTAACCTTAAGGTTGGCCTGCTGAAGTTTTTCCAGCACACCACTCAGACGTGTTAGATGTTCATGGAAAGTGCGCCCAAACACAATTATATCATCCAAATACACTAAGCAGGTAGTCCACTGCAGATCAGCCAGAATTAGGTCCATCAACCTCTGAAAAGTGCTGGGTGCATTGCAAAGGCCAAAACTCATCACATTGAACTCAAATAGCCCCTGACGGGTGGTGAATGCAGTTTTATGGCGGTCTTTCGGGTCTACTTCCACCTGCCAATAGCCGCTCGCTAAATCCAGGGTGGAAAACCAACAAGCATGACAAAGGCTGTCCAGGGCATCATCAATCCTAGGGAGGGGGTATGCGTCCTTTCTAGTAACCTCATTGAGTTTCCTATAATCAACACAGAACCGGAGCCCACCCCCTTTCTTTTTTACCAGTACAATGGGAGACGCCCAGGGGCTACAAGATGGCCGAACTATCCCACTATCTAGCATTTGCTTCAAGTGGCTCGTCACCTCTTGCTGTAAATGGAGGGGAACCCTTCTGGGGTGCATTTTTATTGGCTTTGCATCCCCTGTATCAATCTCATGCGGGGTCAGAGGAGTCCTGCCTAAGTCAGTCTCCCCCTGACTAAACACAGTGAGGTTCTTGTGCAGTATCTCCCTGACTGCCTTTAACTCGTCAGAGGCAAGACCCCGCTCCTCCACGCCAAACTGACGCATGAGTGTATCAACTGTCCAAGGCTGCAAGGTTTTTTCCCCCTCCCTCTCGTCATGCAGCTCCGCCCCCCCTTCCTCTATTTCAATATCAGTGAATAGGGTGCCTATTTTCATGCCACGTTTTAGCATAATCTCCTCATTAGTGACATTAATAACCCTCACTGGTAATGTGCCCTGCTGGACTCTGCATACCACCCGAGCTACCAAAACATCACACTGTTTGGAAATGGAAGTGGAGGGTTCCAGCATTGCTGCTGCATAATCTCCCCATCTGCTCTGGACTTGACCCAAAATAATTATTTCACTGCGTGGGGGCACCAGGGTGTCAGACAACACTGTCACAGCCTGAGGCTCTAATGAGGGGTTAGGGTCAACCAGGGGAAATTTCCTGCCCATTATCTGACATTGTTTCTTTCCCAAATCAACCACCGCACCATATGTTGAAAGAAAATCAAATCCAAGCAAAATCTCATCAGAGGGAATATCAGCAACCAAAAATGTTGCTACCAGCGCGAGTGACTCCAGTTGACATACCGTCTGCCAGCATCCCAGAATGCTCATCCCCCCCCCATTAGCTGCTGTAGCCTGGCCAACATAATCTAACAGATCACATCCCCCTTTTGTAGCAGAGAGCCACAGTTGTTTAGGAATGACAGAGCTAGAAGCTCCAGTATCTACAAGTACATGACAGTCTAACCCACCTATCTTAGCTTGGAGATATCCCGAACCACCCTTCAAGCTGTCAGGGGCCACAGTAGACTCAGAAATGGGGGCGGGCATTGGACCCTCTGTGCACACCCCCTCTAGTTTCCCTTTAAATAAGGACAGTCGCGTCTGAAGTGACGATTACACCCACATTCCCAGCAACCCCTCTCTCTTTCTCCCTCACATCTAGTCTGGGGAGTGGGGGCACTAACAGAGTATGGAAGGGGAGCAGACACGGGAGGTGTAGGTTTAGGAACAGATTGGCTTGAATTGGCTATAGTCTGTACAGTGGTTTTCAGAGACTTAACTTCCTGCCGCAGGCCCTCTACGACCCCCAGCAGCGTATCCATTTGTTTGTCACGCCCAGATTGCTCAGTGACTCCACGCACCTGTGCATCAGAGGCCAATTTACTGCCCTCCAACTCCCTAATCAGCTCCAATTCTGCAGCAAGATTAATGGCATCCTCTAAGGTTGTAGGTTTGGCACTGCGAAGGCTAACTCGCAATTCCCCATTCCCAACATTAGAAATAAAATGATCCTTAGCCAATAAATCTTGGGTGTGGGCGTCCGCTGAGGGGTACGCTTTAACAACCAGCCTCCGAAGCGCAATACCAAATTCTCGGATATTCTCCTTATGTAACCTTTTACGAGAAGAGAAGGTGGCCCTGCTCCAATCATCACTATCACATGGTTCTAAGCATCTACCCATGGCTTCTTTGAGTAAGGCATAATTAGCTTTAGCGGCGGCCGATAACCCACCATATACCTCTCGGGCTCGACCTGACAAGAGAAGACTCATAAATTTTAGTCTCAATGTTTCGCTCCAATTATTAACCCCCGCGGCCATTTCAAACTGTTCAGCCCAATCAGACCATTCCCGGCCGGCACCAGTGAAAGTCTCAGGCATAAAAATGGGTCGGGACATAGCCAGATTACTACTAGGGGAAGGAGACGCGTCTGATCGACTTGAGCCGGCCTCAGCCGGCGGTTGGTTATCTCCAGGCATATTTTTTCTATATCCCACCGCTGTCACCAATGTAATAAATACGTGAGTTATACCAGTAGCAGGAGAAACTGCTACTTAGCAGGGAAACTGCTATTTATCCAGATGCCTGAAATAACCAACATCACAACCGGGTTTACAAGGAATACCAACTTTATTTATTTAAGTCCTATGCTAAACAATGATCTGAGCTATTAATTAAAACCTATGAGCCACGAAGCCAATACATCTTTCCCTTCTGTGACATGCAGGGTTTAACAGGACCAGAGAATGCAGCAGGTATAGACAGACGTCCCCTAGGTAAATTTATATCACCTCTAAGTTAATCACTCTATACATTACAGCACTATCACATCTATAGGTAAACCCTTCACCTCTAGGTGGAGCACATCTCACAGCACACTTTATATATGGGCAACAACCCTTAGTTTGAACGAGGTACAGTACATGCACACTGTACAATAATAGTCACACACACTTTATCCGACCAGCTCTGGTCCATGTGAATATCTAGGGCACGCCTACCGCTATCAGCCCACCCTCTCGCTGTACCCTCCGCCACCTCTCTCACTTGGTACGGCCTCACGTCTAATAAGACACTTTATTACAACACCTAATTCATACAGGTACTAGGGGTCTCTAATTGGGGGGACTAATCGGACCACGTAAAGGTCGTCTGCAACCGTAACTCAGTCACCCTCTGATATGAGGCACGCAATTATGAACATGCATAGATACATCCTATTACAGTAACCCACGTCAAAACACCCTCTTTAAGAGGCACGGCACGTTTATACAAAGGGGATGCCTACTCACACACACGGCCCGCTAATCACACTCCCAAATAGGCACCGGTAGAAAATGGATCAATTGAACACACTAATTATAGCAGACTCCCCCAGGTCCGAATTACCCCTCCCTCCTGGTTCCCCTGTTCCCCTTCAATGGGTCACACAATATCTATACAATATATACCAGCCTGGGCTATATAATAAATAGGGCATATAAAAGGACTAGTCGAATATGCAGGTTAATTAAGGGCACGATATCATACAGATAAGGTAAATAGAAATTACACAATATCCCATATACAATATATATATATACAGTAGGCCTACACGGTTATAAAAATAGACTGTAATACAAAATCCTATATTAAGTGCAAGTGTGGGTAACAGTGGACTTAACTCGCCGCACGGCGCGACCCCCCCCGAGGGTCGAAGCGTTGGACCCCGTCCACTCTCCGGACGAATGTTCCGGCACACGGTGGTCCTCCAGGATACAGTTGGATTGGTAACCTGGTAACGTACTCGGTGTCCGCGAGGACGAGCCGAGTATAAAGTCTTTTGGGAGCGATGTAACTCAGACCCTCTATGTCCCGTCCCTACCTATCTCCAGGAGGGTAAGCCTCCCCTCCTCTTGCTACCGGGAACTATGGACGGCTATCTAGCTTGTCTTCATCGCCGGCGGATAACTCTCCACGATCGACCCCACCCCCCGGGCCCTAACAGAGTCTGGTTACTGCGTGCGTGCTCCAACCTCGATCTCTGAGACCCACTGGCTTATCAAACAGTCTCAGCGTCTCATCCAGCACACAATCAAAAAACACCTGCGTTCAATAATGAGCCACTTGAGTCCCTGCTCGTGACGTCATCACTTCGGCCCATTCACATCACATTATCATCATATCATCATGATAAACTTCAAGCTGTCAGACACACACACACACACACACATACAGCAGTGTGTTGTGTGTGCGTGCGGCCAGGAGCGCGCAACAAGATGGTATACATTATGGTATATGAATAGTATATTCCACTGTAGCAGTATATGGTGTGCTGTACATTTGAATCTGATCTAATTTTGCACACGGCCATCGCATTATAATGAGCTGGACAGGTGTGTAATGTGTGTGTGGTGACGTGAAAGCGTATCTGCCGCGCGAGACTAGGCGAGGGGCTCTCGTGAAATCGGCAGTGTCCGCCCTCTTAACTCCTCCCCCGGCTTCACTCGGCTACTCTCGTCTACTAGTCGAGGCAAACCGAAATCCATCTTGAACAAGCCTTTGTTCAAGATGGATTTCGGTTTGCCTCGACTAGTAGACGAGAGTAGCCGAGTGAAGCCGGGGGAGGAGTTAAGAGGGCGGACACTGCCGATTTCACGAGAGCCTCTCGCCTAGTCTCGCGCGGCAGAGACGTTTTCACGTCACCACACACACATTACACACCTGTCCAGCTCATTATAATGCGATGGCCGTGTGCAAAATTAGATCAGATTCAAATGTACAGCACACCATATACTGCTACAGTGGAATATACTATTCATATACCATAATGTATACCATCTTGTTGCGCGCTCCTGGCCGCACGCACACACAACACACTGCTGTATGTGTGTGTGTGTGTGTGTGTGTCTGACAGCTTGAAGTTTATCATGATGATATGATGATAAGTTGACAACGCATAACATAATAAAGTTTTCAATCAATCAAACGTCTCATAACTCCCGGGCTGTCACATGGCTGGTGACTGACAACTTTTCTGAGCCAATAGGCGGTTTGCGCGACCGTAGCAAGTCGCTTCCCAGCCGGGAGCAGCCGGAGAGGTACTGTGGAGCCTCGCTCTGAATGCTGCGCGCGGCTCGCTCCCGCGGGAGTTCCGCGCCTCGCCTCGTCAGATTTTCAGAGCAAATCGGACAACATTCTAACCGTCATGCAACGCGCTTGGCGAGGCCGTAGTAAAACCTGCGCAGATCTGCGTCCGCCTATCCCATCTCGAACAAGCCTATTGTCACCCATTGTAACTGAGAAGCCGTCGGTCTTGCTGAGTTTGTTATTTGAACCGAAGAGAATGGACTCTGTTTTACCCATGTGTAATGATAGTTTGTTATCAGCGAGCCAGATGCAGATTCTGCCGAGTTCCGAGCTGAGGGTTTTTTCAACCTGTAACTTGTTCTTGTCAGAGACCAGCAGGGCTGAGTCGTCCGCGAACAGGAACAAGTTGCAGTCACAAGCTGACGACATGTCATTTGCATAAATTAGGAACAGTAGCGGTCGTAGTATGCTTCCTTGTGGAACACCACAGCTCACTGGGAGGGGGGGGGGGGGGGGGTACCGTTTACCTCCACCATCTGTTCTCTCCCCTCCAGGTAGGATTGCATCCAGCTCACTGATAGACTATCAAAACCAATTGCTTTTAGCTTGTCAATCAGAATGGAGTGATTGACAGTGTCGAAGGCCTTTTGTAGGTTCCAGCATGACCATGCCGCAATATTTGCCCTGTAAATCGCTTTGCATAAAAGCATGACTAAATGACTAAATTGTAAATTATAAATATGTATAGATATAGTATCCACAGATATGTAGGATATTAAAATGATTATATGCAGGTATGTAGACAATGATAGTCTGTACATATAAATATACATATAGATTTGATATTGATTTTCAATTTCCTCTGTACAATGCTGTAATGTTGTTACATGAGTTATAAATAATAAGTCAGACTGCCTTTTTGGCTGCTGCACAAATATTCATCAGCGAAAATGTACTTTGCATGTGCACACACACACACACAAACACAAACACACACACGCACACGCACACACACACACACAGCGATAAAAGGAATAGCTAAGCTAAGTCATGCACAACCTTAAACGTTTCTTTACAGACAGCAGCAGCAGCAGAGGGAGAGGATTAAGATGACGATGAAGACGATGACCAGAAAATTATGAACTCAACTTCAACTTTTTTATATTGTTCTAAAGAATCCTACTTCCAAGGGTAGGGGCCACAGCTTCCTAAAAATACCAACGTTTAAGCAGGACGCATAAATGTGTTCTAGACGCTTCAGAAGCACCAGATCCTGACGTAACTCTTGAAGACAATGTGAAGAAGACCAGAGAACTTTTGTTCTTCAACTCAAAAGTAGGAAGAACAAAAGTTATAAAAAGAGTCCAGCAAAGACATCTGGGGTCACCCATGAATCCAGCAAGGAAGTCTGGGGACAGATTACTGTATGTTGAGAAGAATAAATGTCCTTCAGAATGGAGGCCTAACAGAAGACCGAGACACTGAGCAAATATGCTGTTCATGACACGCATTTATCGCTCAAACTCTTGAAGACAATGTTCATGTTCAAGTTCTTTATAATTTTGTCAAATACACAACAATACAGGGGCATTGCAGGTAATGACATTTTTGTGTTTCGAGCTCAGACACAAAAATGTGTACCCATGAGTCCAGCAAAGATATCTGGCACTAAAAGGCAAGGTATGGCTAGGAGGGGGGGGGGGGGGGGGGTTGAAGGGGGGCTTTCCTCCCCTTGGTGGATTTTTTTTGTCAAATCAGTTGTGCAATAGTCACTTTTGGTGAGTTGTTTCTATACAGTTCAGTTATATGACATTTAGGTATGACACAGGACTACACAAGCATTTTTAGTATAGAAATGTGTCAACAGACTAAAGCAGGGAACCACAATATTTTGCATACGAATTATGCAGAATGTAATATCATAACTGTCTATTACTTTTCTTGCAATTGAGCCAATTTTCCTTAGGTACGGTTTTGAGGTGTGTGTTCAACAGAATGTAGTATCAAAAACACATTCACAAAAAGTATGGGTTACTGAATGCTGAACTGCACTATTATAATCACTAAGCCAGACCTTACCTGTGTCCCATGTATCACTTGTCTCTGCTGCCCTTTGATAAAAAAAAAAACGTCCCTATGTCCATTTTCCTTTTTTTGGCATATTTCAGTTAGTCACAACAAAAGTCACCTAGTAAAAGTGAGATAATTGACAATTTTTTTATTTTTTATTTTTTTTTACATTTTTATTTGCCAAGGTATGGCGAGTGCCATACCTTGCCATACCAAATGGACGCCCCTGGGATCACCCATGAGCAGGGGTGCGTTGGTGATTTCAAAGCTGGTTGCACTGTGTCTTAATGGCACCACGTGCACGCAGCACGCGCATGCGCATAAATGTTCCCTCGCGTGCGCACAGACTAAAGACAATGCCTAATTGCCTCTAGGAATGGAATGTAACACATTTCATTCACAGGTTTTGTGTGAATGTATCTGAGAACGTATTTGAACACACCTGACGACCTGAGCTATTGTTATACAAAGTAGCCAGGTGGGTACTTGGCGAGTTGGCGCATCAGTCGAGTGCAGCGCATTCCTGTGTGCACGCGCGTGCACATCCATCCATGTGTGTGCGCATGCTTCTGCTCACAGAGCCGGTTGCTCGGCGTGCAACCCCGTCCCATGAGCAACGCACCCCTGCCCATGAGTCCAGCAAAGACATGTGGGCCCAGTAGTTCAAAACCTTTCATCTCAATCGGATCCGATCCGATTTGAAAAATCCCATTTTTGTGATCCAGGATCAGACAACTCTGCCAGATTTGATCCCGGTATTTCAAAGCAATCCAGGATAGGATCACCCCTGATCCAGATCCAGACTTTTCAAGATGACTAGATCCTGAATATCGGTGCTTTAATCCTACCGATCTCCATCTAGTGGATATGAAAAATAATACCAGGAAGACAAGAGTCCACATTGCAGAGACATCTATAATGTCTAATAATTATATTTTTAAATACATAAAAATCAGTTTAAGAACATAAAATCATATTGGAATTGTAATACAAATAAAATACTCCCACTAGGGTAACAACAAAAAAACATGAATTCAAAGACAGCTGGATAATCCAGTTTTTTGGGATCAAACTGATCCCAATCCTGTGTTGTCGGTTTGAACTACCCGTTCTGAAGATTTTATCCAGATTAAAGCTTGGATTTGATTTTCTGATCTGATCGGATATCAAAGTGAACTACCCAAAATCCAAATCTGATCCGGGTAGGGATTCAAAGTTTTGAACTACTGGGCCCTGTCATACACATGTATCGCACAAACTGTGCCAGACAAACAAGATGTATTCTAAGAATATATTTGAAAATGTTATGTAAGGATAAGGATAAGGATGAACTTTATTGACCCCCTTGGGGAGATTTGTATTTGTAATGTATTGCATATAGGATTTCTGCATTGCTTGATTCTGTGGTAAGGGTTGTGTTCTGACAGCAAGTCAGCATCTTCCCTCTAAGCCACAGATAAAATGTTTAAAATTAAAAGAAATTTGAATGAACCTAGTATGTGTTTTCGATCATGTCTAACAACAGGTTACATTTAATTTACAAATGGGTGCAACGCTGAATCCTTCTTCCGGTTGGACAATGCCCTGATTATTATGGTATGTTTTATAGCCTACTTAACGTGATAATCAGAGTAAACGAAGGTATGATTCCAGATGGTAATTGATATGTATGTGTTATATCAGTAGGTATTAGATAGGGCTTTGGTGGTTTGTGACTGTCTGCTCTAATATATTTATGATAGCTTATCAGGATTAGAGAAGGTGGGTCAGAGTAGCTGTGTGTGTAAGTGGTGCCCTGGGTCAGCAATATCATAGAGGAGCTTACATGTGTGTATTCCACTGCTATACAGCCTCCTCTCCTTTTTACTGTATTTTTTGGTCCGTGGAAATACACTACAATGGAATTTACAACATAATCATAAAGGTAAGCCAAAAAGGAAAGATTAAATAAAAAAAAATGAATACATCATTTTATAATTGATTTCATTATCCTGCATTGTTTTGCATTCGTTTTATTTATTGTTAAGTGTCTTAATGGTGTATAGTTCGTTTTCTTTTCTTTGCAGAGCCAGTGTGTTAGTGCAATTGCTATAAATAATCAGCCTCTACTGCGTCAGTACAAAGATCTTTCATGTGCTGAATGTGAGTTTTCACTGAAATTCTGCCACATTTTCATGATCTACTGCCACAATGATGACCATTTCATGATATACTGTCACAATGATGACCATTTCGCAGCTGTGCCATCTTCAAGGGTCTTCAGTGAGAAATAAGACTTCTACATTTTTTGTTTATTAGGATCCCCAATTAGCTAAAGCATTGCAGTAGCTATTCTTCCTGGGGTCAACAAAAAAACATACATTGTGACTGTGCAACATAATACTAACATCATAAGTTCATAACATAACAGGACAAAGGACTAGTACACACACACAGATATAATACTTACATCATAACATATTACATTACAACTAAACATGACAAAGGACTAGTGCACATACACACACACAGACATACTGTAATACTTACATCATAACATATTACATTACAAGTAAACATGACAAAGGACTAGAGACTTGGACTAGCACACACACAGACATGCTCAAATATACAATAATCAAATATTATAGCTAAGAATACTTAACTGTACACAACTATATGCCCACACATTTGTTCATACACACCAAATGTAACAGCTAACTGTATTTTACCTCATAATTCATAATTTACCTCACTTTTACCATCACATTTGAAAAACATAAAGAAAATTAGTTTCTACATTTGTTCAAATATCCCTTACCAAAATATGCTGTTTCAATACAATTTGAAATAGTATTTGACTATTTTCTTGTGTGATATGTCAGCACTAATTACCACTGAAATATATTGGATGCAAGAGTACCCACCTTCAAGTTTCAATATTTGTTTTATTTGTCACATATGAGGTTCATGTACAGTGAAATGCTTGGTTCTGTATGAACACCCTAAGATTGTGCTTCATACAGTAACAGTCAAAGTAAAATAATAAAGACCAAACACTATACAAAATATACAATATACAAAACGAAAATGTTAAAAACTAAAAAATAAGGTAGTTGAAGTTCAAGTTTTCTTTTATTTGTCACACATAAGGTGTAGGAGCCATTATGATGGTGGCAAATATTTATTATTTGTAGCATTATTATTGGACACCTGGTGGCAGGCTTTAGATTGACAGCACTGGGTGTGTGTGTATTTAGACGAGGGTCACAGGTGCAGTGATGAGCTAGGACACAGGTAGCGAGGACTGAGGAGCCACACCGTTCTTACCAGCAGCCAGAGACAGATAGAAATACAGAAGAACAGAGAATCACTATAGAACCCACACTGGCATTATGAATGGTATGTTCATCATTACAACTGCAACTTCAATGCATAAATACACCTACACCTGGAATTACGACTGGACATCCATCTTTGTTTGTTTCTGTGTCTACTGCGTAGGATCACTCCCATACCATACATGTGTGAAGTAACGTGCAAGAGAAAACAGGACATTGGAAGGTGAACATTTGCCGTTACATAAGGTACATGTACATTACAGTGAAATGCTTGGTTTTGTATGAGCCCCCTGAGATTGTGCTTCATACAGTAAAGAAAAACATAGTCCAAACACTATACAAAGTACAACATGCAAACAATGTGGTACAAAATGCAAAAAAATAATATGGTGTAGTGTTAAAAGTGTTTAAAGTGTTTATAGAATGAGGTAGCATTCATTGAGCAGGCTCACCTCAACTACTGCTACAGATCTACGCCAGAAGACCTCTGTCTGTCTGGTGTTCCATGGGTGCAGCACAATGCCCACCTTAACCCTGCCCATACCAGTACCAGGGCCCTCCTACTCCCAGGCCAGGGAGAAGCTGGTGAGGGCCATCCCACCCAAGGTCCTCTGTATACTGGCCTGCGGGGGAGTAGGCTGCCGCTATGAAGGACCCGCCTGCTGGAGGGCCAACCAGCAGGCCATCCTGGGCCTCTACTCGTCCTGGTGAGATCTTTACAGCAGTTGCTTCGTAAACATTAGGGGTGGGAATCACCTCACGCTCTGACTCCCGATTTCTGTTTCCATCCCATTCAATACATTGTGATTTTTTTTCTTTTACACCAGTTCACTGCATAATACCTCTTAAGTGTTTTTGTTATACTTTATGGTTGAAACCTGAGTTAATATAGTTTATCTTAGCCACTGTCACTACCACACTACAGAAGGTTAACCTTTCACTACCCCACTACAGAAGGTTAACCTTTCACTACCACACTACAGACGTTTAACCTTTCCCTACCACACTACAGAAGGTTAACCTTTCACTACCACACTACAGAAGGTTAACCTTTCACTACCACACTACAGAAGGTTAACCTTTCACTACCACACTACAGACTGTTAACCTTTCACTACCACACTACAGAAAGTTAACCTTTCACTACCACACTACAGAAGGTTAACCTTTCACTACCACACTACAGAAGGTTAACCTTTCACTACCACACTACAGACGGTTAACTTTTCACTACCACACTACACACTGTTAACCCTTTAACTACCACACTGCAGACCGTTAACCTTTCACTACCACACTACAGACTGTTAACCCTTTCACTACCACACTACAGACGGTTAACCATTTCACTACCACACTACAGGCGGTTAACCTTTCACTACCACACTACAGAAGGTTAACCTTTCACTACCACACTACAGACGGTTAACCTTTCACTACCACACTACAGACGGTTAACCTTTCTCTACCACACTACAGAAGGTTAACCTTTCACTACCACACTACAGAAGGTTAACCTTTCACTACCACACTACAGAAGGTTAACCTTTCACTACCACACTACAGATGGTTAACTTTTCACTACCACACTACAAACTGTTAACCCTTTAACTACCACACTGCACTATCTCGCATATGTGCACTCGCACTGAATAAAGACCACAAATGTACCTTTAATCCCAATATTTGTCTGACCACACCCCTCATCAGCTTACCTTCATAAGCAGGTGTGTGGTCACCTGCTCTCCTCCTTCTCGCTTTCACCACAAGGAAGAAGTGCCTCGGTAGATCCCCACACTTGACACCATGATGGAAGAAAGGTTTAGGAGCAGCTTTGGGAAACAAGGATACGGTGACATCATATCTTTATTTTCTCTCTCAATATTTTCGAGAAAATACGGCGATATTGTCTTCGTACTGGAAGTCGTGTCTGGAAGATGATGATCATTCTAAAAATCCTCCACCGGTTTTCGTATTGGGAGCACGCCGCTGCATGCTTCTCAACTGCAGTTCCTTGCTGTGTTTGTTGGGGTGAAACCTGTCAGGCCACAGCTGAACTGTCGGACACGCCGCTGTTGTGAGAAGCGGTGGGTTTCAGGTTGGGTGAGTACTGTTGCTGGCGGGCTTCACTTGTCTGTTAGTGCTATGGGGGCTACTTGACAATGTTTATGGAAACCGGCCCCAGGCTAGGGTCCTTTGTTCAGCCACCTAGGCGACAGAAGGCCTTGGTCTGAAGACCATTATAGTTTTAACTAGTGGGCCGCGACCATTAACACTGGTGATCCCTGTGTGTTCTGGACGAGTGGACTTCTCTCTGTCACCGTGTTAAGGCCCCATCTTTCATATCCAAATGAGAGTATTCCTTCACGAGGGGATATGTGCATGGATGTGCGATAGCGGCAGATCCATGTTCAAGTCAGCTACACAGGCCATTTGGTATTGTGCTGATTCCGTCGGGTGTTGGTAAAATCACTGTTGTAAAGCGGTGTTGACATCTTGTTTTCTCTTTTCTCTTAAAAAGTGAGGAGAGGTTCAGAACGGCGGCCTGTCTGGGTGAGTGTTATGTCATTGTTTACATGTTCAGGTGATAGCTGCTTAGCTTACGGTTAGCCAGTCAGCTGTTAACTGCTGCGTTAGCCTGCTGGGATCGCTGCATGGCCTGCTTAGTGGGCCTACTGTTAGCCAGTCAGCTGTTAGCTGCGGGGCTAGCATGTCGTGATCACTAGGTAACGTTAGCTTGCTGCTATAGGCCATGGCTTGGCGCGGGGTAGCTTTAGCTTCTCGCGCGCCGCCGTGAGCTCGCTTCTGGTCGCGTGCGCCGTTAGCTCGGCGTCTCGCGAGCAGGAGCAGTAGCGCCCGAACGGTTGGAGCGGCCGTTAGCTTGATGCTATTCTGTTGAACGTGCTTTGATTTTAACATGTTTTACACTCTTGACTACGACGTCATCCTTGACAGGGGATGTTTCGTCGACCCTGCCCTGAGCCAGGACGGCAAGGTTGCATCAACAAAGAGGACTGTAGTGCGGGTTGGAGCGGCGACGCTGCCCAGTTCGAACAACACAGGAGCGGCTGTGTTCCTACGGTGTCTGTGACTGCACTTCGCTGATCTACGTTCCGGGTAGGATCAGGTTTGACCAGACCTTATAACACGTCTTCTGGTTTTACTTTTCTAAATGTATTGTGAATAACGATGTTTTTCCCGAAACGTGAGTTGCTGCAATGCATTTAGGATACGACGCGGGTTATGTGTGAGCTGTTTTTGTCACTGGCAGTTAGCTTCTCCGTGCAAATCGGGATGTAATGATCTGGTTGTTGTGTGAGAAACATCATGGTGTTTATATGTACCGTGTACTCACAACTAAGGTAACTAACCTATGAAGCTATGCTTGGTGACAAGTGAGTAAAAGAATGTTCTTTTCTCAGCCTGTGATGACAATGAACAGTGTGTTCACATATTAACAGGTTTTCCTGTTTTAACTGGCCGTATTGAGGGTAAAATAAGAGGATTGTGTTTCCCCCCGGTTCCCTGGGGACTTTTTCATCCTTCTATCAGACATGTTGTGCACTAATTGTGTCTTTTGTGTGGTAGGGATGCGATGTAACCCTTAGCTTGATTGCTGAGGTTGTGCTAAAACTGCTGGAGAAACTTTATTTTCCTAAAAGAAAAGATGGTTTGGTCGCTGTCGTGTGTGCTTAGCAAGGCCTGTGGCCGATACTAATCGAGAATGATGTATTCTCTCATTGTGAAAAACGGCGTTCCTCTGTTGAGTGTTTTTGCCATTTTTTGTAGGTGATGATGGATTGTGTGTGTCATGTGACCTACAACTGGGTTGGACTGGCCACAGAAGCACATGTGTATGTTGGACCGGGGCTCTTAGAGCCCTCTCTATTCTGTGTTTTTTCCTTAGTAAAAATCAGATAGCAGGTTAGCTCATGCGCTGTGTGGAGCTGTCAAACGCTTCATAGAGCTGACTATGACTGTGTCATATTCTCTTTTTGTCATTACATCGTATCATGGGTGTGGGGTCGTAAAGGGGTGAACTGGTAACCTTTCCTCTCCCCCTTGTTTCTGTCGGTCAGGGGTACACCCCCTGTCCTTCAAGGTTCCCGTCACGTGGCGGTTCGGCACGTTACGGGGGGGGGGGGGGGAGGGAGTTTCCTGGTCCCACGGCCTGGTATATTGGGCGTGTGCACCGCAGGAATTCCCCCGCCATAGAGTACGTCACCGTGTGCGTCTCTGTTGGTAGGACTTCCGTGTGCTGTTCAGGTCCATGTGATGGGTCTGTTTTCAGGGGGGTGGTCAGGGCTCCTCCTCACCAAGCGCCTATTCGGGCCTTCTGTGAGTTCGGACTCCTTCTTCCATGTGAGGGAGCCTCCATCAGAGTACAGAGCCTTCCTCCTCAGATTGTCAAAGTGAGTGGACCCTCTAGAAGGGTCCTATTCTATTGTATATGTATTCGATTCAATTCGATTATTGAGTGTGTATGGGTTCAGTGCCTCTTCCCCGGAGAGCCCTAAAACCAATTTTTTACATGGCTCAAGGTGCAATATATTCTTTTCAATCTGTACAGCTCGCGTGGGAAGTCTCTCTGGGGATCCCCGTCTCCTTCCTATGGGAGGGTGGTGGGGTGTAAAAATGTGAACAATTTTTACCCCTGGCTGTGTAGACTGGGATACATACTGTTGATGCTTCCTTCTTTTCTATTCACAAAGTGTTGGAGTTAGGAAGTGTCACACCCCTCTTGTCGTTCCCCTGGGCGCCTTGGGGATTCAATGACGGGTCTAAATAGCCTGTTCATTGATGGGGGTGTGTCCCAACGCACGTATAGTGCTAGCTCGCTGTAAACAGGCGACTGACTGGCACGCCTTGGTTGCTTGTGGTTGAAACAGCGTTTTTATAAAGCAACTGAGATGGGGGTTTTTCCTCTTCCGACGACCAAATCCCACGACCTGGGTTGGTTTTTCGACGGATTCTCGTTCATGTCTGGGGGATGATGACGGAATGGATCTGAACATATGTAGAGGGGTCTCACGCCCTTGGGGTGGGCCACCAGGCGCGGTTCGCCCGAACGTCTGGGTGGCGCCTTCTTTTCATGTTAAGATCGACACGCATATCTGCCCTTCTCCTGGAGTAGGCATGTCGGCGTGGTTAGGGCACGGGACTGGTTCTGGTCTCGCTGGTCCGGATCAGTTGAACCCGTTGTCCGCCGGGGATGCAGATCTGCTGTTCTGGTACCCTGAGGGACTTGGGCTTTTTTCAGGGGGAAAAATGCCAGGTCGGTCCGGGTGTCACAGGGTTGAGCACTATGGAGACCCTGGTTGGGTACGTTTTTACTTAGCACTGTCGTAATGGCTTACAGCCATGCCATTCTGTACGCGCTCGATCTCGTCGGATCTCGGCCGCTACACAGGCAGTGGTGCAGTCGTGGTCACACGCGGTTACACGCCGTGTTACTAGATGATCAGTACGCGCGCACAAAGATGCGCTCTATCCACATATTACGACTGCACCGCTGTACACAGGTTGGTCCTGGTTAGTACTTGGTTGGGAGACCGCCTGGGAAGGCCAGGTGCGGTGTGCTTAGGGGCTGGTTCTCCATTCTTTTTCGCTCCTCTCTCGCACATGGCGAAGAGGGGCCTGTTGGGGTGGTCTTTGACCTCCTCTGGTGACCCTGTGCTTCCCGTATCGCCAGGCCCGGTCCGAGGTGATGTTCGTCGACCTGTAGGCCTGGGTTAACCCTTTTTTGAAAACTGAGACACTTGTACTGCGGTATAGCCGGTGTATACCCGCAGGTGTGTTTTGGAGTTTTTTCTTGAGGGGTTATAGGAACAACCACCGCGTTGGGTAACACCAAGGTGGTTGATTCCCTGGTGTGTTGGTGCAGTGTCAACTCCCGGGTTCACCGGTTGAGGGTGCCCCTGCACGTTCATGACGTCTGCCAATCGTGTCAGCCTTCTCTGCCTCGACCCCCTGGGTGGGGTTTTTTAAATGGAGGCTTGGTCATGCAACACCGCCAGCTTACGCTCCTTCCGCCGGTGCGGCTGTGTTCAGCTGTCCCCTCTGGCGCCTGTCTCGTCCGCAGTCTCCAGGCTAGGGTTAATAGCCTGTTGCCTGGTTTTTCCCCGGTGCGCTGCCTGCTTCCGTTGGTTAACCTTTTTTGTGTGCTTACGGCCATGCTGACTGCCTGTTGCAGGGTCAGTGTGCCAGGCGGTGTACTATTGGGGGGGACGGGGCCCGCTCGGCTTACGGCCATACCAACCTGAACACGCCCGATCTCGTCCGATCTCGGAAGCTAAGCAGGTTCTGGCCTGGTTAGTACTTGGATGGGTTTTCCGCCTGGGAATACCAGGTGCAGTAACTGAGGGGCCTTTGTCCGAATACGCTGGCGATGTGGGGGGCGGGGCACTACGTGCCCACCTGGTGGGGTCTTGATGCTGGCATCATGGACTTCTCCGGGCCCCCATTCCAGGGAGTCCAGTCCTTTTGGTGGGTCTGGGTCTTCCTTCGCGCTCCGCTGCTACGGCCTTGCCACGGGGTTGGGTTTGCCCTTGACCCCGTGATTCTGGGGGCAGTAACGAGGTTGTTCCTCCGTTCGTTCCCGGGTGGCATGCGGGTTGTGCGTGTGTGTAGTCGTGGGGTCAAGCCACGGTCTGCTCACCCTGTGCGTTGAGTTGCTTGAGTGCCTCTTCGCACGGTCGGGTCCGTCGCCCTCCCGTGAAGCCCCTAATAGGGGGGATGCCCTCCATTAGGGGGGGTCGGGGGGGCTCGGCCCTCCCTGTTCTGATGGTTGTGGGGGGCTGTCAGCGGGGTGTATTTGTCAGCCAGCAACTCCGCTTGGCCTCCCCTTGTGCAGTAGTGATGCCAAGCAGAGCCCCTAACGGAACAGAACGTTAGGTTATGGCTATAACCAAGTTCTGTTAGTTAGGGGTGACGCTTGGCATCAGACGGCCGCTGCAGCCCTTGATCTCACCTTATGGTGAAAGCTTGGGAAGGAGGAGAGCAGGTGACCACACACCTGCTTATGAAGGTAAGCTGATGAGGGGTGTGGTCAGACAAATATTGGGATTAAAGTTACATTTGTGGTCTTTATTCAGTGCGCGTGCACATATGCGAGAGTGCAGTAGTGATGCCAAGCGTCACCCCTAACTAACAGAACTTGGTTATAGCCATAACCTAACGTTAACCTTTCACTACCACACTACAGAAGGTTAACCTTTCACTACCACTACAGACGGTTAACCTTTCACTACCACACTACAGACGGTTAACCTTTCACTACCACACTACAAACTGTTAACCATTCACTACCTCACTACAGACTGTTAACCAACTGCATTGTGGTAATGAAAGTGTTAACCCTTTGTAGTGTGGCAGTGAAAGAGTTGAATGAACACACAATTCCAACACACCCAAAACTCAGAACTGGACTCAACAAAAGCCAGAATCACGATTATTACATGAATCGATAATTTCTCCCACCCCCAGGGGAGGAAACTAACTTTTTGGCTTACCAGCCAACTGGCGAGTATCTGATTTTTTTTACCAGCCAAACAGATTTTTTACCAGACAAAAGAAATCGCTAATTGTGATAATTACTTCTTTGTATGTCTTCGTCTAAATTGATTTTCAATCATAGTAAAATAATCACACAGTGTCTCTACTCTTTAAAATATTTATTAGCATAAAACATTAATCTCTACTCTTCACAATATTAGCATAAAACATATTAACATGAAAGAGGTATCTATTCTGGACTGGGTTGGGCTGAACTGGGCAGTGAAAGATGCTGCGTTGGACTGGGTTGGGCAGTGAAAGAAAAACACCGAAGTATGTTGTGAAGTGTATAGATAGATGTGAAATGTATAGATGTAGCAGTAGTCTATCTGTATGTCATATGTTATGATGAATTGAAAATGGGGGACCCTGATGTAAACAAGACGAAAGTCTTTCTCTGGTCTGCATCCCCTTAACAATTGTGTGTATTGAGCTGTACTGTATTGTACCCATTCTGCAATCTGTTAATAAAGTTTTCAATCAATCAATCAAGTTAACTTTGAACCTCGGTTGTCAAGCCTCGTCAATGTTGTGTATGCATCTGGGTAGGCACACTGTGCCTTTAAGACCATAGATATATATAGAACTATGTTCTATAGATATCTATGTTTAAGACAGCACGGTGGTCTTACGACAGTGCTGTGAAGTACCGTCAAGTGTTGTGGTAACGTCAGTTGGGTTGGTGTGCTGTTGTGCACAGTGCACTGGTTGAGCTAGCCCCTTTCGTGACTGCGATGTGCAAGCCAGGGGCTTTTGAGCATGAAATAAAATGTCTAACCTTACGTCGTAGTCCGGTGCTTTTTTGGAAACATTATAGTCATAACAGATACACCTAGCTGGCTGCTTTGAGCACACAGGGCTAACATTAGCTAGCAAGCAGCTATCGCTAAAACGCTAACTAGAAGCTAACCACTGTATACAGTTCCAGTAGACTAACATTACACCTCTGTGATTTAAATGTGTCCTTAGTAACTTATACTCGAGGGTTGTACTAGGGTTGGATGCAGTTCCCCGTTGGTCAGTCTGTCTGTTTTCCATCTTCTGCTGTGTTTAACGTTATCCGTTTGAGAGTGCTCCTGATGGCTAGCCTAGTAACGCAGGACTTTTATCATTATATGTCCGCGGGTTGGCCAGTACTGCGCAAACTTTTATTAAACGTTATATGTCCGCGGGTGGTCTTGTGCAGTGCTCTCGTGGCACTGTCAACTAAAGCGAGCACTCAGAAGACGCGCACCGTTTGCCAGTGCAGTGATTGCAGAATGTTTTTTTTTGTATACTCGCCAGACTGGCGAGTGGTCTTCATGAATCACTCGCCAAACGTAAAAAATACTCGCATTTGGCGAGTAAAGTGGCCTAATTTCCTCCCCTGCCCACCCCTATTGATTTGTATTCTGTAATGTGCTGTCTGAGGTGTCAACAATGGTTTGTGGGGTGGGGTATTTACTGATCCTGAACCTGCTCTTATCACAGGGTGACTGATGACATTGTTGCCATGGCGCGACCGTCTACTCATCTTATCAAGAAATACAATATCATAAAGCAGTTTCAACGGTAATTACTATACAATATTTCTGCTGTTATGATGATGTTTTTGTGTAATGATGGTTTTCTATCGAGGATATCTTATTTGATATGAGAAAGGGATACTTAATTGATATCTGAGAGAAGTGAAGAGGAGAGGAAAGAAGTGGTAACAAATGACATAGGGTGGTGTCTTATATACCCTTACAAACAAAGCAACGGGTACTGCATTACATTTACGTAAGAACACGTAAGTTAAAGGTGCTGTAAGTGGTATATGTTTGTTAAAGTAGCTCTACATTCCAACAGCCAACACTGATATAGAGTGTCTGGTCAGTAACATGGGTCTCTCAGTCCCTCCACTCTACCCAATTGTCAGACCCTTTTTTAAACCTTACGATTACCAGACGACTGCTCTACCTCCTGAGCCACTGTCGCCCCCTAGGATTTGCCTACTCACAATTTGTCAGTGCATAATTATGTGTACATGTGTGTCCTGTTCGCGTCGATACTTTCCGTAGCCGCATTTCTGGCAGACGCTCTCTGATTGGCCACTGTTAACCAACTTCGAAAGAGTGCCTAAAATTAACCAGTGTAGAAACAGGCGTCGGCTAATCAGAGAGCGTCTTGCCAGAAATGCGGCTACGGAAAGTATAGACGCGTCCTGTTCAACAACCCCCCCCCCCCCCTTTCCTGACAACCATCTCCATACGACCCTCTCCTCCCAGGTTGAACATCAAGTCCGTCCTCAACATGCAGTTAAAATGTGAGGAACAAATAGTAAGATAAGATAAGATATTCCTTTATTGATCCCCTTGGGGAAATTCAGGCAACATGGCAGCATGGGGGAGAGGGTAGGGGGAGGGGAGGTACAGGTGTGGGCATGTTAATAGTAGAAGATATAAATACAGGCAATACATTTATTATAAAGTAGGAAAGTAAAAAATAGGCAGTGTAAACAATGTAATTAACTCTGAATATATGCATGTGAGCAAGTAGGCAGTGTAATCAAAGGTGCAGATAATGGTCTGCATGCCCTATCAGTTATATTATACATTACAATAAATATGGCCAATAACACTTAGAATCTGAATTATTTCCATGATGCACATTTCTGACGGCCATCACCATACTCATCTCCTCTCCTCCAGGTTGAACGTCAGGTCCGTCCTCAACATGCAGTTCCCTGGGGAGCACGCCCACTGTGGCCCCCCGCTGGAACCAGGCAGCGGCTTCTCCTACTCCCCACAGACCTTCATGGAGAACAACAGTAAGACTTGACACCCACTATTCTACATACCTATTTTTTACATCTACATAATTTAATTCATCATTCATTTACACAACACAAGTAAATGACATAAAGTTTAAAGTGCTTTGATTTCTGACATATTACACCTGGTTCTTGGCTCTTGGATTTTTGTATTGCGGAACTTCTCTGATACCTGATAGTTTGGAACCCAATATGCAGACAAAGAGAAAAGGCAGACGGGTCTGGATAAAACCCAAATGGGTATATATATATTTTTTTTTTAAGATTTATTTTTTGGCGTTTTTATCGCTTTATTTCTACTGGGCAGTCCAGTAGGGAGAGACAGAGGAGGAATGGGAGACATTCGGCAAATAACGACGGGTTCGGGAGTCGAACCCGGGTTTGCCACTGGGGCGCCCTGCAAATGGCTTTAATAAGGATGGTCAATGTCCAGGCAGGGGTCGATACACATGGGGAGATACTCAAAATTGACCAGGGTGTGCACAGGGGGGCAAGAGAGTCAGACAGACGGGGGTCAGAGCAGGTACGGGATAGTCAGCCAGGCAGGTGTCACGACGGAGTAGAGCACAGAGAATCGTCAGACAGGCAGAGCAGTTATATTTCGTTTGACTACGCGTCTTGCTCGCTACTGGACGAACTTGTCTATACTTATTGTATACATTGAAAGTATTTCCCATGCACCCTACATCTACCCGGCCACGCCCACGCCCGGTCACACATATAACCATGCGGCGTGGCCGTGCTTCACCCTCCCTCGTTCTTTCATTCGAAAGGGTTTGCTCATATGCTCACTGCAGTTTCTTTTTTTTTTAAACTTACATTTTTATTAACATTTATAGACAAACAACACTTACACAAAAATGGAACCCATAATACAACATTGTTAAACAGACATAAATGATAAAGTACAAAAAATATAATACAATTGTAATACCCCAAAAAATTAAAAATTAAATCAGAAAATGCTAACTAAGTCAAAAGTGTGTGACATGGGTTCAGAGACCCTCCTTGAACCTCTTTCCTCCTTTACCCTTCGCCCTCTTGTGATGCATTTGGTTCTTCCTCTGTGATGTCGTTTTCGTTCCCCTTGTAATCCTCCCACTTTTCCCATCTTTCTCCAAATTTCTCTTCCTGTAACCTCAGCATGTGTGTTATCCTCTCCATATCCTGTATCTCCTCCACTATTCCTACCCATTGTGCTATTGTCGGTGGGTCTTCTTTGTACCACAGTCTTGTTATTGCTTTTCTGGCCGCTATCAACATTATCTTTATTAAATATTTGTCCCCCCCTTGTATTCCCTCGTGTGTCAGGTCTCCAAAGTAAAGCACCAGTCCTGTTTGTGGTAACCCGTATCCTAATATTCTGATCATTGCCTCCCCTATCTCCTCCCAATACCCCTTCAGCTTCTGACATCCCCAGAATATGTGTGTGTGATTTGCCCCCTCCTTCCCACACATCCTCCAGCATGCTCTTTGTGTTGGTGCATATTTTTCCTTCAGCTCTGGGGTTATAAATAATCTGATTATGTTTTTCCATCCAAACTCTTTCCATATCCTCGATCCTGTTGTTGAATGTTGCACCTTGCATATGTTCCCCCATTCCTTCCCTGTTATTCCTATCTCTAGTTCTCTCTCCCATTACTCCCTTATATAATCGGTCGTGTGTCCCTTGCTGGTCATTATAGCCCGGTACAGTGCTGATATTACCCTTCCTTTCCCTCCTTCGTATGCCCTTACTATCATCCTAATTATTCCATTCTGTTCTTCTTCCTTGTCCCCTCTTATTTCTTTATTATAGTAATCTCTAATCTGTAGATATCTGAAGTGGTCCCTGTTTTCTAGTCCAAAGTTCTCCTTTAATTTTTGTAGTGTTTGCATTTCCCCCTTCTCTATCATTTTGCATATCGCTGTTGCCCCCCCCTCTCCCACCTCCTGAATCCATGGTCCAGCCTCCCTGGTTTGAATCTCTTGTCATGTGCTATCCATCTCAGAACCCCTGACTGCTTCTCTAATTTGTGTGTTTTTACTACTCTGTTCCATATGGTCAAGGTGCATTTGGTGATAGGATCTAACAGTCCCTCTTTTTCTTTGAACAGTTCCCTATCTCCCACCAGAGCTTGTACCTTGTATCCCTCCCCTTCTTTTTCAATGTCTTTCCATCTTGCCTCATATTTGTCGTTACACCAGCACGTCACTGCTCTCAGTTGCGCTGCATAATAATAATCTTGTAGGCTGGGTACTGCCATCCCTCCCTCTTCCTTTGGTAGTTGTAGTGTTTTATATCTGACCCGTGGTCTTCTCCCCGCCCATATGAACCTCGATATCAGTCTGTCCCACTCCCTGAATTGATTCTGTGGTATTTGTATCGGTAGTGATTGGAACAGGTACAGTAACCTTGCTAGTATGTTCATTTTAATGACCTCTATTCTTGAATTGAAGTCCAAGGGCATTACTGTCCATCTCTCCAAGTCTCTCTTGATGTTCTGATTTATCTGTGTATAGTTCGCCTCAAACAGTTTCCCCACCCCTCTCGTGATGTTCACCCCTAAGTATTTAATCTTGTCCATGTCCCATCTTATCCCGTACTGTTCCCTAATTTCCGTCGTTGGGGTATAGTTCCATGCTAAGGTCTGTGTCTTTGTCACGTTTAGTTTGTATCCTGAGTAGTGGCCATATTCCTTCAGTAGATCCATCAGTGCCGGGAAGCTCTTGTCTGGTTGCCTCATGTATACTATCACGTCGTCCGCAAATAGGCCTAGTTTATATTCCGTTCCCTTTATCCTTACTCCCTTAATGTCCTCGGTCTGTCTGATCAGTTGTGCCAGTGGTTCTATGAAAACGGCGAAGAGCGTTGGTGAGAGACAACATCCCTGTCTGGTAGCCCTCTCTAATCTGATTCTATCCGTCAGGCTGCCATTCACCTTAACCCTCACTGTCGGTTCTTGATATAGCGCCTTGATCATCTTCATCGCCCTCCCGTTCAGTCCGAACCTCATCAATGTTTTATATAAAAATGTCCAGCTCACACTGTCGAATGCTTTTTCTGCATCTAGGCTAATCAGTACCGCGCTACCACCTTGTTTTTGTATCTCCTCTACTATGTGTAATGTCTTTCTCACGTTGTCCTGCTTCTGTCTCCCTTTAATAAATCCAGTTTGATCTTCATCTATAATGTCTGGCATAAACGTCTCAAATCTCTTTGATATTATCGATGTATACATCTTGTAATCCACGTTGAGTATGGACACAGGTCTGAAACTACTACATAATTCTCTATCCTTCCCTTCCTTCGGTATCGTGGTGATTATGGCTTCCTTCCACGAGGGGGGCATTTTTCCCTCTTCCATCGTGTGTCTGAACGCCGCCCCTAACATGGGTGCTAATTCCGTTCTAAATGTCTTGTAGAATTCCGATGGGAATCCGTCGCTCCCCGGAGATTTGTTGTTTTTAGCTCTACTAATTGCCTCTTCCAGTTCTCGTTACGTAATTATTTTATTTAATTCTTCATTCTGTTCTTTCCCTATCGATGGTAACTCTAGCTTCTCCAGATATGCTTCTATTTCCTCTTCTCCCGCTGCTTTTGGCTGTGTGTATAGTTTCTCATAGTATTCTCTAAATGTCCTCTCTATTTCGGCTGGGTCTCTCAATATTTCATTAGTCTTTGTATCCCTTATTGTGTGTATCGTGTTCAACTTCTGTTGCGTCCTAATTCTCCTAGCCAACAGTCTGGTCGCTTTTGGTCCCCCTTCATAGTACGTTTGTTTCATGAACCTCGCTTTCTTTTCTATTTCCGTCAATAATTCCCTATTTATCCTGGCCTTTACTTCTTTGATTTCTCCGAGCGTTTCCTGTTCTTTTGATATCTGGTGTCTCCCCTCTAGCTTCTTCAGCTTCCCTATCAGATTGTGATATGTCTCCGTTCTGGCCTTCTTCAGCATTGCTGTCTTCTCCATCAATTTCCCCCTTATCACCACCTTCAGTGTGTCCCATAGAATGTTCGGATCTACCGCCCCGTTGTCATTTTCTTCCTTATACCTGGCTATCTCCTCCTTGATCTGACTCACCACCCCCTTGTTATTTAATATTCCTACATTTAGTCTCCAGATCGTGTTCCTCCGTCTCCCTTCTAGATCTACTGTCAGATATATGGCACTGTGAACTCCTGGGATTGACCGTCCGGGCCCGCCGGGATCGGCACCTCTGTACTCAGCCTGGCTGCACGGGTATGTTCTCTACGCACTTATACAAGCTCGACCATGGCTAAATTGAATATTTTAATTTGGAACGCAGGAGGGCTTAACGCCCCACACAAGCGTGCCAGTGTCCTTTGGCTATTGAAGAGGAGAAATATTGACCTTGCTCTCCTTAGTGAGACGCATTTAATGGTAGGTGACGTGTCAAGACTGGCAAATCGGCAATATCACGTTATCTCCTCATCCTCAGCCGATGATAAGACGAAAGGAGTAGTCATAGTTACAAGACGTAACCTTGATATCAAAATCTTGGATGTATGGTCGGACACGGAGGGAAGGATTACTATAGCAAAAGTTGAATTCTTGCATAGGAAGATGGCTATAATAGCATTGTATGCTCCTAACACATTTGATTCAGCGTTCTATAATACAATCACGAAGAATATGTTGGAACTTAATGGATACGCTCTCATTGTGGGTGGCGATTTTAATGCGTGCTGGGATGCGGAGATGGATAGGTCCGGGCCCTCTGAAACGAGCGACCAGAAACGGGCCTCTAAGGCCCTCAGGATGTGGGCCAAAGACACGGGGCTCACAGACCTCTGGCGCATATGCAACCCCACCCTCAGAGATTACTCTCACCTGTCAGCCAGACACAAAAGCTTCTCTCGAATTGACTATGCATTCGCGTCCCCTAATATGTTTGATAGTTTCGATGTCTCATTGGTTCCCTTGGCTCTCTCAGACCACAAGGGGATTTTCCTTACGGCAACCTTTGGCAGGCTCTCCGCAAGAGCTCCCAGATGGCGTTTTAATTCGACCTTGCTAAAGAACGATGACTTCTGTTCTGAGTTCAGGAGTAAACTAGCTGAATTTTTGCAGATCAACGTTGGCACGGTAGAAGACCCTAGGGTCCTGTGGAACGCATTGAAAGGATTCATCAGGGGTCATGTCACACTATTTGCCTCCAATTTGCGAAAATCCCGGTCAAAAAAGCTAGAAGGACTGGAATCATTATATGCGGACCTATACGCATCCTTGCAAACTGACTATAATGAACGACTAAACACACAACGTAAGATAGTCAAAAAAGAAATAAACTCCATACTTAAACAACAGTCTGAGTTCTTAATACATAGGACAAGACAAAATTACTATTTTCACGGCTCCAGACCTAGCCATCTATTGGCAATGAAAATACGCTCAAATGATCATTTCTCAGATATCCCCTCGATTAGGACGAGCCAGGGTGCAGTCACTACTGATTCGAAAAAGATCAATGACACTTTTAAAGAGTTTTACTCACAGTTATATAGCTCAGAGGGTAATCTGGATGACTCTAGATTTGAATCGTTCATTGGCGGGCTTGAGATACCCCACATTTCTGAGGAAGAGGCCAAGGAACTGGGGAGACCGATTACTCTCGTAGAATTGAGGGAGACTATTGTTGAAATGCAGAGGGGTAAGGCGCCAGGCTGGGATGGTATTCCACCCGAAGTGTATTTAGCTTTCTGGGACCAACTGGGTCCATTGATGCTCGATATGATCAATTACGCTATCGAACAAGGGGAGTTCTCAAGAGATGTCAATATGGCGTTGATTTCTTTACTTCTCAAAAAGGACAAAGATCCCAATGATTGTGGTAGCTATAGACCCTTGAGTCTTCTCGGGGCCGATTTAAAGGTGTTTGCCAAGGTGCTGGCCCGTCGCCTGCAGAGATTTATGTCTGTATTGGTACACTGCGATCAAACTGGTTTTATCCCGGGGCGTCTGGCTGCAGATAATCTTAGGAGGCTGTTGCATGTAATCGATAACAGTAAAGACAATACAACTCCATCCACAGTTCTGTCTTTGGATGCCATGAAGGCGTTTGACAGACTTGAGTGGTCATACCTGTGGAAGGTACTTGAGGTCATGGGTCTTGGAAAGAGTTTTATTCATATGATTAAAGTCCTGTATGCCTCGCCGTCTGCGATGATACTGACAGGCAAAAACTGTTCCACACTCTTTCCAGTCTCCAGATCTTCTAGACAGGGTTGCCCTCTGAGCCCGGGACTGTTCGCGCTTTCCCTCGAACCTTTGGCCCAATTTATTAGGCAATCGGAGGACATCGTCCCCATAATGGTCAACAATACTCCACACAAAATTGCTCTCTATGCGGATGACCTGCTGATTTTCATGGACGACCCCTCCCGGTCGGCCACAAAATTATTGAGGATAATCGACGACTTTGGTAAATTGTCAGGTTTTAAGATTAACTGGAACAAATCAGCCTGCCTACCTCTTAATGAACTGGCCAAGGCGGTACGACTACCAGCTGATATCCCCATAGTAGAACATTTTAAATACCTGGGCATAGAGATATTCCCCACGCTGAACCAAACTACTAAGTACAACTTCACGGGTACTTATGATAAAATACGCCAGGATCTAGACAGGTGGTCGTCCCTTCCTAACTCCTTACAAGCCCGGGCTTCCATAGTCAAAATGAACATCCTGCCTAGGATAAATTTTATTAGCTCAATGCTCCCCCTGCCCCCTCCAATAGACCACTGGCGCAAGGTACAATCGATGGTATCTAAGTTTGTCTGGAATAACAAACGCCCGAGAATCAAAAGGGCTACTACTCAACGTAGGAAACAAGATGGGGGCCTCGCAATCCCTGATTTTAAACTTTATTTCTGGTCCTTTTCACTGAGACCTCTGATGTGCTGGCTAGACCCTGTAGAGGCTGTATCGTGGCGCTCCTTAGAAGCGGCGGCGGTGTCTCCGCTAAGATTGCAGGATGTAGTGTACTCCACTGTCTCTATTGCGAAATGCCGGCTGAGGTATGGACCGATCATTACTCACGTGATCCAAACGTGGCGTAATGTACAGAGGTCGTGTGGGGTTAAATGTCCTTGGCACCTGGACTCTCCAATTTTTAATAACCAGCAATTACTTGTTGGACACAAGCCGGTTAATATTCCTCAATGGCAAAGGAGGGGAGTGCATACTCTGGAGGATATTTATGATAAGAACGGCCTCCGTGCGTTTCAGGACTTAAGAGAATTTTATGATCTTCCCGGCGAGTCCTTCTTTCTTTACCTTCAACTAAGGTCAGCACTGAGGGCGCATGGCGTACCGTGGGCTCAAGCTTTGCAACCACACCCCTTCCTCAGGCTCATAGTGGACAGAACGACATCCAGGGGGTTTGTCTCAGACTTTTATACGCTCTTAATTCAATCCACGTATAAAAATTTATCATTGGATACAATCTGGCGTGTGGATATCCCGGAGTTGGACCCCGAGTTTGACTGGGATGATGTTTGGGCAAATGTGGCATTATCTTCCCGCAACCCCAATCACCAGCAAATTAATTTTAATTATATTCATAGGACCTATCTTACACCTAGGAAGCTATTTGCTATGGGACTGATAACCGACTCTCGGTGCACTTTGTGCTCTCAAAAGGCCACTGGCACTTATATGCATATGTATTGGGATTGCCCACCAGTGGCCCGTTTCTGGAGGTCAATAACGGACAAACTTTCAGATCTGTGTGGCTTAACTATCCCATTCACAGCTGTTACGCTACTCCTGAACGATATAACGACACTACCCGCGTCCGTACAACTGAAAAGGGTTGTCCTAGCGGGCGTCACAGCAGCGAAGAAGCTTATAGCAATGAGATGGAAGGAGCCTGAGAAGCTGACAATGATCAACTGGTCCCTAACTCTATTGGATGTGATTTATCTTGAGATATCCACGGCTCGGGTGATTGGGGTAGGGCAGGCTGGCATTGACCTGTGGTTCGCAGCAGCTGAGAAGGTAAAGACCGCCGTGTGCGGCTGAGCGGGGTTGGGGTGCTTGATCGGGGGGGTCCGGCGGTCTCTGGGGAGGGGGAGGAGGAAATGTCTTGTCTGTCTTGGTTTTTGTCTTGTCCTTCTTAACTTTGGCTGGGGGGATTTTAGGGGGGGTTGGTATTTAGCTATTCTGCGCTATATGTCAATTCACATGCCATCTCCCCAAGGGACTAATATTGGCAGACTGATTGACCTGTCAACCAACTTGGAAGAGGAATTTCTTTCTTCTTACACTTTACCGTCTGCGAGTTTGGCAGTCTTGAACATGTGTAAGGGACCTAGGCTATCTACAGTAAATCTGCGACAACACTCTCATAAACAATCTTTTAAGTCACTCCACTTTGTAAAGGTGGGGAAAGGTTGCCATGTCTTGAAGACCCCTTTTTGTTATTGAAGTAGCCACCTATATTTGATAGGTTGGACGCTGTTTCTTTTTCTTTTTGTCTTATAATTTATTATTCTGTATTATTGTTGTTATTCTCCTGTGAAGTTATGTTTTTTGTTACTGTGGTTATTGTGTTGTCCTGTTTCATGTAATTAATAATAAAAAAAAATTTGATCAAAAAAAAAAGATATATGGCACTGTGATCCGATATGTCCGCTACTCCTATTCTGCTCTCCCGTACCCTGTAACTGTCCCCCGTCATCATCAAAAAGTAGTCTATTCTCGCATATGTCACGTGCGGGTGTGAGTAATGTGTGTATTCCCTGTCCATGGCGTGCATCCCCCTCCAAACATCTGTAATTCCCATTTCCGTCATCTGAATATTCATATATCTACTGATTGGTGCCCGTCCTTTTCTAGTACTCGTGGTGTCTAGGTCGTGATTCAGTACTACATTAAAATCTCCCGCGCATATCAATATCCCTTCTAGTTCCATCACTATCATATCAAAAATGGTCTCATACAAATCCCTCTCACTCTCTGGGGGTGCATAAACATTCACTAACGTAATCATTTGACCCTCCATTTTTCCCTTCACCAGAACAAACCTTCCCTCCTTGTCTCTTACTTCCTTGATCAATTCAAATTTGACTGTTTTTGATTAACGTGATTACTCCCCTCCTCAGGCACCGTTTAAAGGAACTATAGTATGCATTTTCATATCCAAATCTCTTCAGTTTCTCATGATCCTGTGCTACCAAATGTGTCTCCTGCAGAAAAATCACTTCCATCTCACTTTTTTTACACTTCAACATAACTTTGCCCCTCTTTATCGTATTATTCATTCCATTAACGTTTAACGACATCATTTTTATACCTTTAACCATTGTCATCTTTCTTCTTCTTTCGTCTGTCAGTCCCCCCCATGTCACATTCATTCCCCCCTCCGGTTGTAGCCTCCGCTCTCTTCACCGAATACATATAATGATTAACATAAATAAAAAACATAAACTTTACATAAAGTGCTCCCAAGGCGTTCGGGGGGTCCCTGTGTCCCCCCCTGTCCCCTGCTGGTGGGTGAGGAGTAATTGCTCTCCTAGTGAGAGGCCTCCTCCTGACGGCTTGGGGGTTTGAAACCTTTACCCCCAACCGCTCGTCATATTTGTCCAGCCTTCTTACTGTTTTTATTGCGGTCGAGCTCCTGGTCAAAAGCGCTCTGTCCTTCATTCTGATCAAAGACCCCCATTTCCTAGGTCCCTCTCAATGTGGCTCATATGTTCCAATGTCCCTCCTTCCTCCCAAACCCGTGTGTGGTGTCTTCTGTGTATCCCTTTTTACTTTCTTTTCCTCCCCTCTATTTTCTATGTGATGTCCATTTATCCCCTTAATCCCTTCCAACTGTGTTACTCGCAGCATGTGTATTTGTTTCAGTATGTTCTGTGTTCCGTCTATCATACCTAATTATATTTCCATTTATTTCCTCCATCAGCATGTGTATTATGTGTCCATGTATACGTTATGTTCGTTCCTATATCCTGCCTCTACCTGGGAATGTGTGTTTATGTATATGTTATTTCAGTTTCTATATTTTGTCTCTATTTGGATAGTTTTTTCAATCTCTTGTGCGTGTACTCATCCGTTCGTCTCCTCCCGCCTCCTCTCCCCTCCTTCTCCGTCTCTGGCCTCCTCGTCCGTCTCCGCCTTCGGTCTGTCACGTCTCACCTCGGCCTTCTCCTCTCTCCTCCCTCCTCTCCCGGGTTTCGATCTCCTACTCTGGTCCATCTGCGTGCTTTCTCCAATCTCTGCTGCAGGCTCAGCGTCTGTCCCTCCTGTCCCCTTCCTTCTCCGTCCTTCCTCCATCTGCATCCCCCGTCGCCTCATCTCCTCCGCCGCCTCCCGCGCCGTCGCGTACGTCACCGTCCCTTCCTTCCAGTGAATCCTTAGCGAGGTCATGGGTGATTGGAATTTCATTCCGTTTTCTTTCAGAATTCTCTTCAGTCCCGCGTAGGACATGCGTGTTATTGCTACCGCTGTCGAGTAATCGTGATCAAACGACAGTCTTATCCCCTCAATTTCTATCTTCTTGGTCCACGCGGTTCTGAGTATCAATTCCTTAATCTCAAATCTCAGAAAGTTAATAATCACCGCCCTCGGAGGTCTGTCCGGTTTCGGTCTCGGAGCCAACGCCCTGTGGGCCCTCTGTATCTCCATTTTTTCCAGTCCCGTCTCCTCCAGTTGTTCCTTGATAAGCGTTTCCACATATTGGGTCACCGATTCCCCTTCGACTCCTTCTTTCAATCCCCATATTCTGATGTTATTTCTCCGTGACCTCCCCTCCATGTCCAATATCTTTGTCTCCATCTGTTCTTGTTTTTGAATCGCACATGTTAATACCTCGTGTATCTCTGTGTTCCATTCCTCCGCTTGCGCCGTTCTAGTCTGTAACTCGGTCACATTTCTGTCCTGTTCCGCCATCTTCTCATACACCCTTTCGAGTTCTGTATTCATTTCACCTCTGAAGTCCTCCTGTTCCTTCCTCAATTCATCCCGTAACTTCCCAATATCGTTCCTTATCGTGTCCGTGTTCAGTTTTATCGCCGCTGTTATGGTCTCATCCTGTCATTCCCGTGTCTGCCTCAGTGGGACCTCCCCCTTCTTCCGCCTGTCCCTTCTCGGCTTCGCTTCGGGGGCTCTGTTTCTTCAAATTCTCCTCTTCTCGTGTGTTCTCCATTTCTCTTTCCTTCACAATCGTTATCTCTTCCTTACTTCTCGTGTGCATCTTTTATTTTTAATCACTTTTTGGGTCTCTATTTATCCGTTTTTTCACTCATTTGACCAGGAGCTCCACCCGTGTGTTACCCGTCTGCTCTCATACCGGAAGTCGCTCACTGCAGTTTCTAAGACAGATATCTAGTATAGTGTTCCTGTCGTGTCGAGTTTGGTAATGGCATTACCACCCACGAAGCAGCCCTTTTCAGGGCTCCACCAGCGCCCCTCCTGCCTGGCATGAGAGCCCTCGCGGCGTGGCGGGCCCCTCTCGTGCAAGCCACGACCCTGCGAGACGCAACTCTGGAGGAAAAGAGACAGTCCAAGCTTATTCTCTCTTCCCCAGACGGTCTAAGGGAAAACAAGGGTGCTTGGTGCTTGGTGCTTGTCGCGCGTCACAGAGTTTCTTCAGACCAGCGCCTCATTCAAGGGTACTACGACTATGCTTGCACCTCTTGGTACCAAAGCACCTCAAAGGCACTAAAAACAAAATTACAAACATCACAAAACAAACTGGTCAGACTACTGCTTGACCTTACTCCTAGAACCCACCTCACCCCTGCCCACTTTGACAACCTAGGATGGCTCAGAGTAGACGACAGAGTACAGCAACTTGCAATGGGCCTGGTCTACAAGATACACTATACGACTAAGGTACCCATGTACATGTCAAAATACTTCCCAAAGGTCAAGGGACTAAACACGTTTCGCAATTATGCCACATCAATGTGGAACACCCTACCCACAGCTGTAAAGGAATGTGAATCACTACCCACTTTCAAAACCACTCTCAAAGAGCACCTACGGGAGACTGCAATTTGAAACTGGCCCCTGTAAATGTCCTAACCCAACCCCCTCCAATGTACAGTAAATGTCCTAACCCAATAATACACAAGACCCTCTTCTTGGGACCAAGTAAGGTTTCATCGATAATCCAATGTAGTTACCCCCCCTCACCCGTCAGGAGGCCTGTAGCTGTTCCGCAACCGTTCCTACTTCCGGGGTAGGCCTGATTGGCCGCGACGGCCACGTGACCAGGCGCGGCCACGCCCCGCGGCAGAGGCCGCTGTGTTGACGCTAGGCTGTTGTGTTTCCTGGTTGTCGCGCCGCGGTACTCAGTTAGTTCTGTGTTCCGTGTTGCAATAAACGTTCAACGATGTCAACAAAACGGTATCTTATTACGGCTTTCCTCCCGACGACAAAGAGAAGAGAAGGTGGCTGAAGCCTGAAGTTGATACAGTAAGTTTGATTGCGGTCTCGTGACCAGAATACAAAACATTACCCGTTGTTATTGTTAAGTCGCTATCTTGTGATAGTAACATGGTCGTTCTTAATGTAGCCTACTGTATATATCCACATGTGTTTGTACATATAACTGCATATAATCCTTTTACATATCTGTAGATACTACGCTATCTATATCTGTACATATCCCTTACCTACTCTTACTAGTTACGCTGCTGGCCAGTATGACTACCATAGTGTCTTTATACCTGCTGCATCAATGTACATAATAATACTACAACTCTGTACATACATATGATCTGATTAGCATTATTACTCAGTAGTACTGATTTATATATTTTAAACAATATAATGAATTAAGGTTTTGTTTTATTTGTCACATAAGGTACGCGTACATTACAGTGAAACACTTGGTTCTGTATGAGCCTCCTGAGATTGTGCTTTCTAGAAGTTAGACATCTCTTTGATCCAATGACCTGAGTCAGGTCTCTGAATCTCCTTCCATTTTAAAGCAATCACATGTTTAGCTTGTAGTAGACAGAAATCTATTTGTTTGTTTCTTTGTAACTGGTCTAAGGTCACCCTCTGTGTCGTCGTCGTGCATTGGAAGTGAAGACTCAGTCGTGGCCATTTCAGTATTTAATTCTGTTGGCAATACAGATAACACCATTATCATTTGTCCACAGGATGGCGCCAAAACAGCTAGCAGGCCCTTTCAGCATTCCAGATAGTCTGGCGCGAAAGGGGAAGTGCAAGGGGAAATACGTCACTTCGGCAGGAAGTGACGACGGCTTCAAAATAAAAGACTATGAATAAAAGATAATAATAAACAAATTAAAGTAATAACGTTAGGGAGGGATCTTTGTGGAATACAACATTAGTATATTTTATATACCTGCTACATACTCCCCCCCTGAATTCCGCTAAAATCCCGAACCTACAGGACACACTAACTGGGACCTCCAACACCACGTCAGAACCGGCACGGGTTTACCTGAAGATACGTATCTTCAGAATCAGCTAGAAGCTACCTGTCAAACAGGTTCAGAGAAAACAAAAGGGTGTACAGTCCTATGTTCCTCCTAGAATCGCTTGGTGCCTTATACACCAAACCTACCCGGCCCACTCGAATCCCATACCTCATCTGTGAACACATGTGGCAAATACGCCACTTACAGTGTCACAGTGCAAGACAAAGTGTACACAAACCAAACAAATATGCACTGACTACAGCAACTACAGTATACTGCCCATTGACCTAGACAACGTCGGTTTCTACGGTGTGAGCTAACTGCAGCCGCTACAGTACACTGCCCTGCAAAGGCTAACGCAGTCACTATAGTATACTGCCCCTTGACCACACGGTGTGAGCTAACTGCAGCAACTACGGCAACCTGCCCTCCAACCTAAACACGTAAGATACAAACACAGGACGTGGAAATCAAGGAGCGTGAAATCAAAAAAAATAAAAAATTGGCCTCTGCACAAAGCACAGAGTTCCTGTGACATGACAGAGAGTTCCCGACTCTGTACTGTAGGGCACCAGCTCTGCACCAAAGCAGAGAGTTCCAGTGACATGACAACAAAATTCCAGGCTCTGCTCACTGCCATATAACCATATTCCCAATTATACTATGTACATGTATATAAACCAATATCAAAAAAAATGTATGAACTCCCCTCCACGACATAGGGATCCATCTTCCTTCTCTCACCACAAAACGAGCTATCAGGAAAGAAGGGAAACAAATTATACATGTCCCATTAATCACAAAAAAAATTCTCCAAATGCTTCAGCACCTCTAACAAAAACAGAAAAACAAAAACTGATCACCAGTCCTCTTCAATAACCTCCACTGTCCTCTAGAACAGAGACAGAAAAATGGACATTCACTGGACATCCTCTTCTTTTTCAGAAAGAACACAATGTCCCCTTTTTCAGAAAGAACACAATGTCCTTTCAACTGTGACACAGTCACTTCGACACAACCCTCCCAAGGGAACTTTTTTTTCTTCTTCTTCCTCTTCCTCCTCCGACCTCCGGTAATCAAGCTAGTCTTGATCCTCATTGCAAATTTTTTTTATAGTGATCACAGCATTTTTCCAATGACTCAGCTCCTTTTCTTCTGTGATTCTGACGTCCGCAGCAACCTCCGGTGATCAAGCTGGTGTTGATGCTTCCGATCCGGGTCAACGGTACCACTGTAACTGGTCTAAGGTCACCCTCTGTGTCGTCGTCGTGCATTGGAAGTGAAGACTCAGTCGTGGCCATTTCAGTATTTAATTCTGTTGGCAATACAGATAACACCATTATCATTTGTCCACAGGATGGCGCCAAAACAGCTAGCAGGCCCTTTCAGCATTCCAGATAGTCTGGCGCGAAAGGGGAAGTGCAAGGGGAAATACGTCACTTCGGCAGGAAGTGACGACGGCTTCAAAATAAAAAACTATGAATAAAAGATAATAATAAACAAATTAAAGTAATAACGTTAGGGAGGGATCTTTGTGGAATACAACATTAGTATATTTTATATACCTGCTACATCTTCATATCACAGTTTACAATTTATTTTCTTTTTGCAGGCATGACTTCACCCCAAACTGTAACTCACGGGTCTGTGGGTGGCATTTTCCCAATGGCAAAGCAGCTGGGCCAACACTGCTTTCCCCGACCACATCAGCTATCCCATTCCCACCAAATGGAAAAAACAAATGCTCCCTGCGAGTGTGGAGGATGAACGAAGAGCTGAACAAGGCCCAAACCACCTTGACATTGCTACACAGACCCCTAGTACTTCATGTGTTGTGGTGCTTGAATTATGCCTCTAATCGATCAGCTACTCCTGACTTTGATGAAGCTCCGACTGAATTGTGGCATCCTAGACCTTGCTATGAGGTTTAATTGCTGCCGTGCCAGTCGCCAAGTAGTTGTTTTGAAGTAAAGCGCAGACTCCATACTCTTCTGCTCGTCTCATTTATTAACTTCCACAATCTATTCTATTTTTGTATTGTATTTTTGCACAATCGAAGGCAGGCATGGCCACCTTCATTTCACTATTATCATCATTTATGTATTGTGTATGTACTGTATGTGACGATTAAACCTCTTGAAGTGCAGGTAAACATGGCATCTTAAGACATTCACAAATCTAGGCTCATCCACCTGATATTCAATACACTTGAATCACAAAGTTTCTTCACACACTTTAAAATGTTGTGGCAGACTGTCACAAACAAAGGTCTATAATAACACATACCTGGACGGGGCTGTTGTGAAGCCAGCCCATCCAGTGAGTGCTTTAAGCACAGGACAGGTCCCGGCAGAAATAAACAACGTTTTCCAAAAGTAAATGATATTTATTATATGAAGGGGAATGAAACCTGTAAAGACACACACAACAGGGAGAACAGCTGTGATCGCCTTGTCTGAGGTACTTCCTAGGTCACTGGTGAAGGTTATAACTGCATTGGGAGCCACACCGATCAGAGCAGTAAGTGTGGTGCGTCCTTTGTAATGACTGTACAGATGGGGTGAAGTCATCATGCCTGCAAAAAGAAAATACATTGTAAACTGAAGCACAATCTCAGGAGGCTCATACAGAACCAAGTGTTTCACTGTAATGTACCTTATGTGACAAATAAAACCTTAATTCATTATATTGTTTAAAATATATAAATCAGTACTACTGAGTAATAATGCTAATCAGATCATATGTATGTACAGAGTTGTAGTATTATTATGTACATTGATGCAGCAGGTATAAAGACACTATGGTAGTCATACTGGCCAGCAGCGTAACTAGTAAGAGTAGGTAAGGGATATGTACAGATATAGATAGCGTAGTATCTACAGATATGTAAAAGGATTATATGCAGTTATATGTACAAACACATGTGGATATATACAGTAGGCTACATTAAGAACGACCATGTTACTATCACAAGATAGCGACTTAACAATAACAACAGGTAATGTTTTGTATTCTGGTCACGAGACCGCGATCAAACTTACTGTATCAACTTCAGGCTTCAGCCACCTTCTCTTCTTTGTCGTCGGGAGGAAAGCCGTAATAAGATACCGTTTTGTTGACATCGTTGAACGTTTATTGCAACACGGAACACAGAACTAACTGACTACCGCAGCGCGACAACCAGGAAACACAGCAGCCTAGCGTCAACACAGCGGCCTCTGCCGTGGGGCGTGGCCGCGCCTGGTCACGTGGCCGTCGCGGCCAATCAGGCCTACCCCGGAAGTAGGAACGGTTGCGGAACAGCTACAGGCCGTCAGGAGGGAGGGAGTGCGTCTCCGCCAGGCGGCAGTCGAGCTCTGCTCCGCTGAGGCTCTTGTTAAGGAATCTGCCAGCTTGAGGGTCTCCTACATTTCTCGGGGGAAATGACGAGACAGATCGTACGTCACAGGGGGGTTTCCCCACCCTGCGGGTGGGCCACCGTGGAGCTTCTTTTGGGCAGTCTGTCCCGGTAGTGCCCCCTGTGGTTTACGGTCAAAACGTGTACCTCCCCGCCTGGGGTAACTGGTTTTAAAAGAGGTGTGGCAGCATTGGGGACCCAAGACTCATTCTGGTCGCGCCGGACCGGATCAGTCCAGCCCGATGTCCACCAGGCGACGGTCGAGCTCTGCTCTTGCTAAGGAACCTGTCACCAGTGATGGAGGGCGGCTGCGTCAGAGACTCAGGGCTCATCCTGAACCCCCACCTTCCAGTCAACGATTCCTTGCAATATGGAATTCTGTGATCCTGACAAAGGGGAGGTGGTGTCGTAAGCAACGCCTGGGGAGGTCACGTATGCCGTGGCTTTGTTGTCCTCGCCAGGTCCCTTTGGCGGGTTCTAGCTCGTGGACCCGGATGTAAACAAGACGAAAGTCTTTCTCTGGTCTGCATCCCCTTAACAATTGTATGTATTGAGCTGTACTGTACTGTACCCATTCTGCAATCTGTTAATAAACTTTTCAATCAATCAATCAGACCTGACACAGAGCCCTGTTTCTCGTCCGGTCCATGGGGCTGGAACCTCCCCTGCATCCCGTCGCTAGATGGGCGGGATGCGTGGTGAGGTAGACGCAGGTTTTCTCATGCGGTCTACTCTCTTTATGCGTTTTTTGGGTACTGCACCCTTTTTCTGCATAGTCGGTGTTCTATCCATCCGCTCCTCGTTAGGACGAGTGTGAGGGCCAGGACCCTCCCTGTTTTATTGGTGGTCGTAGAGGGGGCCTCAGCAGGTACATGTATCGGGCCTACGCGCCTTGCTCTGCCCACTTGTCCAGTAGCGAGCAAGATGTGTAGCCAAACGAAATATAACGGGGGTTATCCTATAACCCTAGTTATATGAGTTCTGGCAAGAGTCTTGCTTCGCGGCACTTTTTCGAATGAAACTCAGACTCGGAAGGGTGAAGCACGGCCATGCCGCATGGTTATATGCGTGACCGGGAGTGGGCGTGGCCGGGTAGATGTAGGGTGCATGGGAAATACTTTCAATGTACACAATAAGTATAGAAGAGAGAGAGAGAGAGAGAGAGAGACCGAGAGAGAGGGAGAGAGAGAGAGAGACAGAGACAGAGACAGAGACAGAGACAGAGACAGAGACAGAGAGATAGAGAGATAGAGAGATAGAGATAGATATGACAACCGCTACCCTGTTTTGACCAGAATCGGTATCGGTGCATCCCTTGTCAAAACCAAGTCTTGAGCGAGTCAATTTATATTTAAGTCCAAGACTAAAAATTGGCAATAAACGGTCTATGTTTGATTTAGGAATTTTCAAAAGATGCTCAGCATTCCATTGGCGGCGCCAAAACGTAAAGGGGCACTTCACCGACTTCAACCTCACACATGTCCCAACCAAGGCTCTGCACTGGTACTATTTTGCACACATTCATTTAGCTTGAGAGTTAATGAGTTTGAATATCTCCTCCTGTGATGTCATCAGAGGACACTGAATCCTTGTGTTGTGTTAATTACAGTTCGATTAAATGATGTAACAATCATTTCATTGAACTGTAATTTAACACAACACAAGGATTCAGTGTCCTCGGATGACATCACAGGTCAAACTAAATGAATGTGTGCCAAACTGTTTAGAGTCTTGGGATACGTGTGAGATTATGTGCTAAATAAACCACAGTTGTTTCTCGGGGTGAAGTGCCCCTTTAAGAGTACATGATGGAATGCATACATGCAGCCAATCATTTGATTTCAGATCAGGTGGAGAACACAATGTATGTTGTTCATCTAGTGAAAATGCTTTGATGGGTAGTAGAACAAAATCCACGCTATTCTACATACCTATTGTGTTACAAAGGGTCAGATTAAACCGAATATATATATTTATTACTTGAGATACCTTGTATAATATTTGTATATCGTCTGATACCCCTTGTATATTCTTTGTATATATACACGGAATATCCCTTTACCTAGGTACAAGCCAGACCATAATATTCGTTCTCCTATTGGACAGCGACCCCTAGGCGCCAACGGCCATACCCCCAATGGCAAGTTCAAAGCCACCGCCAAGGCATGTCTCAACATGTCCAGGTTTGCGCAGTAATACGAGACAGAACTGAGGTTGGCACTAGATTATTCACCTTACGTATAAATACGTCGCAGGTGGATACAGCAGTAGAGTATCCAAAAAGTTGAAGCCTTCACCACGATACAACGTGCCGTGAAGTGGGCCTCTTTGCCCCTGAATAGAGCCTTGAGAACCGCGTGCGAATAGATAGCTAAAGTGTCAGAGTTTAACGCTGTATCGTCGAGTTCGACTTATTCTATTGTGAAGTAATAGTCTATTATTTATAGTGTATCGTGCGGCTACCGTTCTCCGTGACCATCATTACCACCGGTTCGTCGTACCTCTAGCTAGTGCACTTATCCAGGCTGGGCGGCCTAAACTCGCGCCACCACCCGAGGAGTCCTAGACGAGAACCGTTGGATATGTACACCGGAGAACCTACACCGGCGAATGCAGAGCCTTTTCCGGCTGGATTATATTGCTTTGGTACTGTGGCTGCTGGAGCAGAGAACCGTCTACCCCACTGCTGTGTGGGATCTACCCTGTGAGGAGCACCATCGAGCCTGCCTCTAGGACCACAGAGGCTGGCTAGCTTTCATCCATGCTGTCGTGCATACTGGAGTATAGCTGTTGCTTTGTCTACGGACCAAGGGAGTATTGCACTGGCTCCTGTATCTGGAGCCTCGTTATTCCGCGTTGATCCAGACTTTGCTCCCGAACATTCCTCTACCCTGCCGGCTTACAACCGGAGGGAACCCCCTAGTGTCTCCAGCTGACTACGAGTGTGCCTTATGTAATTATTATGCTACAGGTGGCGTCAGTTATACCCATCTTACTATTCTCATGGACTTACGCTCTTGACCTACTTTAAGTGTTCTTCGCTTTACAAGCGCAATCATAATTCTCAATCTGTAACCTACCGTTGCTGCTCTAATAATAAATACCTCTAACTAGAACTTTCTTTGTCATTGCCGTATTCTTGTGTGGGTGTTCACCAGATATACCATGTACTGTATGGCCAGTAATTAAAGTACATAACTAAGTAGTGGTTTAATGATACCATACTCTCAATACAGTCAGGGAATTGTACCCCTCAGTTACATATTGTATAATGCGCTTCATTACACTGTATTTAAATCAAAGTGTGTGTGTGTGTATGTGTATATGTGTGTGTGTGTGTGTGTGTGTGTGTGTGTGTGTGTGTGTGAAGTCTTCTTTTACAACTTTGGGATGCCAGATTACGCTGCCTGCTCTCTGGTCGGTATGATTGATGGAGTGAAGGTGTTGACCTATGCGGTGAAGGAGGGTCGAGTGGCTGTTCACTGTCATGCAGGCCTGGGTAGGACAGGTAAGGATTGGTGTATATTATGTGTGTGTGTGCCGTGCCGTGGTTATGTCTACACAGGCCTATTAGTCAAGACCACCTTGGTTCAGTCCAAGTCAAGAAGTCCAAGACCAGGTCCAGTTGAGTTCAAGTCCAAGACCAGGTCCAGTTGAGTCCAAGACCAAGTCCAAGACCAGTTCCAGTGGAGTTCAAGACCAAGTCCAGTTAAGTTCAAGACCAGGTCCAGTTGAGTTCAAGACCAAGAACAAGTCCAGTTAAGTTCAAGTCCAAGACCAGGTCCAGGTGAGTTCAAGTCCAAGACCAGGTCCAGTTGAGTTCAAATCCAAGACCAAGACCAGGGCCCTCATTCATCAACGTGTTCTACGCACAGATCTGTGCTTACCCTGTGCGTACGATCATTTCTAGGCAAAGAGTGGGATTCATCAATTTCGATTTGAACTTGACTCCGTGCTTACATCTACGCACAGGTCAGGCGTACCTGGCGCCCAGTGGTAGAATATATTATTACAACAAGGAAATGAGCTTCTGTGCATAATAACACTGGCATGTTCTCTACGAACCGTAGTTCATTATAGTTCATTGTAAAATAGCAACAGTAGTGTAATTATGGTCAAAACCCTATAAATAGCATTTGGAATAATAGATCTTTCTCTCAGAATGAATGCAGCATGGTTTATATAGCGTTATCGGAATATACGGGGTGTAGGCTACTGACTGACTGCGCTCCGCGTAGCTTGATTGATTGATTGATTGAAAACTTTATTAACAGATTGCAGAATGGGTACAGTACAGTACAGCTCAGTACATACAATTGTTAATTGGGGATGCAGACCAACTTTCGTCTTGTTTACATCAGGGTCCCCCATTTTCAATTCATCATAAATCATAAAGCTCAACTCGTTATTATTTTGCGCAGACCGCAGAAACACGGGAACGGTTTGATTATATTTAAAAGGCTTTACGTTAAACGAAACAAGTGGAATTTCGAAGCTGTAAGCAGAATACAAGTCATATGAATATAGTGTTCTTCCCCCTTTTTACTGTATAAGAAAGAATAGAAAACGCATTGCAATGACACTATAGTGGACAGACTATGTATATGATGGGATTCAAGTTCGCGTTTTTGTTGATCATAGGCATGCTGTCAGAGTATGATATCTTAATCAAACATTCTAGAACATTTGTCGTCACAGATCATGTCCTAATAGAACATAGGCCATGGCATGGATCGTGATATTGTGTGGACTGTAATTATTACTGTACCGGTACCACCCATTGTGACAACAGCCTTGTGAGTCCCGCACACAAACATGATGGAATTCAAGTTCATGTATTGAAAGGCAGGCTACATCATACATGCAGTGAGATTCATTGTTCTTGTATATACTCTCTATTATTGTTTATATAGGCTACCCAATACTGACATCAAAATAGATTGTAGTATGCCTCTAGAAATCATATGCAGCAGGTAGAAAATTGACGGGAGATCCATCGCGATTTGGAATAAAATTGAGGAGAACTTTAATCCCTGGGTATTAATCAAACAACACGGGAAAAGGCAGTCATATTCCAGCGCGGTCTTTATTAGCCGACAACAAAATAGATGCCTCTAAAAATCATATAGCCAATCGAACACAACTAATAAAGGCATTCATATTACAGCACGGTTATAATGACACACAACCAACGCCAAACAGTGGTCAACGAACGGTCTTTTAGTATTTTGAGCTGTCCAGGCAGAATTGCAGCAATGGTCTTAGGGAGCCGTTGATATCTGACATCACCGTTTACGAGTCCGCCTTTTATTTATCCCATAATACGCGATAGTGTCTTCTTGGTTCGACAGCAGTGAACAATCTTCGTGGAGTTTCTCAGAGTCCCGCTCGGGTCAGTCCATTATTTCACATCCCATGGGGGGTGTTTCCTCATTTTCATGACCATATATGGATAATCATGCACGAGCATTGACGGTAGAACAAAGTGGTATTCATCAACACGGAGGAGCATAGAGCCTGCGTACGCACCGTGTGATGAATCCCGACTTCCCTGTGCGTACACTAGTTCTACATTCCGTGCTTACGTGTGGAAATAGAAATGTTCTACGCACACTATTGATGAATGAGGGCCCAGGTCCAGTTGAGTTCAAGTCCAAGACCAGGTCCAGTTGAGTCCAAGTCAAGTCCAAGACCAGGTCCAGTTGAGTTCAAGTCCAAGACCAGGTCCAGTTGAGTTCAACCAAGACCAGGTCCAGTTGAATCCAAGTCAAGTCCAAGACCAGGTCCAGTTGAGTTTAAGTCAAGTCCAAGACCAAGACCAGGTCCAGTTGAGTCCAAGTCAAGTCCAAGACCAGGTCCAGTTGAGTTTAAGTCAAGACCAGGTAATTCCATTTCCAATAGCGTATCTTAAAGTTGCTGCAGTTAAAAATCTCGTAGTTGGATTTCGGGATCGAGCTGGCGGTCCGCCGCAAGGCGAGTCACCGCCTGTCTCAGCCCCTGCCTCTTGGTGGCCCCTCGATGCTCTTAGCTGAGTGTCTCGCGGGGTCCGAAGCGTTTACTTTGAAAAAATGTGAGTGTTCAAAGCAGGCCCGGTCGCCCGAATACTGCAGCTAGGAATAATGGGATAGGACTCCGGTTCTATTTTGTGGGTGGGGTGTTGAGACACCATTTGAGAGTTGGTATTATTTATATAAAGCAACAGGCCTGTGCTGCTTCAAGGCTATCTGTTGGGCATCTGGTGAGGAAGTGGTGAACTTACATTAACTATCCTTCCTTTAACCTGTAGGTTCAACTTAAGTATGTTAAGTGATTTGTATGCACCATAAACTTCTTTTCCAAGAGCCAGGAATTTGCCTAGAAAAGAACAAAGAGACTGAAATTAACTTCATGACAGCTGGGGGCTGTGTCTCACAAGTATAGAGGGAATGGTCAGAGCATTTGACAGTAGACAACTCAAGAGAGGTTCCACGTTTCTGCCAGTGTCCCATCATCTTTTAAAGGTGATTTTGGTGTATATATCAATACGGTTTTGTTGTAATGCACCAACGGAGTCCGGCGGATTTTCTCTCTCATATTATTCTTAAAAAAGAGATTCTACAATCTATCAACCTTCTCTCAAAATGCAAAACATAAAGTCACTTTGCTTTGATTTCTGACATATTACACCTGTATTTTAGCATTGCGGAACTTCTCTGATACCGCTACCCTGTTCGGTCTTAAGATAAGCCAAGACACGACACGACACGATAGGATAAGATTCAATGGGATAAGATAAGATAACATATTCCTTTATTGATCCCCTTGGGGACATTTGGGCGTCAATAGCAGCATGAGGGAGTGGGGAGGGGAGGTACAGGTATGGGCAGGGTAGTAGTAGAAAGACATAAATATAGGCAATAAAATTAGGTTGTACCGTATTATGTCTACGTATTCTGGTAATATGCACATTCATTCTATACTAAACTATTTGCCTGAGTTGACTTCCTCCTTTCCCGCTCCACAGGCGTGCTGATAGCCTGCTACCTGGTCTACACCCTGCGCGTCAGCCCCAGCGAGGCCGTCCACTACGTGCGCACCAAGCGGCCACGCTCCATCCAAACCCGCGCCCAGATCAGTCTGGTGTTTGACTTTGCCCGTCTGCTGGGCACACAGCTGGCACAGTACCCATGCCTCGGCCTGCGCCACGGAGCCCCATTCACCCTGCAGCACCACCTGAACCGCCAGGCCCTCCTGCTGCACGGGCAGGAGGCACGCACCCTCAGACACATACCCAAGGTGACCCTAACCCTCCCTAACCGCCAGGCCCTCCTGCTGCACGCACCCTCAGACACACACCCAAGGTGTCAGACACACACCCTCAGACACACACCCAAGGTGTCAGACACACACCCTCAGACACACACCCAAGGTGTCAGACACGCACCCTCAGACACACACCCAAGGTGTCAGACACACACCCTCAGACACACACCCAAGGTGTCAGACACACACCCTCAGATACACACCCAAGGTGTCAGACACGCACCCTCAGACACACACCCAAGGTGTCAGACACGCACCCTCAGATACACACCCAAGGTGTCAGACACACACCCTCAGACACACACCCAAGGTGTCAGACACACACCCTCAGATACACACCCAAGGTGTCAGACACGCACCCTCAGACACACACCCAAGGTGTCAGACACGCACCCTCAGACACACACCCAAGGTGTCAGACACACACCCTCAGACACACACCCAAGGTGTCAGACACACACCCTCAGACACACACCCAAGGTGTCAGACACACACCCTCAGATACACACCCAAGGTGTCAGACACGCACCCTCAGACACACACCCAAGGTGTCAGACACACACCCTCAGATACACACCCAAGGTGTCGAAGAAACCTTTATTTTCCTCTCCGCCTTATTTTTTACGTAATTTCAAAGCCTGCCAGTATAAATAGACGAAGTCAAGATAAGGCATAGAACATTGAATCAAATCGTTTTTCATATTAGGATCTAAGATCTTAATAAAACATGGTCAATGGTGCATTTTTTTTTTATCCACTTTTTCTCCCATTTTCTATATTTTCTCCCATCCCAATTTCGTATCATCCAATTCAACCCTCCCCTGTCACGAACGCTGTTTCTTGCCTCCCACAAGCCGGCTGCAATGTGGACTAAGTCATACATAGCACGAGTCCCCTCCGATACAAGAGGTAACAGCAGTCGCATCTTTTAACCTGCGCAGCTCGATCTCTCAGTGGCGAGGAGTAACGCGTGTGAGGCTCACGCTGCCCCCGACACTTCCTGATTCTACTGCGCAGGCGCACCAACCGACCTGTAGGAGTCGCTGTCCACAACGCCCGATCCCCACCCATCAGTTTCCCACCCCCTAATACGGCCAATGTGTATTAGTACGGACGACCAGCTAAACTGAAAACAAATGTGGAGCGCTGGGCTCGAACTGACAAGCCCAGCGTCTCCAGCATTTCGTGGCGAGCGCCTTGCCCACTACGCCACGTAGCCGCCACGGTCAATGGTGCATTTATATATCGCTTTTATCCAAAGTGCTTAACAATTTTTGTTACGCACATTTGACCCATTCACTGACTAAACCTGCACATCTGGAGCAGTTAGGGGTTAAGTGTCTCGCTCAAAGACACTTCGTCACGCTGCCTGGGAGGAGCGGGAATCAAACCGGGAACCGAACCGGGAACCTTCCGATTACCAGACGACCGCTCTACTTCCAGAGCCACTATCGCCTCTTTGTTGACGGTTTCATTGTCACTGATACGCATAAAATAAACATATAAAATCATGAGATTGGCAGATACACATAAAATAGACATATAAAATCATGAAATGTTACATATTCAGTGAAAACGATCCCCCTTGTGGAAATCAACATTTATCAACCCAATATTATAGATGATTAGTTAGTACCATCAGAGCAATAGGTCTTTCTCATAGACTCCACAGCAGTATTTTAGATGTTTAGTACCGTCGGAAACCATATGTCTCTCATAGACTCTACAGCAGTATTTTAGATAGTTTAGTACAGTCGGAATCATATGTCTTTCTCATACTCTCATATACCTTTTCCCCCTGCATCTCTACAGATGGGGTCTTGTTTTTACTTGCTCCTATGGTCAGAGTAGTTTAAAGCGGACAGTTCTGAATTACGTTACAGAACAGTTCTGAATTACTTTACAGAACACTGCAATAATTATGTTGGTGTATGGTAGTAAGTCATACTGGCCAGCAGTGTAACTAGTAAGAGTAGGTAAGGGATATGTACAGAGATATAGTATCTACAGATATTTTAAGGATTATGCAGGTATGTACAGACAGATGTGGATATAATATATATATATACGGTAAGAATAAAAATATGTATACAGTATATACAGCATTATTGTATGCTATCATACAGAGTTATATGGGTTATATGCAGATGTAATTGGAGGACAATTCATTGTTATTTTATTTCATACTTATCTTATCTTGTCTTGCACAGTCTCTGGAGTGTAACAGTAAGAAGCATTTTGTATAAAAGTATTCTGTACTTCTGTATGACAACTATTAAAGAAACTTGAACTTGAACTTGAACTACAGCTCAGTGAAGTATTGTAGATGTAAAGAATAGCATCATGTCGGGTCAAAGCTTTATGAATGAAAAATGTTGGTAAAATATCGTTTACAAATGAATATGTTTTAAACTTTTTTTTTATCATTGATCATTGAGTCAGAAAAGGCTTATTGTGAAATGTCAATGTTAGGAGAGTAATCTTTCAACTTTAGATTTGATGGTTATAATGTTTTAGTGCACCATCTCTGAGCACAGCCAACTATGTACTCCAGATATAGTATCTACAGATATGTAAAAAGGATAAACCAGTCATTAGTTAAGTCAAGTTTAGTTTTATTTATCACATATAAAGTGATATAGTGTACATTGAACAGTGAAATGCTTGGTTCTGTATGAGCCCTCTGAGATTGTGCTTCATACAGTAAAAAAGTTAAAATAATAAAGGCCAAACACTATTTAAGCATTACATCACGCGACGGAGTGTGTTATAGGAATTATATTACACCTATGGGTGGTTGTTAGGCCCGAGGCGCAGCCGAGGGTCGTTAGACCCCCATAGTTGTGATCTAATTCCTATAACACACAACTTCAAGTTGTGTAATACTTTTATACAATGGCCGAATTCACCCAACCTTATTGCTATAGAATAAACACACAGTAATTGAAGCATAATGGAGATTTATTCACAACCATCCGCAGAAAAAGTAGGTAAAAAAATAAATGTTGCCTCCGTGTCTAGAAGCAGAGGGAGGTTGCTTCAAAGCATGCCATCTAACAACAAACTTCATATAAATCCCGCAATGTATTATTGTTTTGACAATGGGTCATGACAAACCAATTACATAATCCAACATTGTGTAAACAACTAACATATTCCAGTTGACTATCTTTTTTTAATTATTTGTTACGAATATATCCATACTTCCATTGTGTCCGGGACAGCCAGTGAAATCGCTTCGTGCGACAGTGTCCTTTTGCAGCAGAGGGAGGTTGCTACAAAGCATGCCATCTAACAACAAACTTCATATAAAATTACTCTGCTATAGAGCCACACTCCGTTATGCACAAGTTTACAGACATACATGACAGATAGACAGTACTGCTACATCTATACATTTATGACATACCAGATTTACAAATACAGTACTGTTTTTGTAGGGTGATTATGGTTTATTTACATTGAGGTTCTGGGGTCACATGGAGTGTGTTATACGAAATACCCCCCCCCCCCCCCCCCCCCCCCTCCACCCCACCTACCAATCTCCTACCTACCAACCTCCTCCAATGTACAGTTTCTTCATCAAATGTATATACTCTCTCTTTTAGACTCTTCTTGTATCACAAACAGTACTGTATTTGTAAATCTGGTATGTCATAAATGTATAGATGTAGCAGTACTGTCTATCTGTATGTCATGTATGTCATATATGTTATGATAAATTGAAAATGGGGGACCCTGATGTAAACAAGACGAAAGTCTTTCTCTGGTCTGCATCCCCTTAACAATTGTATTGAGCTGTACTGTATTGTACCCATTCTGCAATCTGTTAATAACATTTTCAATCAATCAATCAATCAATCAATCAATCAATCAATCAATCAAATAACAACCGGTAACTTCACTGTGCTTCTTAAACAATGATTGGTGTAAATCGTGTTGGTGCCCGCGGCTTTACATATTCGGGGTAACACCATACATGTACATAGATTAAAATGTACAATGATAAGTTCGTTTTCGTCAATGTCAGCATGTCCTTTTTCCTTCTCTGGCTTCTCCTGCTGTATACGTTTTCAGACAGCTTTTGCGCGACGGACACCGACACAGAGAGCACTCAGAACCCCCCCCCCCCCCCCCCCCCCCCCGCGATTTATATTTTGTTTCACAATGGGTCATGACAAACCAATTACATAATCCAACATTGTGTAAACCAACTAACATATTCCAGGTGATTGTATATTTTTTGAATGAGTCGTTATGACGAAATCAATACATCCATTCATAAAGATTATTGTCCGCCATCTTGGTTTAATTCACGAAAGAATGAACGGCGGATTCACTCGAAAAAAAAGTTATTAGGTTGTGGGCGGGTTCTGGGGTCACGTGGAGTGCGTTATACGAAATAACAACGTCTGAAACAACTGTTTCAGCCAATCAGAATCAAGAAATTTGCATGCCATTGTATAAACACAAACTAAAGTACAACCTAAAGTACAAATTAAGTACAAATGCAAACAATTAAGTACAAAATGCTAACTTTTTAAAATGCAAAATGAGGTAGGGATGTAGTGCAAATATTTAGCTTATTAATGGATACAAATATGGTGTAGTGTTAAAGTGTCTAAGTGAATGTTAAAGGGGAGTGTTTAAAGTGTGTGGATGTGTGTGCAATGAATGTAGATGGATGGGTTAGTATTGCATAGATTGTTGCATTATTGATATTCTTTATACTCTTGTTATATGTGATCATGTTAGGTGGTGTACCTGCTGTGTGTGTTGTTAGGTGGTGTACCTGCTGTGTGTGTGTTCTTTATACTCTTGTTTCTATGTGGTCCTGTTAGGTGGTGTACCTGCTGTGTGTGTGTTCTTTATACTCTTGTTATATGTGGTGTTAGGTGGTGTACCTGCTGTGTGTGTGTCTGTCCTGCCTGGCCTTGGGACGCCCTGCTCCTCGGGAGGTGCGAGCTGAGCTGGAGAGGAGATCGGCACTGAGGAGCCTTGGCAGGGCGGTCAGGGAGACCCTCGTGGCCCAGCGGTACCTGCCCCTGTCGAGGGAGGGACACGGGGGCTCCGGGGCGAGGTCAGGGTCGGTGACCTCCTGGGACGAGCCGCTGGGATTCCTGGAGAGGAAGAGAGACGTGCTGCTGGATAAACGAAGCTACAGCGAATCTGACCTCGGCAAGATCACAGTCAACCAGGTCACCTTTACAAACCCTGACCTGAGTCACATTTCTCTCATTGCCACATTTGTTATTATCAGGCCAATTAGCCTTTTCTTACCGATACACTTTATTTGTATAAATGGTAAATGGTGCATTTTTTTTTTACTACTGGGCAGAGAGAGAGAGAGAGACAGACAGACAGACAGACAGACATTCGGCAAGGAACGCCGGGTCCGGGAATCGAACCCGGGTCGGCCGTGCCGCAACGCAGCACGTTACGTGGTTTGCCACTTGGGCGCCCCAAATGGTGCATTTATATAACTCTTTTATCCAATCGGCCAATACCAAGTTGTCATGTACGCAGGTCTGATAATAACAACTGGAGGGCGGCACATGAGCAAAAGCAGCCCCTCTCAGTAAATATGTTCAAAATCAAGATCCCAGGTGTAGGTGAAAGAAGACACAACACAAGACGTTTTCCAATTAGTAAAGTATATATTTATGGTGGTAGGAATTCAAACCTCCACCATAATGCAAGAAGGGGAAAAGGTAAGAGAGGACAAACAATACATACAGGTACACAAACAAACACTTAGTAGTTACGATACAACCTTGGGCCCATCCTAGGCCACCACAGCTGTGGAGTCTAACCCACACTCCATGTGATAAAATGGCACCGTGCCACACAGTGTTGTTTTAGGCCATAGACAGGCGAGACAGCAGCCTCCCCACTCCACCATAAGGCAAGTGACTTCCAGCAATGAGACTACTGCAAAAATGACACCATGACGCGCCCCGACGTGTGTGTGCTGTCAGGTATTTGGCTACCCATCCCTCCTGATGTGATTGCCATCAGCTGTCATTCATTAGGCAATCAGCACTCTTCAGTAGGAATGGGCAGCACCTGACAGGGAGAGAAAAGAGATATCATTAGCTCTCATGTTCACACACACGCACACATACAAACGATACTAATCTGATGTTCACATGGTCTTCCAAACACAGTAATAATGATAATGACCAACCCACGTACGTCACACCTCCCCCCATAAGAGCGAACCCGCAGGGTTAGCAAAACATTATCACTTATTATCAACCAACATCCGATTAGTACCAACAGAACAAAAATAAATAGAATCACACTCCATATAGGCCACATGCCCCTATGTTGGGCCCACACGGTCAACCACCACCTCACCCAATACCAGATGCATCAGCCGCCGGACGTGGCTGGCACATTCCTCATACCGAGGCCATGACGGTATACTGTAGTCAACCATACGCGGATTGCTCAATGGTGTTCGCACTCCCAACATCAACCCTGTGCGTCCTGTAAGGCACATTAGAACACAACACAGCATGTGAAACAACAGTCCTGTCACATCTCAACTCCGACGAGACGCGGGCAGGACTTTTCCTTAGCCTATTCACATGACACCAGCGTGTCCTCCTCCGCCGCCCGAGCGTATGCAACATATACTTAGTGGCAGAGACCTTTCCCCTTACCACATAAGGTCCTGAGAACCGGGCAGTGAGCACCGTACTAGGCGTGGGCAGCACAATCAACACCTCATCCCCCGCCTCAAAATGCGTCACCGCCAACTTGCAAAACTCACCACAGACCGAGTCACCCAACGCTAGACCTTGGTCTCGCTTCCGCTCCTGTGCACTAGGGACAGCACAAATAGAAGGGACATTGGGGTGATTATTAATCAATGCATCACACAATAAGTTCGTAAATGGAGCGTCTCCAACCTCCAACACAGGGACGACCTTACCCCCAGCGATATCATTCCCCATGACGAAATCCACGCCCTTTACGGGAAAACATGGGCGAACCGCGACCGGAAAACAACCTGTGATCAGTGCAGACTGTACATGCACCTTATGCAACGGCACACGCACACACCCCATGCCAATACCTCTCACCAATCCGCTCGACCGACAGGAGTCCACATCCAATGGTAATACATCAGCCAGGATGAACGATTGAGAGGCTCCTGTATCACGGAGTATTCTCACCCGTTGGTAGTCCCCAACTTTACCCGACAGGGACACACAACCATCAAACAAAAAGGGCTCAAAAGAGCTATGCTGGTCAGGACATGACACCGTACCAATCAACCCCACCCCTTTCGGTTCCTGGGCTGACTCCCTGGTCTCCTGTCGATCCCTTAGTGCATGACAGTCCTTCACAAAATGCCCTTCTTTTTTACAATAATGACACACTCGCTCGTCACCCAAGGCATTTCGAGACGGCGGTGAGCGAGGTCGGAATGGTCGCTCGTCACCTCCGCGATACGGCGGCCCCGACGGAGAAAACGCGCCCCCTCCTACATACACACCATTTCGTACAGAAACATTTTTGTGGATCATTGCCAACTCGTCACACAAAACTGCAGCTTCCTGGAGGGTAGAAACCTTTCGCTCCTCTAACTGTATTATCATGTGTTCGGGCACACATTTTTAAAATTGTTCAATGAGGATTAACTCGCTCAAAGCCTCGACCCCATCCACCTTACACGCTTCACACCAACGAGTGAACATCGTCCGTTGTTCATGGGAAAATGCCACATGTGTTTGCGAGGGAGCTTTACTTAGTCCCCGAAACCGCTGCCTATACGCCTCCGGCACCAGTTCATATACGCGCAAGACAGCACCCTTCACTTTCTCATATACCATGCTGTCCTCCTTCGATAATAACTGGCATGCGTCCTGAGCCCTACCCGTGAGCTTATATTGCAATAATAGTGCCCACTGATCCTCCGGCCAATGCGAAGCCCACGCTACCCGCTCAAAATTAACAAAAAATGCTTCCACCTCAGACTCTCGAAAAACAGGAACCATCGAAATATGCTGCCCAACATTAAAACTGCCTTGGTAACCTTCAGATGAGGGCGAAGAAGAGACAACACTCTCCAGTTCCATCCTCTTTAGTGTAATCTGGAGCTCCCTATCCTTCTCCTTCTCCCTTCCTCGCTCTTCCCTGTCTTTCTCCCTCTCCTCTCTGTCTCGTACAGCCGCTTTGTCCTCTCTGTCTTGTACAGCTGCTCTGTCCTCTCTGTCTCGCTCCTCCCTGCGCAAAAGCGTTCTCTCCTCCATCTGGAGACGGGCAAAACACAGACTAGAGCGCGTATGGCCAGAAGACGTGGATTCTTTATCTGAATCCCCCGCGCCCTCACTTTCAGCTCTGGGCGTACTACCATTCTTCCTAATAGCACCACCCTCTGGGTTAAGATCACGCAAGGGAGAGTCAACCCATTCGCCAGTGTTTTCAACCTCCTGGTCACTATGACTCACTACTCCCCGAGCCGTGCTGAACACCCGTTGCTCCACCAACCCCGATATTACAGCCGCCTTCATATCAGCCTTGGACTGGGAACTTTGCACAGTAATATTATAATGCTTAGCAATAAGGCATAATTCCGCCTTAGTGCAACCTTCCACCTGATCCTCTGTTGGATCCGCCACGAAGACTTCAAAAACAAACGCCGACGCAGCCATAATATGTTTTTATGCGTGACTATGATACACCAAAAAAATATATATATATCACGTCCTCACTTAATTAACCATGACCGTGCGCAATAATAATAGACACATTTCTGCTTTTATACCTCTTAACCAAACAATCCAACTGACCACATCTACCAAATGAAAACAATAACAAATGGTCCTAACCACTCAACTAGGAGTCACCTGTGTCACTCTAGCCTATCCCAGATAAACTACTCCACTACCTGGATAAAGGCTACACATATCTTCAGTCGCTTACCGATTTCATTGCGCGCTCCACCGGAATCACGACTCGTGCCCCCCACCCTCTAGCCAAGCAGGTGACCCCCCCCTGTTACCTATGTGGCAGAAAAATAGAATGGTTAAGAGCATCACAACAACAATGGTTTACATCAATCAACTGTGTAGCACGAACAATGGAACCCACTAACTTACCAATTTAGAAAACGCTATCTTATTACACCTGATATGCTTCAATCGACAAGTCACCCCGTTATTTTACCAACAAGGAACCATACAATTGCGCAAACTTAACGAGCCCCCATGTCATGTACGCAGGTCTGATAATAACAACTGGAGGGCGGCACATGAGCAAAAGCAGCCCCTCTCAGTAAATATGTTCAAAATCAAGATCCCAGGTGTAGGTGAAAGAAGACACAACACAAGACGTTTTCCAATTAGTAAAGTATATATTTATGGTGGTAGGAATTCAAACCTCCACCATAATGCAAGAAGGGGAAAAGGTAAGGGAGGACAAACAATACATACAGGTACACAAACAAACACTTAGTAGTTACGATACAACCTTGGGCCCATCCTAGGCCACCACAGCTGTGGAGTCTAACCCACACTCCATGTGATAAAATGGCACCGTGCCACACAGTGTTGTTTTAGGCCATAGACAGGCGAGACAGCAGCCTCCCCACTCCACCATAAGGCAAGTGACTTCCAGCAATGAGACTACTGCAAAAATGACACCATGACGCGCCCCGACGTGTGTGTGCTGTCAGGTATTTGGCTACCCATCCCTCCTGATGTGATTGCCATCAGCTGTCATTCATTAGGCAATCAGCACTCTTCAGTAGGAATGGGCAGCACCTGACAGGGAGAGAAAAGAGATATCATTAGCTCTCATGTTCACACACACGCACACATACAAATGATACTAATCTGATGTTCACATGGTCTTCCAAACACAGTAATAATGATAATGACCAACCCACGTACGCCATCATGATCTGATCCATCTGATTAATGAATATTATAAATGGACTGTATTTCTATAGTGCATTTATCCAAAGTGCTTTACAACTTATGCCTCACATTTTACCCATTCACTCACACACCAATGGCAGAGGCAACCACGCAAGGTGCCAGCCTGCTCATCGGGAGCAGTTAGGGGTTAAATGTCTCGCTCAAGGACACTTTGACACACTGCACGGGAGGAGCGTGAATCGAACCGGGAACCTCCGGATTACTAGGTATTAAAGGAGCTCCCGTCTTATACGGAGCTACTGAGCAATTTTGATCCTGTAGTTAGACTGGCTGACGCGCCGTTATACTCCTGATCTCATACCAAAACAGTCCTTTGTCCCAATGATACGTGCAGGCAGCTTTACTGGGAAAATGGTGTTTATTTTCCCTCACCGTCAAACAGGATGTCTTCATAAACTGATAAATAATAATGAACACAATAACTAATTAGATACAAACATTTCGACCTGAGGGCTGCGTCGTGCGTGCGGTCAAAAACCATTGCCCTTTTCCGGGTCAAAACTCCTCCTCCTACAGGTGTACCTGACGCTTAAATAAAAGAAGCGCCACCCCCTGGTCACATAAATCCACTGCACATTAAGTCCATTTTGGCCGTTACACGGTTGAATGAACATACAATTCCAACACACCTGAACAACTGGACTCAACAAAAGCCAGAATCACGATTATTACTTGAATCAATTATTTCTCCCACCCTTATTGATTATTCTGAGTCACTGTCACCCCTCACTGTATACTGTAGCACCTTTCATACAAGAATTGCAGCTCAAAGTGCTTCACAGCAGTAAGAAATACGGGTATAAAATGAGCACAAAATTGGCAGATCAAGAGCAATGCATAAAGTGCAGACATAGAAAATCTGGTATAAAATGGACAGCAGCAAAATAGACAAAGTCGAGGTAAGGCATAGAACATATTAAATCACATAATTTTTCATATTAGGATCTAACATCTAATAGGCCTCTTTGTTTATGGTTTGATTGTCACAGATGCACATAAAATTGGCATAAAAGACATATAAAATCATAAGATTGAACATATTCAGTGAAAACTATCCCCCTTGTGGAAATCCACATTTATCAACCCAGAATTTTAGATGTTTAGCAGGCCACGTGAGCGGATCGGCGCGGCCGAGAAATCCGCTCTTCGCTCTTTAAAGCTTGGTCCGCTCCGCTAATCGCTCATGTTGACCCCGCCCCCAAGTCGCTCTCCGCTCGCTCCCAGCTCACCTTGAATCGAGCGCTCCCCGCTCCCCGCGCCAGATCGCTCGGCAGTTTTTTTTTTTTTTTTTTGGAGCATGGTGTAAATTAGCTCAAACTACAACAGTCTACACCCCCTTAACAATTGTTTCTATTGAGCCGCATTGTAATTGTAGCCATTCTGCAATGTTAAATAACGTTGTTTATCCATTCACTAGCTCTATTAAGCGATGATAGGCTAGCCGAGCCACAATGCTATGGTCACTGCCATTAACGTTAGCATGTAAGCTAACGTCAACAACAATGGCGTCGATACTTTTTCTAACTGGAGTGAGTGTGGGCGTCTCTACAGTGACAAAGCCTGAACGGGATATCACAGGTTCACCCTTCTCATTGGTTGAAAATGGCCTTCATGTTTGTACATCGCCATCTGTTGCTTTGGCATTGTACTGCATGTATATATTACATCAACAGTGTTAAACCACTGTGAGCGGCCTGGAGTGGATTGGAGCGGAGGAGAACTCTCGCTCCGGACGTCGCGCCGACTCATTTTAAAACCCACTCCTCGCTCACGTCAAAACCGGCCGCTCCGCGCCCCGCGCCGCTCACGCTCCGATCCGCTCACATGCACTGATGTTTAGTACCGTCAGATCCAGAGGTCTTTTTCATAGACTCCACAGCAGTATTTTCTGTGTTTAGTACTGTTACAATCAAGTATAAGTGACTTGCACTAAGGCCTTCACAGTCACAGGTAATATGACTAGTTTCCCCAGTAGGCCTTGATTGTAGCGACAGCAAGGAAGTCGGACACGTTTTACCAAAAAATAACTTTATTGAACAGCTAGTCTAAAGGTACAAAAAGTGGAGAGCTGGGTGCTCCAACCTCCATGGTTCAGGATATAACAAAAGAAAGCACATGGACAAAAATATAGCAAGGAGCAAAAATAGAATAAAGAGCAAATGGTCACAAAAGTGAGAGCACAGGTGAAAGAGCACTTCTGAGAGCACTCTGGTGAGACATGTGACGAGCGACAACTGTGACTGCACTCTGGTCTGCTTAGTAGGGTGTGGAGCCTCGTCACCACACCTGTGATCAATTACATAGAAAGCAACCAGGTTAATTACAAGAAAAACAACAGTGTGTGAATCACACCTCACCAATTAGTGACACCAAAACCACAATGTGCATATACACCACAGACAGTAAGTATACCCTCCACCATGTGAAAGTACACATGAATGAATGAATGAATGAATGAATGAATGAATGAATGAATGAATGAAAACTTTATTAACAGATTGCAGAATGGGTACAGTGCAGTACAGCTCAATACATACAATTGTTAAGGGGATGCAGACCAGAGAAAGACTTTCGTCTTGTTTCCACCAGGGTCCCCCATTTCCAATTCATCGTAACATATATGACATACATGACATACAGATAGACAGTACTGCTACATCTATACATTTATGACATACCAGATTTGCAATTACAGTACTGTATTTGTGATACAAAAAGAGTCCAGACAGAAAAGAGTATATACATTAGGCGTAGAAACTGTACATTGGATTGGGTAGGTGGGGGTGGGACTGTACATTGGAGGTGGTTGGGGGGGGGGGGGGGGGGGGGGGGGGGGGGGTAGGGAGTGGGGGGGGGGGGGGGGTGTTGGCGGGGGTTGTGTTCGGACATTTACAGGGGCCAGTTTCGAGTTGCAGTCTCCCTTAGGTGTTTTTTGAGAGTGTTTTTGAAAGTGGGTAGTGTTTCACATTCCTTTACAGCTTTGGGTAGGGGCGTTCCACATTGATGTGGCATAATTGCGAAACGTGTTTAGTCCCTTGTTTGAGCCGAATCTGGGTTTAACATGATTTGTGGAGCTCCCTCTGGTGTTGTGATCGTGGTATTCACTGACCTTTGGGAAGTATTTAGTCATGTACATGGGTACCTTGGTCGTGTAGTGTATCTTGTAGACCAGGCCCATTGCAAGTTGCTGTACTCTGTCGTCTACTCTAAGCCATCCTAGGTTGTCAAAGTGGGCAGGGGTGAGGTGGGTTCTAGGAGTAAGGTCAAGCAGTAGTCTGACCAGTTTGTTTTGAGATGTTTGTAATTTTGTTTTTAGCGCCTTTGAGGTGCTTTGGTACCATGAGGTGCAAGCATAGTCGTAGTACCCTTGAATGAGTGCTCCTGCTAGAGTCTTCAGGGTATTCTTGTTTACCAGTGAGGAGATCCGGTACAAGAACGAGTTCGTTGGTTGACTTTTTTTATTACATTGGATGCCATTTTGTCACAGGAAAGATTTGCCTCTAGGATGGAACCCAGGTAGGTAATATCTTCTTTCCTTGTGACAATATTGTCACCCACTGTAACTGAGAAGCCGTCGGTCTTGCTGAGTTTGTTTATTTGAACCGAAGAGAATGGACTCTGTTTTGCCCATGTGTAATGATAGTTTGTTATCAGCGAGCCATATGCAGATTTTGCTTAGTTCTGAGCTGAGGGTTTTTTCAACCTGTAATTTGTTCTTGTCAGAGACCAGCAGGGCTGAGTCGTCCGCAAACAGGAACAAGTTGCAGTCACAAGCTGACGACATGTCATTTGCATAAATTAGGAACAGTAGCGGACCTAGTATGCTTCCTTGTGGAACACCACAGTTTACTGTGAGGGGGGGGGATAGGGTACCGTTTACCTCCACCATCTGCTCTCTCCCCTCCAGGTAGGATTGCATCCAGCTCACTGATAGACTATCAAAACCAATTGCTTTTAGCTTGTCAATCAGAATGGTGTGATTGACAGTGTCGAAGGCCTTTTGTAGGTCCAGCATGACCATGCCGCAGTATTTGCCCGCGTCCACCTCTTGTTTGATGTGGTCGTTTAAATAGAGAAGGCATGTGTCAGTGGAGTGGGATGTTCTGAAGCCAGATTGGAATTCGTAGATTAGATTTTTTTCCGCAAGGTATTTTTCGACCTGTTCGTATACAATTTTTTCCATGACTTTCGAGATGGAGGTAAGGATAGAAACAGGGCGGTAGTTGCCTGGGTCTAATTTACTGCCTTTTTTGTGCAGAGGGGTCACTCTCGCAATTTTGAAGTCCTTGGGGACGTGTCCCTGTTTTATAGAGAGGTTTATTATGTGTGTGATAACAAGTACTGTCAGAGCCATAGGTCATTCTCATATACTCCACAGCCGTATTTTAGATAGTTTAGTACTGTCAGAGCCATAGGTCTTTCTCATATACTCCACAGCAGTATTTTAGATGTATTAGTACAGTCAGAGCCATACAGTAGGTCTTTCTCATACCTTCTCTCATGCCTTTCCCCCTGCATCTCTACAGATGGGGTCTTTCTTTAACTTGCTCCCATGGTCAGAGAGTAATTAAAGCAGACGTTCTGAATTATTGTTACAGAACACTAACAGTGCAAGTACGTCTACTTAAATGTTACTTAATGTTTTTGATGCTTTCCTTCTTCAAGGACGGGGGGCTGGGTCAATACTGCACTTCGGTATTGGGGAATAGCAGAGACGGGTGTGGACAGGACCTGATAAAAGTTGATATGAGACTTGTCCGTCCAAACCCCGCCACGCCTTCAGCAGACCACCATACCAGCAGAGAGGACACGGGCAAACTCAAAAGTCCAGCAGGCGCTACAACAGTCAAGAACAACTATGTTATGAGGTCAAAGTGCACAGCTAAGAAACCACGGGCACTTTCCAAGTTCTGCTCCATCAGTGAGGTAATTGCAATATTGCAACTCATAGTATATATTCAGATTATAAGTGTTATTGACCATATTTTTTGTAACGTATAATATAACTGATGGGGCATACAGACCCTCATCTGCACCTTTGATCACAGTTTACTTGCTCATATTCAGAGTTAATTAGAGTTTACACTGCTTATTTGTATCTTTACTATACTTGTATTGCCTATATTTATGTCTCTTACTATTACCCTGCCCATACCTGTGTAAAGTACTTGAGTAATTGTACTTCGTTACAATACTTAAGTACTGTTTTGGGGGATTTGTACTTTACTCGAGTATTATTAGGTTTGTATACTTTGTACTTTTACTCCATTACATTTCAGAGAAAAAAAACATACTTTTTACTCCTTACATTTAAAATGCAGACCTACAAAGTACAAATCTCACAGGTCCAACCATTTTAATTAGTATATTTTAATTGTTTATCTGGACGAACTAACGTTCTGTATCATAGTGGATCCGCTCGGCATCACTCATGCACTGTCCTCGCACACGTGCACACGCACTGAATAAAGACCACAATGTACCTTTATATCCCAATATTTGCCTGACCACACCCCTATCAGCCTACCTACATAAGCAGGTGTGTGGTCACCTGCTCTCCTCCTTCTCGCTTTCACCACAAGGAAGTGCCTCGGTAGATCCCCACTTGACGGATGTGATGATAGGAGAAGAATTGGAAAACAAGAGATGCGTTGACATCATATCTTTATTTTCTCTCTCACTATATTCGAGAAAATACGGCGATATTGTCTTCGTACTGGAGTGTCTGGAAGATGATGATCATTCTAAAAATCCTCCACCGGTTTTCGTATTGGGAGCACGCCGCTGCATGCCTCCCAACTGCAGTTCCTTGCTGTGGCTGGTTGCGGTAAAACCTTTCAGCGACACAGCTGGACTGTAGGACGCGCCGCTGTTGTGAGAAGCGGTACGTTCCAGGTTGGTGAGTAATGTTTTGCTTGCAAACTCCACTTGTCTGTTAGTGCTATGGGGGCTAGCTGACAATGTTTACGAACACCGGCCCCAGATTAAGGGTCCTTTGTTCAAGCCTCTTAGGCAATGGCAGAGGACCTTGGTCTGAAGCCCATTATAGTTAACTAGTGGGCCACGACCAGTAACACTGGTGATCCCTGTGTTTTCTGGACGAGTGGATGTTTCTCTGTCACCGTGAGGCCCCGTCTTTCATATACAAATGAGAGTATTCCCTCACGAGGAAATATGGGCATGGATGTTCGTTAGTGGAAGATCTGTGTTCAAGTCAGCTACAGCCCAGATGGGAATTGTGCTGGCCCCGCCGGGTGTTGGTAAAATCACCGTTGTAAAACTGTGTTAACATCTCGTTTCTCTTCTCTCTTAAACAGTGAGGAGGGTTTCAGAACGGCGGCCTGTCTGAGTGATTGTTATATCATTGTGTACAAATTCAGGTGATAGCTGCTTAGCTTACGTGCTAGTGGTGGCCTACTGTTAGCCAGTCAGCTGTTAGCTGCGGCGCTAGCCTGTTGTGATCACTAGGCTAGGAAACGTTAGCTTGCGTGCTAGTTGTGGCCTACCTAGGCTAGGCTAGGAAACGTTAGCTTGCTGCTATCGGCCGAGGGCGGCCGTTAGCTTAATGCTACACTGTTGAACGTGCTTTGATTATAACATGTTTTAAACACTCTTGACTACGACGTCATCTTTGACAGAGGATGTTCGTCGAACCTGCCCTGAGCCAGGACGGCAAGGACTGCGTCAACAAGGGGGACCGTAGCGGCGGGATGGAGCGGAGACGCTGCCCAGGTCGACAACACAGAACGGCTGTGTTTACTACGGTGCCTTGTTAGAGACTGCAGTTTCGCTTGATCTGCGCTCAAGGTAGGCAAGGTCCTGACCAGACCTTGAGCACTTCTTCTTGCTTTCCCTTTTAAATGTTTTGTAAATAATGATGTTTTCCAAAACGAGTGTTGCTGCACTACATTTAGGATACGACGCGAGTTATGTGTGAATTGTCTTGTCACTGGTATTTAGCTTCTCCATGCAAATCGGGTTGTTTGTTACAGATGTGAAAATAATCTGGTTTGTTGTGTTGAGAAACATCATGTGTGTTTATGTACCGTGTACTCACAACTAAGGGGGTTAAACTAACCTATAAAGCTATGCTTAGTGACATATGAGTAAAGAATTATTATTTTCTCAGCCTGTAATGACAATGAACAGTGTTCACATATTAACAGGTTTTACCTGTTTAACTGGCCGTATTAAGGGTAAAGTAGGAGGGTTGTGTTTCCCCCGGTTCCCTGGGGACTTCTTCATCCTCCTCTCAGACATGTTGTTACACTACATTGTGTCACTGTGTGGTAGGGATACGATGTAACCCTTAGCTTGATTGCTGAGGTTGTGCTAAAACAGCTTGAGAAACTTTATTTTCCTAAAAGAAAAGATTGTTTGGTCGCTTTTCGTGTGTGCTTAGCAAGGCCTGTGGCCGATACTAATCGAGAATTATGTATTCTCTCATTATGAAAAACGGCGTTCCTCTGTAGAGTGTTTTTGCCATTTTTTGTAGGTGATGATGGGTTGTGTGTGTCATGTGACCTACAACTGGGTTGGGCTGGCCACAGAAGCACATGTGTAAGTTTGGTACCGGGGCTCTTGGAGAGCCCTCTCTATTCTGTGTTTTTTCCTTAGTAAAAATCAGATAGCAGGTTAGCACATGCGCTGTGTGAAGCTGTTAGACGCTTCATGGAGCTGACTATGACTGTGTCATACTCTCTTTTTGTCATTACATCGTATCATGGGTGTGGGGTCGTAAAGGGGTGAACTGGTAACCTTTCCTCCCCCTTTTTTCTGTTGGTCAGGGGTAAACCCACCTGTCCTTCAAGGTTCCTGTCACGTTGCGGTTCGGCACGTTACAGGGTGAGGGGGGGGGGGGGAGGGAGTTTCCTGGTCCCATGCCCTGGAATATTGGGCGTGTGCACCGCAGAAATTCCCCCGCCATAGAGTACGTCACTGTGCGCGTCTCTGTTGGTAGGACTTCCGTGTGCTGTTCAGGTCCATGTGATGGATCTGTTTCGGGGGGTGGTCAGGGCTCCTCCTCACGAAGCTCCTATTCGGGCCTTCTGTGAGTTGGGACTCTCCTTCCATGTGAGGGAGCCTCCTTCAGAGTACAGAGCCTCCTCCTCAGATTGTCAAGGTGAGTGGAACCTCAAGAAGGAGTCCTACTCTATTGTGTGTGTATTCGATTCAATTCGATTATTGAGTGCGTATGGGTTCAGTGCCTCCTCCCCGGAGAGCCCTAAAACCAATCTTTTACATGGCTCAAGGTGCAATATATTCTTTTCAATCTGTACAGCTCGCGTGGGAAGTCTCTCTGGGGATTTCCGTCTCCTTCCTATGGGAGGGTGGTGGGATGTAAAAATGTAAAAAAAATTTACCCCCGGCTGTGTAGACTGGGATACATACTGTTGGTGCTTCCTTCTTTTCTATTAAAAAGAGTTGGAGTTAGGCGGTTAGGTGGCCGAGCGGAGATTGCGTTCGTCACCAACCCCGGAGCTGTGAGCTGGATTCGCCTGTTCGAATCCAGCTCACAGCTCCGGGGTTGTCACCAGCTTGGCTGGCCGTCTGCACTAATACAATTGGCTGTATTAGAGGGTGGGAGAAGCTGGCGGGGTGGGTCCGGGTCGTTGTAAACAGCGACTCCTACAGTTCGGTCGGGGCGCCTGCTAAGCGCGGATAGGACTTGAGGGGGATAGTGTGGTCCTCCCACACGCTACGCCCTCTCGATGAGAATCCGCGCTGCCAGGTGAAAAGAAGCGGTGATTGGCTGGACGTGTGTCGGAGGAAGCACGTGGTAGCCTCCACTCTCCCAGATGATCTGACTGTGGGGGGTAAGTGCGCAGCGACCAGGAAGGGACTGGGAATTGGCATACGACTAACATTGGGATGGGAGAAAATCGGAGGAAAATGGAGGGGGAAAAAGATCAATAAAATTTTTTTTTTAAAAAGAGTTGGAGTTAGGAAGTATCACACCCCTCTTGTCATTCCCCTGGGCGCCTTGGGGATTCAATGACAGGTCTAAATAGCCTGTTCATTGATGTGGTTGTGTCCCGACGCACGCATAGTGCTAGCTCGGGGTGTTCTGTAATCAGGCGACTGACTGGCACGCCTTGGTTGCTTGGGGTTAAAACGGCGTTTTTATAAAGCAACTGGGATGGAGGTTTTTCCTCTTCCGACGACCTGTTTGGTTGTCGATGGATTCTCGTTCATATCTGGGGGATGATGACGGAATGGATCTGAACATATGTAGAGGGGTCTCACGCCCTGGGGGTGGGCCACCGGGCACGGTTCGCCCCGAACGTCTGGGTGGCGCCTTCTTTTCATGTTTAAGATCAACACGCATATCTGCCCCTTCTCCTGGAGTAGGCATGTCGGCGTGGTTAGGGCACGGGACTGGTTCTGGTCACGCTGGTCCGGATCAGTTAAACCCGTTGTCCGCCGGGGATGCAGATCTGCTGTTCTGGTACCCTGAGGGACTTGGGCTTTTTTCAGGGGGGAAAATGCCAGGTCGGTCCGGGTGTCACAGGGTTAAGCGCTATGGAGACCCTGGTTGGGTACATTTTTTACTCAGCACTGTCGTAATGGCTTACGGCCATACCAACCTGTACACGCTCGATCTCGTCAGATCTCGGCCGCTACACAGGTTGGTCCTGGTTAGTACTTGGTTGGGAGACTGCCTGGGAATACCAAGTACGGTGTGCTTGGGGCTGGTTCTCCATTATTTTCGCTCCTCTCTCACGCATGGCGAAGAGGGGCCTGTTGGGGTGGTCTTTGACCTCCTCTGGTGACCCTGTGCTTCCCGTATCGCCGGGCCCGGTCCGAAGTAATGTTTTGTCGACCCGTAGGCCTGGGATAACCCTTTTTTGAAAACTGAAACACTTGTACTGCGGTATAGCCTGTGTATACCCGCAGGTGTGTTTTGGAGTTTTTTCTTGAGGGGTTATAGGAACAACCACCGCATTGGGTAACGACAAGGTGGTTGATTCCCTGGTGTGTTGGAGCAGTGTCAACTCCCGGGTTACCCGGTTGAGGGTGCCCCTGCACGTTCATGACGTCTGCCAATCGTGTCAGCCTTCTCGGCCTCAACCCCTCTGGGTGGGTTTTTTTTAAATGGAGGCTTGGTCATGCAACAACGCCAGCATACGCCCCTTCCGCCGGGGCGGCTGTGTTCAGCCGTCCCCTCTGGCGCCTGTCTCGTCCGCAGTCTCCAGGCTCGGGTTAACAGCCTGTTGCCTGGTTTTTCCCCGGTGCGCTGCCTGCTTCCGTTGGTTAACCTTTTTTTGTGTGCTTACGGCCATGCTGACTGCCTGTTCTGCAGGGTCAGTGTGCCAGGCGGTGTACTATTGGAGGGACAGGGCCCGCTTGGCTGAGGGGCCTTTGTCCGAATACGCTGGCGATGTGGGGGGCGGGGTCACTAAGTGCCCACCTGGTGGGGTCTTGATGCTGGCATCATGGACCTCTCCGGGCCCCCGTTCCAGGGGGTCCAGTCCCTTTGGTGGGTCTGGGCCTTCCTTCGCGCTCCGCTGCTACGGCCTTGCCACGGGGTTGGGTTTGCCCTTGACCCCGTGATTCTGGGGGCAGTAACGAGGTTGTTCCCTCCGTTCGTTCCCGGGTGGCATGCGGGTTGTGCGTGTGTGTAGTCGTGGGGTCAGGCCACGGTCTGCTCACCCTGTGCGTTGAGTTGCTTGAGTGCCTCTTCGCACGGTCCGGTCCGTCGCCCTCCCGGGAAACCTCCAATAGGGGGGGTGCCCTCCATTAGGGGGGGTCGGGGGGGCTCGGCCCTCCCTGTTCTGATGGTTGTGGGGGGCCTTCAGCGGGGTGTATTTGTCGGCCGGTGGCTCCGCTCGGCCTCCCTATGTGCATGAGTGATGCCGAGCGGATCCACTATGATACAGAACGATAGGTTATGACTATAACCAAGTTCTGTTAATAGTGGTGACGCTCGGCATCCGATGCCGCTGCGGCCCTTGATCTCATATTGTGGTGAAAGCTTGGGAAGGAGGAGAGCAGGTGACCACACACCTGCTTATGTAGGTAGGCTGATAGGGGTGTGGTCAGGCAAATATTGGGATATAAAGGTACATTGTGGTCTTTATTCAGTGCGCGTGCACGTGTGCGAGGACAGTGCATGAGTGATGCCGAGCGTCACCACTATTAACAGAACTTGGTTATAGTCATAACCTATCGTTAACGTTATTAATCCTGCGACCGCAGGTAAACAGCCAATCAATGGAAAATGAACCCGCCCATACCCATGCTGATTGGTCCTTGTGCAAGACTAGAAAGCGGGGATCTTTGATTAAACACCTGCTATCAGAAGAATATGCTGTGGTTAATATTGTGATATTATTCAGGGTACTCCAGTATTCTGTCTTTAATATTGTGATATTATTCAGGGTACTCCAGTATTCTGTCTTTAATATTGTGATATTATTCAGGGTACTCCAGTATTCTGTCTTTAATATTGTGATATTATTCAGGGTACTCCAGTATTCTGTCTTTAATATTGTGATATTATTCAGGGTACTCCAGTATTCTGTCTTTAATATTGTGATATTATTCAGGGTACTCCAGTATTCTGTCTTTAATATTGTGATATTATTCAGGATAGTATGCTGTGGTTAATATTGTGATATTATTCAGGATACACCATTCTGTTTTTAATATTGTGATATTATTCATGCTGTGATGTGAATGCCGTCCATGTTAGTTTACCTTCAATGGAGAAGTGCATTAAATAATTTAAATGCAAAGAAAAGTGTCCTCTGTTCTTTCATTTCAGAATCGTCTATCGCAGAACACATTCCATTGTGGGCAGAGTGTATGCTTGGTTTCATTCCAGCCTTGCCTAAACACTAGCTGATGATTTCACTAATTGGCTCACCTCTTCAACTAACTCACCTGGTGTAATGTGTAGTTAAAATGAAAACTTGGCCCACGATGGAATGAGTTTGAGACCCCTGGTCTATCCCTTTAAAAAAAATTACTTTTACTTTTTAGTACTTAAGTACATTTAAAAGTAGGACTTTTTTACTTTTACTCAAGTGTGTTTTTAGCCAGATACTTTGACTTTTACTTGAGTCAGATTTTGAGACAGTACCCATACTTTCACTTAAGTATAATTTATGGGTACTTTTTACACCCCATGCTGCTATGACACCTGCATTTCCCCAAGGGGATCAATAAAGGAATATCTTATCTTCTACCTAAAGAAGAGGCAATGATAGAATGCTTTACAGACTGATTGAACACTGATCTCTCTCTAGATGCACAGAAACCAGCACAGATCAGTACCATCCACAGTAGCCCTTGCTGTTTCCAAGGCGATGGCAGACCATGACCCTCCAGGAGAGATCATTCTACAGAGGACAACACTGCTGCAGGTTAACTTTTAAAGTCCCCATGAAACGGCTAGCAGAATACTATTTGATTCCACATATTTATGTGTTTCCTGTAAAAACAGGAAGCTAGGGAGGGACTTGTCGTGGATATTGATTCACATTTACAGTCGCCAATAGTGCTGAATGTGCATTACGGTCGAGCAAGCTAATGTTAGCAACATAGGTTAGCAACATGATGCAACATTGGTAACATTAGCTAGCAAGCTAACATTGAACATTTGTATTTTAGTTAAAGAGGCAGAGTTACAGTGTCAGTTACAGTGTGCTGTAAATGTCACTCTAGAAAGCATTTCATTGGATGCTAAATTAGTATATGCCCCCCTGTGCTGGATGACTCATCCATTGGATTTCGTTTTCCAGGAAAATACAAACATCTATTTTTATTTCATGGGGCCTTTAAAAAGAGTTCACAGAAGATTAATAAATAACTGACTTTTAGTTACATTTCAAAACGACTGGACCTACTGTATATATTCCCTTGTTTTGTTTTTTAACAGGAGGAGTTGAACAGCAGTGAGTGCGGGTGGGCTCTGCTAGTCACAGAGTCAGATCCTCAGGTTCTCAGCTTTTTACTGTGGACCTGGTTGGAGAAGCTAAAGGTTAGTAGGATCAGATTATATAGAGTGCCATAACCGCAGCCATCACCTATCTCCTCAGGACTCCAGAGGACCAGAGGTTATATATAGGACATTGTACCTATCTCCTCAGAACTCTAGAGATGATATAGGACACCTTAGCTATCTCCTCAGGACTCCAGAGGTTATGACATCTTAGCTATCTCTAGTAGAAAAGACTCACGCACATCCAAAGTATAGTCACGGGTGCTCGACTCAAATAGATATGTAAGGTTGTGGAAAAAAAGTCAGCACACCGTCTGCCGCGTTCCCAAGTTTAATTTACTTTAACACAACGTTTCGGCCTGTGGCCTTTGTCGTGTGACTCCAGAGGTTATATACAGGACATCTTACCTATCTCCTCAGGAATCCAGAGGTTATATATAGGACATCTTACATAACTCCTCAGGACTCCAGAGGTTATATACAGGACATCTTACCTATCTCCTCAGGACTCCAGAGGTGATATATAGGACATCTTAGCTATCTCCTCAGGACTCCAGAGGTGATATAGGACATCTTACCTATCTCCTCAGGACTCCAGAGGTGATATAGGACATCTAACCTATCTCATCAGGACTCCAGAGGTGATATAGGACATCTTACCTATCTCACCTTACCTGTCTCTTCAACCTCTCTCGCCTTCCTCTTTTCCAGGAGCCTGTTCTGAGTGCAGAGGATTCCGACAGGCTGACTTCAGGAGCAAACCATCAGAGTCCTCTCAGTGTGTTGAAGAAGGTAGCGATGCCCAGTCGGTAATATTTAGATGTTTAGAGTTGTGGCCTTCTGCTGAGGGAACCTCAGTGGCAAAGAACCTGAAGTCATCTGCTTCCTTACAGCCCCAGCGTCACACCACCGCTTGTCTTTTGAGCTGTGTTGCCACGGTGACCAGCCTGTGTCCCCACAGAGAAGACGGTGTGCTGCGACGCCTCATAAGGGCACTTACCAGAGTAAGTGTGTGAGCGAGTATACTGTGTGTGTGTGTGTGTGTGTGTGTGTGTGTGTGTGTGTGTGTGTGTGTGTGTGTGTGTGTGTGTGTGTGTGTGTGTGTGTGTGTGTGTGTGTGTGTGTGTGTGTGTGTGTGTGTGTGTGTGTGTGTGTGTGTGTGTGTGTGTGTGTGTGTGTGTGTGTGGTGTGTGGTGTGTGGTGTGTGTGTGGTGTGTGTGTGTGTCATTACAAACCCACAAACATACGGGTATATTATGAGAGGTTGATCATGATGCCAGCAGCAGCGTAACTAAGTGGTAAGAGTAGGCAAGAGATATGTATAGATATAAATGGCTGCATTTATATAGCAGCTTTTATCCAAAGCGCTTTACAATTTGTTCCTCACATTTCACAGTGCAGGCAACCATGCAAGGTGCCAACCTGCTCATCAGGAGCAATTAGTTAAGTGTCTTGCTCAAGGACACTTAGACACGCTGCCCAAGGGGAATGGGAATTGAACCGGGAACCTCCGACTGCTCTACCTCCCGAGCCACTGTTGCCCCATATATATATAGTATCTACAGATATGTAAAAGGATATAAGATATAGATAAGGATATAGATATAGTATACAGATATGTAAAAAGAATTATATGCAGGTATGTACAGACAGATGTGGATAGATATACGGTAGCTATTCTGTCTTTACCCGCTCCCTCGGCTCTGGACACTCAAACACACTCCAACCTATTACAGGACACACCTGCTCAGCTGCTCCTCAGCTGTGGAATGCCGTCCCCGACCATCTGAGAGCACCACAGTCCGTTGAGGTTTTTAATAAAAAGGGCCTAAAAACATATCCTTTTAACAAGGCATTTGCCTGAATTATTCTTTTATTTTTACTTTTTTAGATTTTGATCTGTATGTTTCTTCCATTTCATTGGTTGTTTTATTAATTTTAATTGTTTATCTATTTCATTTAATTTTTTATATTTATCTCCTGTAGCACTTTGAGATTGTCACAAATATAAAGTGCGTTACAAAATGAATTTATTATTATTATTTACCCAACAGCGCCCTCAAGAGGAGATGGGGAACCATGCAACCTTGATGAAAACCCTGAAGAACTAATACATTTACATTTAGTCATTTAGCTGACGCTTTCATCCAAAGCGACTTACAAATTCTGTACGACAAGTCATCAGGAAAGGTACAACTCTATCAGCTGAGTAACAATGTTCATCAAAGTGTTGAGTGCTACAGTGTAGGTTAGTATATTAGGACAAGTGGGGGGGCGGAGCTGAGCGATCATGGAGTAGACGTGTTTCACGTGAGCTCCCTTCTACCGTGCAGAATATACGTTTCTCCCCATTAGTCCTTATTTTATTTTTATTTGTTTTTTGTCTGCTTGTTGAGTCGTCGTGTTTCAAATACTGTAGTCGACTTTTTTCGACTTTCTGCGATGTCGGTGGTGGAAACCAGATCCATGAGCGCCCCAGCCGGCAAACCACCACCGGGCCTGGCCGCACCATCGCCCGGTGTCGGTGAGATAAGCGAAGCTGTGCTCTTGGTCATGACCAAGCTCCATGCAGAATCTGAGACACGCTTCGCTGAAGCACAAAAGAAAGTGCTGGCGGATTTTTGTGATAACCTTCATCGAGAGATATCAGAAGAAATAAGATTGGCGGTCGTCCCGCTGACAAGATGGAGTCGCTGCACGCTGTCTCCTCGGCTAATGCTATCGAACTAGCTGCGCTATCGACGGAGGTATCATTACAGGGCGAGAAGATGGTGGATCTAGAGTCCTCCCTGCTGGCTAGGCAGGCTGAAGTTACCAAACTACAGTCGGTAATTGTGGAAATGCAGTCCCGGGAGAGACGCTACAACATCAGGATTGTTGGAGTACCGGAGGGCAACGGGGAAGGCCGTCTCTCTGAGACCATGCCGGAATTGCTGCAAAAAATACTGGGGAATGACGTCCTCTCCTCCCCTCCCGTCTGTGAGTCGGCCTACAGAGCGGGCAGGTCCACTCCTGGTGTGAACAAGGAGCCGAGGCCCATCATCGTCAAGCTGAACAGGCTTCAGCAGAGGGAACTCATCATGCGGTCGGCTCGGGCCAGAAGGGGTAATCTAAGGCTTGGCGATCACAAAGTGGCCATTTTCGAAGACTTTACACCAGAGGTTCAAGCACAGAGAGGCGAATACAAAGTGGTCCTGTCCAAGCTATGGAAACTAGGCCTGAGGCCCACGCTATTCGCTCCCGCGAAATTATCTGTGTTGGATAAGGTCGATGGTCGGCGTTCATTTTGGTCGTTGGCTAAAGCGAAGGAATATCTCGAGGGGATACCCGAGACTGTAGCTTGATAACTATATCGGGTGAGTGACTTGGCGATGTGGGCCGGAATACATTGTTAGGGCCGGCTATTCACAAACACTTGCTGTCATGCCCAGACATGCTAACTGCTAACTGCCCATCCAACTAGCGGGGCTTCCCAATGACTTCTGTTACTTGCTAAAGCTGACCTCATGGTCGTACTTGTGTATCGCCTCTTTGGAAGCTAACGAGCTAGCTGAACAATGTACATAATAGACTAACGTGCTATCCGGATTCATCACTAGCTTACGCGCTAGCCTCGGGCTAGCTAGCGGGCTGCGTCTAACGTCTGCGCTGATACATTCGAGACCCGTTAATATTTACACACTTTGGTTGTTGTTGCTGTTTAAGTGTCATCGGTTCGCACAATTCAACGGTGATCGGGTCCCTAACTAACTTCTTGTATGCTTTTATTTTTATATCCAGGTTGTTTTGAGCTTTGGGCTCCGGTAGGAGAAGATCGGTTGAATATATATATAAACAATATATGATAACAGGTTGTGTCAGGTATTGTTTATTACCATCCCCGGGTTAATGAATGTGTTTAATTCTATTCTTACAAAGGTTATGTTGAGTTATTATATAATAATGACTATTTTTTCCATTATAGTTATCTCATGTTAGGGCCAAGGCTCACGGTGGTTTTCGACCGATATCTTTATTGAAACAATATATGATAACAGGTTGTGTCAGATATTGCATTACCATCCCCGGGTTAATGAATGTGTTTAATGCTATTCTTACATAAGTTATGTTGAGTTATTATATAATAATGACTATTTTTTGCATTACAGTTATCTCATGTTAGGGCCAAGGCTCACGGTGGTTTTCGACCGATATCTTTATTGAAACAATATATGATAACAGGTTGTGTCAGGTATTGCATTACCATCCCCGGGTTAATGAATGTGTTTAATTCTATTCTTACATAGGTTATGTCATTCCAACCGTTGTGCCTGTTCAGAGGGGCTGTTTACAGGTGTGCACTTTGACCATAATCCCCCTTTTTTCCCTTTATTTTATTGTCGTTGTTTAAATGACATCTGTCTGCACAATTTACCTGTGATCCGATCCTGCCTTAGACTATATGCTGGTATGCTTTAATTTAATTTTGTTTTGAATTTTCCTTTATCCATTTGTGCTATAACATTGCGACGTTGATGCGCAGACTCGGAAATAGATGGTTGCAGGGGTGATGTTGAGTTATTATATAATAATGGCTATTTTTTCCATTATGGTTATCTCATGTTAGGGCCAAGGCTCAGGTGGTTTTCGACCGATATCTTTATTGGAATTTTATTTTTATTATTATTAATTGTGTTTATTGGACTAGTGGGGGTTTAATCAGGGGTTTATCTAGAGGGGGGTCGGAGTGGGGAGCGTCTTATTGAATCCATGACTCCAGTGGGAAATGATAGGAAGATGACCATCCTTAGTGGATGGGGCATAGGGAGGGTATTGGAGAGTGGGTATAGGAGGACTTATAATAGGACGGGTGGGTTAGGGTTTAGAGTAGAAGGAGGGGGGGTTGTAACTGGGGTGGGATTTTTATGTGTTTTATGTACTGTTGTCTTATATGTGTGTAATTGTTCCTCCTCTGAACTCCTGGGACTGACCGTCTGGGCCCGCCTGGATCAGCGCCTCTGTACTCAGCCTGGCTGCACTGGTATGTTCTCTACGCATTTAGACAAACTCGACCATGGCTAAATTGAATATTTTAATTTGGAACGCAGGAGGTCTTAACGCCCCACACAAGCGTGCCAGTGTCCTTTGGTTATTGAAGAGAAGAAATATTGACATTGCTCTCCTTAGTGAGACGCATTTATTGGTGGGTGATGTGTCAAGGCTAGCAAATCGACAATATCATGTTATCTCCTCATCCTCAGCCGATGATAAGACGAAAGGAGTCGTCATAGTTACAAGACGTAACCTTGATATCAAAGTCCTGGATGTGTGGTCGGACACGGAGGGAAGGATTACTATAGCAAAAGTTGAGTTCTCTCATAGGAAGATGGCAATAATAGCATTGTATGCCCCTAACACATTTGATTCAGCGTTCTATAATACAATCACGAAGAATATGTTGGAACTTACTGGATACACTCTCATTGTGGGTGGCGATTTTAATGCGTGCTGGGATGCGGAGATGGATAGGTCCGGATCCTCTGAAACAAGCGACCAAAAACGGTCCTCTAAGGCCCTCAGGATGTGGGCCCAGGACACTGGGCTCGCAGACCTATGGCGCTTATCCAATCCCACCCTCAAGGATTACTCTCACCTGTCTGCCAGACACAAAACCTTCTCTCGAATAGACTATGCATTCGCATCCCCTAATTTGTTTGATAGTTTCGACGTCTCATTGGTTCCCCTGGCTCTCTCGGACCACAAGGGGATTTTCCTTGTGGCAACCTTTGGCAGGCTCTCCACGAGAGCTCCCAGGTGGCGTTTTAACTCAACCTTATTAAAGAACGATGATTTCTGCTCTGAGTTCAGGAGTAAACTAGCTGAATTCTTGCAGATCAATGTTGGCACGGTCGATGACCCCAGGGTCCTATGGAACGCACTGAAAGGATTTATCAGGGGTCATGTCACACTTTTCTCCTCCAACTTACGTAAATCCCGATCAAAAAAACTAGAAGGACTGGAAACATTATAATATGCGGATCTATACGCATCTTTGCAAACTAACTATAGTGAACGACTAAACACACAACGTAAGATAGTCAAGAAGGAAATAAACTCCATACTTAAACAACAGTCTGAGTTCTTGATACATAGGACAAGGCAAAATTACTACTTTAACGGCTCCAGGCCTAGCCATCTATTGGCAATGCAAATACGTTCGAAAGATCATTTCTCGGATATCCCCTCGATCAAGACGCGACAGGGTACAATCACTACTGATTCGAAAAAGATCAACAACACTTTTAAAGAGTTTTACTCACAGTTATATAGCTCAGAGGTTAATCTCGACGACTCTAAATTTGAATCGTTCATTGGCGGGCTTGAGATACCCCACATTTCTGAGGAAGAGGCTAAGGAACTGGGGAAACCGATCACCCTTATGGAACTAAGGGAGACGATCGCTGAAATGCAGAGGGGTAAGGCACCAGGCTGGGATGGTATTCCACCCGAGGTGTATTTAGCTTTCTGTGACCAACTGGGCCCATTGATGCTCGATATGATCAATTACGCTATCGAACAGGGGGAGTTCTCAAGAGATGTCAACATGGCACTGATTTCTTTACTTCTCAAGAAGGACAAAGATCCCAATGATTGTGGTAGCTATAGGCCCTTGAGTCTTCTCTGGGCCGATTTAAAAGTGTTTTCCAAGGTGCTGGCCCGCCGCCTGCAGAGATTTATGACGGTATTGGTACACTGCGATCAAACTGGTTTTATCCCGGGGCGCCTGGCTGCAGATAATCTTAGGAGGCTGTTGCATGTAGTCGATAACAGTAAAGACAATACAGCTCCGTCCACTGTTCTGTCTTTGGATGCCATGAAGGCGTTTGACAGACTAGAATGGTCATACCTGTGGAAGGTACTTGAGGTCATGGGTCTGGGAAAGAATTTTATTCATATGATTAAAGTCCTGTATGCCTCGCCGTTGGCAATGATACTGACAGGCAAAAACTGTTCCACACTTTTCCCAGTCTCCAGATCTTCTAGACAGGGTTGTCCTCTGAGCCCGGGACTATTCGCGCTTTCCCTCGAACCATTGGCCCAATTTATTAGGCAATCAGAGGACATCGTCCCCATAATGATCAATAATACACCACACAAAATTGCTCTCTATGCGGATGACCTACTGATTTTTATGGATGACCCTTCCCGGTCGGCCACAAAATTATTGGAAATAATCGACGACTTTGGTAAATTGTCAGGCTTTAAGATTAACTGGAACAAATCAGCCTGCCTACCTCTTAATGAGCTGGCCAAGGCGGTGCGATTACCAGCTGATATCCCCATAGTGGAACATTTTAAATACTTAGGTATAGAGATATTCCCCACGCTGAGTCAAACTACTAAGTACAACTTCACGGGTACTTATGATAAAATACGCCAGGATCTAGACAGATGGTCGTCCCTTCCTAACTCCTTACAAGCCCGAGCTTCCATAATCAAAATGAACGTTCTGCCTAGGATAAATTTTGTTAGCTCAATGCTCCCCCTGCCCCCTCCAATAGACCACTGGCGCAAGGTACAATTGATGGTATCTAAGTTTATCTGGAATAACAAACGCCCGAGAATCAAAAGAGCTACTACTCAACGTAGGAAACAAGATGGGGGCCTCGCAATCCCTGATTTTAAGCTTTATTTCTGGTCCTTCTCACTGAGACCTCTGATGTGCTGGCTAGACCCTGTAGATGCTGTATCTTGGCGCTCCTTAGAAGCGGCGGCGGTCTCACTGCTAAGATTGCAGGATGTGGTGTACTCCACTGTCTCTATTTCGAAATGCCGGCTGAGGTATGGACCGATCATAACTCACGTGATCCAAACGTGGCGTAATGTACAGAGGTCGTGTGGGGTTAAATGCCCATGGCACCTGGACTCTCCGATTTTTAATAACCAGCAATTACTTGTTGGGCACAAGCCGGTTAATATTCCTCAATGGCAAAGGAGGGGGGTGCATACTTTGGAGGATATTTATGATAAGAACGGCCTCCGTGCGTTTCAGGACTTAAGAGAATTTTATGATCTTCCCGGCGAGTCCTTTTTTCTTTATCTTCAACTAAGGTCAGCACTGAGGGCGCATGGCGTGCCGTGGGCTCAAGCTTTGCACCCACACCCCTTCCTCAGGCTCATAGTGGACAGGACGACCTCCAGAGGGTTTGTCTCAGACTTTTATATGCTCTTAATTCAATCCACGTATAGAAATCTATCATTGGATACAATCTGGCGTCACCAGCAAATTAATTTTAATTATATTCATAGGACCTATCTTACACCTAGGAAGCTATTTGCTATGGGACTGATAACCGACTCTCGGTGCACTTTGTGCTCTCAAAAGGCCACTGGCACTTATATGCATATGTATTGGGATTGCCCACCAGTGGCCCACTTCTGGAGGTCAATAACGGACAAACTTTCAGATCTGTGTGGCTTAACTATCCCATTCACAGCTGTTACGCTACTCCTGAACGATATAACGACACTACCTGCGTCCGTTCAACTAAAAAGGGTTGTCCTAGCGGGTGTCACAGCAGCGAAGAAGCTAATAGCAATGAGATGGAAGGAGCCTGAGAAGCTTACAGTGATTAACTGGTCCCTAACACTATTGGATGTGATTTATCTGGAGATATCCACGGCGCGGGTGATTGGGGTGGGACAGGCAGGTATTGACCTGTGGTTTGCAGCAGCCGAAAAGGTCAGGACCGCCGTGTGCGGCTGAGCGGGGTTGAGGTGCGTGTTCGGGTGAGTCCGGCGGTCTCTTGGGAGGGGGAGGAGGAAATGTTTTGTCTGTCTTGTCTTTTGTCTTGTCATCTTGAGTTTAGCTGGGGATATTATGGGGGGGCAGCTATTTAACTATTTCTTCACTGTTTGGCCACTTTTACACGGTCTCTGTGAGTCTATGGAACACCTACAGGTTTTTGTTTTTTCATGAAGGTTCATTGCTCTGTTTTCGGGTCGTGTTCTCAAAAAATGGTCCTTGTGGTGGATTGGAGATGTACGTTTTATTAATATAGGGTCACACGGCCGGGAATCGGGGCTGAACACTGGGAAAGACCATTTATTAGATAGTACCCCTTGGAATTAAATTTAGAAGGTTGAACTCTGTTTTCTTTTCTCTTTGTCTGTATAAATTGTTAGTCTGTATTATTATTGTTTTTGTTATTTTCTTGTGAAGTTCTATGTATTGTGATTGTGGTTAATGTGTTGTCTTGTTTCATGTGAATAATAATAAAAATAATTGATCAAAAAAAAAAGTATATTAGGACAAGTAAGGTTAGTTAGGGTTAGATTTTTTTTATTGACATTTTTTTTTCATTTCAGATTATTTTATTTATTTAACCTTTATTTACCCAGGGTAGGTTTGCTGAGCACGGAAGCTCTTTTTCAGCTACACCCTGCTTCACATTCACACAGTTCCATTCACACCGTTCCATTCACACCTGGGAGCTGCCCAGTACAGCCACAGTCTGACACCATTGGCCACTGAGCAACTCCACTGGAGCAGTTGGGGGTTTAGTGCCTTGCTCAATGGCACTTCAGCGGTTGGTGTTAAGGGTATGGGAGAGAGTTATTCATTCAATTCCCCAGCCCAGATTTTTCCTGCCGGTCCAGGGGATCGAACCTGCGACTGTCCGGTGACAAACCCGCTTCTCTAACCTTTAGGCCACCACTGCCCTGGTTGAAGAAGTGCGTCTTTAGTCGACGGCGAAAGATTGGACGGGTTTCGGCTGTCCTAACTATGGTGGGCAGTTCATTCCACCATTGTGGGGCAAGGATTGAGAAAAGGCGGCTTCTCCTTGATGACCCTCCCGGAGCTCGGATAGGAGTGGGTCTGAGGGTGTGTAGTTAGAGACCATTGACCGGAGGTAAGCGGGAGCGGTTCCCTTTGCCGCACGGTATACCAGGTCGAGGGCCTTGAAGCGGTTTCGTGCAGCAATGGGGAGCCAGTGCAGGTCCCTAAGAAGTGTGGTGACATGGGCTGACTTCGGTAGGTTTGAGATCAAGCGGCCGCTGCGTTCTGAATGAGTTGAAGAGGCTTGGTGGCAGTGGTCGGAAGGCCAGCAAGCAGTGCATTGCAGTAGTCGAGGTGGGAGATGACTGTTGATTGGACAAGGAGTTGGGTGGCTTCTTTTGTCAGGAAGGGGCGGATCCTTCTGACATTGCTCGGGAGGAATCTGCAGGTTCTGGTTGTCGCTGTGATGTGAGCGGAGAAGTTCAACTGGTCGTCGAGGACAACACCAAGGTTCTTGGCGGTTGGTGACGCGGTCACAGCTGCATTCTCGACTGTGATGGAAAGGTTGGTCAGGGGGGAGGATTTGGCCGGCAGGTGGAGCAATTCTGTTTTGCTTAGGTTCAGTTTGAGGTGGTTGGTCGTCATCCAGGCAAAGATGTCGGACAGACAGGCCGAGATCCGCTCAGAGACGTGGATATCTGAGGGAGGGAAGGAGAGGAAGAGTTGAGTATCATCGGCATAGCAATGATACGAGAAGGCATGAGACGTGATAATGTTACCCAGTGATTTAGTGTAGAGGGAGAAGAGAAGGGGTCCTAGGACCGAGCCCTGGGGGACACCCGTCCACAGGGGGCGGGTGGCCGACAGGGTCCCTCTCCATGACACTTGGTAGGAGCGGTCATTGAGGTATGATGTCAGCCATGTCAGCATAGAGCCAGCCACTCCCATTCCTGCGAGGGCCGCGAGGAGGATCTGATGGTTGACTGTGTCGAAGGCTGCAGATAGATCTAGGTCCGGAGAATCGGGACAGAGGAGAGGCCTTTCGCTTTTGCTAAGTGAAGTGCCTCTGTGACCACAATGAGGGCCGTTTCTGTGGAGTGGCCAGTCCTGAAGCCTGACTGATTAGGGTCTAGGAGGTCATTCTGTAAGAGATAAGCAGTAAGTTGGTTGGATACATTACGTTCAAGCGTTTTAGAAAGGAAGGAGAGAAGAGACAGGACGATAGTTGCCTATGATGCCGTATGACGGTGGGGTTCATAATAATAATAATAATAATTCATTTAATTTATATAGCGCTTCTCAATAACCCGAAGTCGCTGACAGTAGTCGGGAGCAGGGGTACAAACAAAGAGGCGAAAGCAATCATGTTTTTTTTTTATGAGCGGTGTGACTCTGGCTTGTTTTAGGGAGGTGGGGACCACCCCCGAGTTGAGGGAGGAGTTGATGGTTGCAGTTAGGAATGGGAGGATGTCTGGTGCTATGGTCTGGAGGAGTGGGGAGGGTAACTGATCCAGCTGGCATGTAGTCGGACGGTTCGACGTCACCAGTGTCAGGGTCTCAGCTTCTGTAATGGGAGAGAAAGATGACAGAGTGAAGGATGAGGTTTTCGATTCAGTATTTGGAATGGGCGTGGGTTGGGAGAAGGAGTTGCGAATGTTCTCCACTTTTTCCTCAAAGAAGATCACAAAGTCTACGGCAGAGAGAGATGAGGGTGGAGGGGGTGGGGGGGAGTGAGGAGGGAGGACATGGTAGCATGCAGTTTGCAAAGGGTCTTGGCAGAGGCCTCAACCCTATGGAGAAAGAAAGAAGCTTTGGCAGTAGTAATGGTTTTGGAGAATGTTAACAGGAGGTTGTGATATGTGGCGATGTCAGCAGTGAGGCGTGACTTTCTATACTTCCTCTCAGCCGCTCTCAGGACCTGTCTTTGTTCTCTCACTGCATCCGTCAGCCATGGACTGGGTGGGGAATGGTGGGCAGGTTTCTCAATGAGGGGACAGAGCAGAGTCGAAGGAGGTGAGAGGGCTGAGATGAGGGTGGAGGTTACTGTATCTGGGGGAGAGCAGAGAAGGTGTCACTCAAGCTGCTTCTATAGAAAGAAAAAAAAATATTTGCAATTAATCAATCAATCAATCAATTCGCGCGATTTTTATTTTGTTCCACAATTACTCATGACCCATCAATTACATCATCCAACATTGTTTAACACTTTGCATGCCACGCCCGAGATTTCTCGGGTTTACCCCCCGCCGGTTGAATGCCCACTCACGAGAATTCTCATATTTTTTGTTTACATTTTTTTTTAGCGATCTGAAATCATATTTCATCAACCAAGTCTACCGTTGGAAATTCAACTACCTCAGGCGCTCAGATGTGAAAAAAGCTCCCACTATCGTCTCCCAGGTGGTAATTCACCCTTTTGGATTGAACTCAATGGAAATGAATGAGAAAAAAAAACCTGCACTCCACATTTTACTTCTCACTCACGCAGGCATCTACCAGCTTCATGTTGGACTCTCGGAGCCGCGGGGAATATGTGTTTTACTGTATACACGGTGAATCAATAAAAAGATAGATTTTTTCGAATGGCGATCAGGAATTGGAATAATCCATTTGGATACCATCTGATCTCAGGTAAGGAATCTATGTTACAAGTCTAAGGATAATCAGACTCGTTTTCACGGATATATAAGCTTTTATGTGATTATGTGATATGGCTGTTTGACTATGCGCGCCGTCAGGAAATAGGAGAAGCGATTTTCAGCGCGCGCCACGAGCGTGCATGCGTACACATATACTATCGATAATCTAGCGTTTATTTGAAAACGATTCATAAATAGGCCGAACAATGACAACGTTCTAGAATATTCCAGTAAAAGGCGATTATCATGGAAACCTCTTTTTTCTCCGTGAAAACGAGGGGTTTTCTAAATGCTATGAAACGGAAATTAACCGATAAAAAAACAATCTGCTTCGACAATGTTGACTGGAAATAGGTCATTGATAATGCGACGGGCAGATTAGACACATAGCCATAATTTAAAACATAGATTGGGTGATATTAACGTTAACATTGAAGTGGCCTTGGGCATTCAAGGGACTAATAAGAAATTAAACTTGGGCAGTCAAACTGACAAAGACATTCGCCGTGACAGAATCGTTTTCCATTTAGTCGTTATGACGCTATCAACATATCCATTCAGTCCATGTTCACTTAAAACAGCGCACCTCCCAGCTGCTTCTATAGAAAGAATTAATTTTTTTGTTGCAATTAATCAATCAATCAATCAATTCGCGCGATTTTTATTTTGTTCCACAATGACTCATGACCCATCAATTACATCATCCAACATTGTTTAAGCAACTAAGACATTCACCGTGACAGAATCGTTTTCCATTTAGTCGTTATGACGCTATCAACATATCCATTCGTAAAGATTATTGTCCGCCATCTTGTTTTTTTCTAAAAAGTCGCACGCGGAGTGATAGTAATTCGGTTGTGGGCGGGTCCTGGGACCAAGAGCGTGGGATTATGAAAAATAACTACGTGTAAGTTGACTGTTTCAGCCAATCAGAATCGAGAAATTTGCATGCCGTATAAGTAAGGGATAACGAGGTCATTGTCGCAAAATAATTGACCGACACGGAGTTTAAAATACTGAGGCGCAGCGCCGAGGTGTTTTAAACATCAGTGAAGGTCAATTATTTTGCGACAATGATCGAGTATAGCTATACATTATCCCGCTTATTACATGGCAAACTTACTAACAATATACCTAATTCATTTTACATCGACAAGATGAGATCAAATGCAGACGCAGTTCTGTTCTGGCTCCGCTGTCATCGTCACACACACTCCGCTGTCAGTGCAGCCAGCAGGTGTGTCTGATTGGCTGCACTGATGCAGTGTGTCAGTGGCCTTGATTGCGAACACAGCTGCGCACAGTGGTCATTATTGTTCCACAGAAGTCCGTTATCGAGTAATATCGGACCTCTGACGAGCGCTATTGACCAATCACAAGCAAGCATTTCGGCGAATGTGAAAACGCCATGTAATAATGGGGGTTAGCCAGGTCTCAGTTAGAGCCAGGAGCTGTAGGCAGGGGTGTAGTTCCAGATTCTGGGCCCCATGAAAGAATGTATTTGTAGGCCCCCAGTGAATGCGAGCGCGCGTAAGCGCGCGAGCGGGAATTTTTTTGGCAATTTTTTTATTGATGAAAACGCATAATATGGTTTTCACCTATACATTCGGATCAGCAGTTCAGCACCTGCATTGTTGGTGGGTGAGCCTAGTAAAGGATGTCGCATTGCGTTCATCTTCAATGAATGGACCAATGCAATAGTCTACCAAAGCCCCCCCTCTCTCTCTATATATCTCACACACACACACACACACACGCACACTTCAGAAAGAAACATAGTATCAATGAGAGCATCAATAATACACCTGAGTGATGTCTAGTATAAAAATAAAAAAAAAAAAAAAAAAAATTGGGCCCCCCCCCCAGTGCTGGGCCCTTGGAATCATCCTAAACTACCCCCCCCCCCAGCTACGCCCCTGGCTGTAGGTTATGACATACCTGCATATAATCCTTTTTACATATCTGTAGATACTATATCTATACATATACCCTTACCTACTCTTACTAGTTACGCTGCTGTCCAGTATGACTTACTACCTGTACCTTACCCTGTATAACTGTCATTTAATACTACAACTCTCTGCATATCTGAGTATTCTGTCTTTACCCAACAGCGCCCTCAAGAGGACATAGTGAACCATGCAACCTTGATGAAAACACTGAAGAACTTTCAGGGAAACTCTTCACCACAGCCCCCTCACAAGAGCCTCCGAGGACAGCAAGCTTGATAGCAGCCTCCACCCAAACCGTTCCAAATTAGAACTGAATAGAAGGCCTTGATGTAGAAAAGCATAGCATACAATATGCCTAGCCAACGTTGAAATACAGTAAAATGCTGAAAAGCAAAGAACCTGCTATTTAGTTGTACTTTAGTTTGTACTTTAGTTTGTATATTGTATATTTTGTATAGTGTTTGGTCTTTATTCTTTTTTTTACTGTATGAAGCACAATCTCAGGGGGCTCATACGGAACCAAACATTTCACTGCAATGTACATTATTATGTGATAAAAAAAACTTGATTTATTTAAATTTAAATGGAAAGACGTCTGTGTATTTTCTATAGCCTGTTGGTGGATATAATTGCCATTGAGCATAATTAGCCATATACGTGCTTATTAAAATCTACAGTATTATTACCTCCTACATGCAAGCGGCAGCTTTCTCGTTTAATTCCTTTTGTGTCTATGCTTGAAGCCCCCCCCACATCTCACTCACACGCACACACACACTGTCTGTCCATTAAAACAATTTCTATGGCAACGTTGTCATAGTGAGCTTGACAAAAACAATCTCAGTGCCCATGTGATGTTTTAGGGAGCAGCTGCACAACAGAACAGGTCGGAGATTTTAATTGTTAATAAAGTAGACTATCATTCTTATGACAAAGAGTTTATGGCATATGATTGATTGATTGATTGAAAAGTGTATTAACAGATTGCAGAATGGGTACAGTACAGTACAGCTCAATACATACAATTGTTAAGGGGATGCAGACCAGAGAGACTTTCGTCTTGTTTACATCAGGGTCCCCCATTTTCAATTCATCATAACATAATATGACACACACGACATACAGATAGACAGTACTGCTACATCTATACATTTATGACATACCAGATTTGCAAATACATTGTTTGTGATACAAAAAGTGTCCAGAAAAAGAGGGTATATACATTTGATGTAGAAACTGTACATTGGAGGAGGTTGGGTAGGTGGGGTGGGGTTGGGTGGGTGGGTGGGGGGGGGTGGGGGCTGTACATTGGAGGTGGGGGGGGGGGGGGTTGGGTAGGGGGGGGGGGGCACTGTACACTGTACATTGGAATACTGACAAAGCCATACTTGGTCATTTACTGTACAACTGGGTTAGGACATTTGTAGGGGCCAGTTTCGAATTGCAGTCTCCCGTAGGTGTTCTTTGAGAGTGTTTTTGAAAGTGGGTAGTGATTCACATTCCTTTACAGCTTTGGGTAGGGCGTTCCACATTGATGTGGCATAATTGCGAAACGTGTTTAGTCCCTTGTTTGAGCCGAATCTGGGTTTAACATGATTTGTGGAGCTCCCTCTGGTGTTGTGATCGTGGTAATCACTGACCTTTGGGAAGTATTTTGACATGTACATGGGTACCTTGGTCGTGTAGTGTATCTTGTAGACCAGGCCCATTGCAAGTTGCTGTACTCTGTCGTCTACTTTAAGCCATCCTAGGTTGTCAAAGTGGGCAGGGGTGAGGTGGGTTCTAGGAGTCAGGTCAAGCAGTAGTCTGACTAGTTTGTTTTGAGATGTTTGTAATTTGGTTTTTAGTGCCTTTGAGGTGCTTTGGTACCATGAGGTGCAAGCATAGTTGTAGTACACTTGAATGAGTGCTCACTGCCAGAGTCTTCAGGGTATTCTTGTTTACCAGAAAGGAGATCCGGTACAACAAGAATAGAGTTCGTTGGTTGACTTTTTTTTTATTACATTGGATGCCATTTTGTCACAGGAAAGATTAGCCTCTAGGATAGAACCCAGCTAGGTAGGTAATTTCATGTTCTAGTTGTGACAATATTGTCACCTACTGTAACTGAGAAGCTTGTTATTTGAACCGAAGAGAATGGACTCTGTTTTGCCCATGTGTAGGCCTAATGATAGTTTGTTGTTGGCGAGCCATATATGCAGATTTTGCCTAGTTCCGAGCTGAGGGTTTTTTCAACCTGTAACTTGTTCTTGTCAGAGAGACCAGCAGGGCTGAGTCGTCCGCAAACAGGAACAAGTTGCAGTCACTGTCACAAGCTGACGACATGATGTAATTTGCATAAATTAGGTTGGGTTTGGAGGTACTTATTTCCTCCGACCAGGCGATCACCTGCTATATATCCCATATCCATATTGTACGGGCATGGCGCATTTGGCGCTTGACAAGTTAACTGTATCAATCAATCAACCAGCTGCTACTATATAGAATAATATAATATGTGTATTTGTTGGCAACAATCTCACTTTATCTGCAGGGGGCTAAATAAAAGAGGCATTGCCCATGTCCACCAACGCCTTTGTCAGAGTGCACTCCAGGCGAGCATTTCCACATTCTGAAGTCTACAGATTTTGGTCAGACACTTGCGCTGTACTTGAGTTGAATCTAACGAGCAATATTCTACTGATGCGTCAATGCAATGCTAAGTGATTAAATGCATGTGATCATTCAAACATTGTAAACATCTAAATTCTGCTCACAATCATGAAAGATCGCTACCAAACAGTAAGTTATGCCAAACAATTAGCTAGTTCCAGGTGTTAGACTATAATTCTCGAAGTCAACTTCCTGTCTGTTGTTGCTACGCAACTGCGGCGTGGGGGAAACACGCCCCATCCGGTTACATTGTGAACGCTTCATTTAGTGCAGAAATGGATCGGAAAAGCGGCAAATTATACACAATCGAGGGTAATTTTCTTCAGTGCATCGCCAAATAGCTGCTGTGTTACGTTTTGTACTAATAACAAAAACAGAAATCCAAATCGCAAGTTTTATACCATCAGTCACGGAGGAAAAAGGAGTAGCCTCCAGCTGCATCCGCGTTATTTTTTTTCGTAGCTGCATTTCTGGCAAGACTCTCTCTGATTGGCCGACGCCTGTTTCTACACTGGTGGAAATGAAGCAGTGAGCAATGTGATCCTAGTTTGTTTGTTGTGTACCTTGTGTAAGACAGGGTTCTATAATCAAATGTGAAATCTATCTTATTTGTCTGAAAAATCAAATATAATATCCCTGTTTTCAACATGGGCGCCGCCATTTTGTTGCTGACGTCATGGCTGACGTCATGGAGCTTGTTTGGTGTATACACTGCTGGTTAGTTGCTTATAGTGAATGGGTCAGTCGGTAAATAAAATGTTGCCTACAAAACAACGGGCCCGCGGTGGTTCTGTTTGTATTGCTCCTGGCTGTTCAAACTAATTTTACCATGTGAGAGAGAGGAAAGTTGGTTAATTTCCACAAACTACCAGTGAAAAAAACAGTGTTGTTGGCATGTTGGCTCAGGCTGGCTGCACTCAGGCGGCGTGATCAGCCTGTTGGACAGGGAATGAAGATCCCCAGAGAACACTTCATTGCCTCGGATTATGTTGTTGGGGGTGGAAGGTTTGTCCAGAAGACCACTAATCAGCTGAAGCCTGATGCGGTTCCCTCGGTCTTCGACAGACAGACCGGCGTTAGCTCTCGGGAGCGATCGCTAGCTAGTTGGCACCAGCCGGGGACCGGCGTTAGCTCTCGGGAGCGATCGCTAGCTAGTTAGCACCAGCCGGGGACCGGCGTTAGCAACCGGGAGCGTCGCGGAGCATTCAGCCTGCTGGCTACCTAGATCCACTTCAACCAGCCGAGCGTCGGGAGCTCCAGCAGCTTGTCGATGTGCTAATAGCCTGGAGCCAGCTACCGTTAGCTTGCAGAGGCTCCAGCACACCGACAAGCTGTGTAGCCAGCTACCGTTAGCTTGCAGAGGCTATTAGCACACCGACAAGCTGTGTAGCCAGCAGGCTGAATGCTCCGCGACGCTCCCGGTTGCTAACGCCGGTCTGTCTGTCGAAGACCGAGGGAACCGCATCAGGCTTCAGCTGATTAGTGGTCTTCTGGACAAACCTTCCACCCCCGACAACATAATCCGAGGCAATGAAGTGTTCTCTGGGGATCTTCATTCCCTGTCCAACAGGCTGATCACGCCGCCTGAGTGCAGCCAGCCTGAGCCAACATGCCAACAACACTGTTTTTTTCACTGGTAGTTTGTGGAAATTAACCAACTTTCCTCTCTCTCACATGGTAAAATTAGTTTGAACAGCCAGGAGCAATACAAACAGAACCACCGCGGTCCCGTTGTTTTGTAGGCAACATTTTATTTACCGACTGACCCATTCACTATAGGCAACTAACCAGCAGTGTATACACCAAACAAGCTCCATGACGTCAGCAACAAAATGGCCGCGCCCATAATGCTAAATGCTTCAGAAATGCACACAACAAATCGTTTTTTCTTAGAAACTGCTTATTTTTATAACGTGATTTCTTCTGTGGCTTATCTAAATACTAATGTGATGCTATGAATATGTATTTATCGCACTGCTTCATTTCCACTTTAAGCTTAGGCACTCTTTCGAAGTTGGTTAAGGTTAATATAATAATGCAGGACCTCTTTAGGGGCGTCTTTATTCGGCATGCAACGAACTGGACATGCAATTGGAGCGGCACACACACACCGGGATACACACACACACACATGCATTGTCTTTCCTCAGTCGCCGATGCGATTGAGTCTCTGCGCTTGACCCATCCCGTCGTCCTTCCCCCCATGGGCAGCCGGGAGCAGATAGGGCGTCAACGTGAGCCGCGCCCCGGGGACCAATCCAAGTGCTCCTGTCCGTCTTCGTCAAGGACACCACAGCGTTAGCGATCTGTTGTTGTGCATGTTTTTCCATTGGGTTTTAATTAGATTGGGTTAGAGTTTGTCTTAGAGCGTGACGGCAAGTTCTTTCGATGGTTAAGCTTAGGCACTCTTTCGAAGTTGGTTAAGGTTAGAGTTTGTCTTAGAGCATGGCGATAGAATGCCAGGTAGCGTGAATGCCACCTACAACGTAACTGTACAGAACTGCGTTTCCGCAGTTGCTCTGATTGGCCACTGACCCCACGTGACCCTACCCTATTACACGCCCCCTTATCGACACGTGTTATGCGACGCTGCACAGCTCTTTCGCTCGCAAACGCCACGCTGCAATAGTCTCGCGTCTATCTGCTAACGTATTTATAATATTGGAACCGCCGCGCTGTGAAGAACCTCTACTGTCTTTAACTATGAACAAACATAACACTCTAACTTACCATCTTTAGATAATAAAGTACTCAACCTCTACTGTCTAAAAATTGTAAAGTCAATTAACGAGTGATGGCTGTTTGTTGTGGAGGGCGCGGTGGCAGACTTTGTCCGATACAGAATGCAGGAAATTAAGTCTACGTAACAAAATAAATCCTTTGTACTGGGCAGCTCCTAGTAGTCAACAGGGTCAGACTGGTTGTACTGGGCAGCTCTTAGTGGTCAACAATGTCAGACTGGTTGCACTGGGCAGCTCCTAGTGGTCAACAGTGTTAGACTGGTTGTACTGGGCAGCTTCTAGTGGTCAATAGTATCAGACTGGTTGCACTGGGCAGCTCCTAGTGGTCAACAGTGTCAGACTGTGGTTGTACTGGGCAGCTCCTAGTGGTCAATAGTATCAGACTGGTTGTACTGGGCAGCTTCTAGTGGTCAATAGTATCAGACTGGTTGTACTGGGCAGCTCCTAGTGGTCAATAGTGTCAGACTGTAGTTGTACTGGGCAGCTCCTAGTGGTCAACATTGAGTGGCTGAATGATCTATAGCACATGTAAGTCCAAACCTAAGAAAACTCCCTTTCAGTGTCTCTTTTGACATGATTCTTGTACCGGATCTCCTCTCTGGTAAACAAGAATACCCTGAAGACTCTGGCAGGAGCACTCATTCAAGGGTACTATGACTATGCTTGCACCTCATGGTACCAAAGCACCTCAAAGGCGCTAAAAACAAAATACTCCTATACTTCCTGAGTAACTTGCCCAACACTGCTTAATGGTTGTTTAAATATTTTACATGGGGCACACGAGGATTTCTTTTGTTACATAGACTTAATTTCCTGCATTCTGTATCGGACAAAGTCTGCCACCGCGCCCTCTACAACAAACAGCCATCAGTCGTTAATTGACGTTACAATTTTTAGACAGTAGAGGTTGAGTACTTTATTATCTAAAGATGGTAAGTTAGAGTGTTGTGTTTGTTCATAGTTAAAGACAGTAGAGGTTCTTCACAGCGCGGCGTTTCCAATATTATAAATACGTTAGCAGATAGACGCGAGACTATTGCAGCGCGGCGTTATCGTTAATGTTGTTATTGATTGATTTATGAGTCGGCATTTAATACAGAGGTGCTTCACAGCGCGGCGTTTCCAATATTATAAATACGAAAACAGCTGTTCTGTGAGCGAAAGAGCTGTGCAGCGTCGCATAACACGCGTCGATAAGGGGGCGTGTAATAGGGTAGGGTCACGTGGGGTCAGTGGCCAATCAGAGCAACTGCGGAAACGCAGTTCTGTACAGTTACGTTGTAGGTGGCATTCACCATAGATATATATCTATGGCATTCACGCCATAGATATCTATATAGAACACTAAAAGATAGCTTAAGGCGGAGTCACCAGCGTCACTGAACCGCCGCCATCTTGCTCGAGTCAGCCTTGAGTGAGGGTGAGTGATCTGCACAGACAAAAATACTCATAACTTGCTGAAATATTGACGGATTTACAAACAGGTTGGTTTATTACAAGCATTATTAACGTGGCTATGATTCAATCGGTTTGTAAAAAAATAAATAAAAAAAAACTGCCTTTAAGTAAAAAAAGTAGACATGAATGTTATCAGTAGCTGAGCTGCCTCGAGCAAGATGGCCGCCCTACGACGACGTCGCTCTACATTGGCCGGCAGCACGGGTAAGCTATCTAATGTTCTATATAGATATCTATGATTCACGCCGCCAGGTAGTTTGCAGGCTGTTTGACGCAGAAATGGGCAAAGACACAGCTGCGTCTCTACTTTTCGTAGCTCCATTTCTGCAGACCCCTCTCTGATTGGTTGAGCCCATTTCTGCAGACCCCTCTCTGATTGGCCGAGCGCGCGCATGCGCATGAGCCGCGACAAGCGCCTCTAGCCAGGAAGCGTGTACCACTTCCGCAACGGATTTGATTTCCGGGGTTGGCCTGATTGGCCACTAAGCCCACGTGACCCTACGCTAGCACGCCCCCCTTACCCCGCTTACGCCTGAGAGTCACACACCAGCTAGCGGCAGCCAGAGAGCCTTGCTACTACTAGCCGAGTGATGAATGAAGCTCTATCTGTTTCACCTAACAGCACTATTGCTCCGTGATCATAGCCATCCATCTCTAAAGCTAACCACTATTTGTAAAAGCCACAACCACGTTACCATATGTAATAATGTAAATCATTGTGTCGTTGTACATATTGTGTACACCGTTAGAAGCTAACGCAGCTTAGCCTGGTAGCTATTGTTGTGCTAACAACATCCCGATACCCAGCTTGTTAGCCAGCATGAATGCCTGATGTAGAAGGCATAGACGCAGGTCGCTTGTTGGCCGGCATGAGTGCCCGATTTGGGGTGGTTCTCTCCTCTTTGTGTGCCTTTGTCCTTGCGGGTGTTCTGCCGGGGGAGCTTGTGGACGCGACAATAGTGGTGGTTGTAGGGTGTTTGAGCTTGTAGCCTAGTTAGCTCGCAGCTATCGTTAGCTTCTAACGCAACGGTGTATACACAATATGTACAACGACACAATGATCAAACACCTTATAAATACTATTGTCCTGTCTATAAGTTCCCTGGCAGAATACTTGTGAGGACAAGGGTATACAAGGAGGAGAGAACCATTTTAAATCGGGTATTCATGCTGGCTAACAAGCTGGGTAGCTATGAGCTAACTAGCGCTACAAGCTCAAACACCCTACAACCACCACTATTGTCGCGTCCACAAGCTCCCCCGGCAAAACACCCGCAAGGACAAAGGCACACAAAGAGGAGAGAACCACCCCAAATCGGGCACTCATGCCGGCCAACAAGCGACCTACGTCTATGCCTTCTACATCGGGCATTCATGCTGGCTAACAAGCTGGGTATCGGGATGTTGTTAGCACAACAATAGCTACCAGGCTAAGCTGCGTTAGCTTCTAACGGTGTACACAATATGTACAACGACACAATGATTTACATTATTACATATGGTAACGTGGTTGTGGCTTTTACAAATAGTGGTTAGCTTTAGCGATGGATGGCTATGATCACGGAGCAATAGTGCTGTTAGGTGAAACAGATAGAGCTTCTTTCATAACTCGGCTAGTAGTAGCAAGGCTCTCTGGAGTGGCTGCCGTTAGCTGGTGTGTGACTCTCAGGCGTAAGCGGAGTAAGGGGGGCGTGCTAGTGTAGGGTCACGTGGGCTTAGTGGCCAATCAGGCCAACCCCGGAAATCAAATCCGTTGCGGAAGTGGTACACGCAGCCAGGAATCGAAACTCTGTTAAGCTCCAGAGAGAGAAGTCTCTGTGATACTTTCTGAATATGATTTGGGAACATCAAATGGGCAGGGTTATAATAGAAGAAAGACAGTGTAAACAATATAATTAACTCTGAATATAATAATGAGGAAAAATAAACAGGATACACAACAAGGTGCATGATGAGATGAGGTTATATGTAGAACATGGTACAGTTACAGTAAGTGGGGAGTGCGTCATGGTACAGTTACAGTAAGTGGGGAGTGTAAACACTAAACAGTGATTCAAACCCCCTCAATGTACAGTTTCTGACAGCTGGGCTGTGTTGAACTTGTCACGTGAAATAACGTTATGTGAATAAACCGCGAAATAACATAACGTTATGTTATATAAATGTTATATAACATTACAATGTACAGTTTCTGACAGCTGGCTGTGTTGTGAAATGTGCATAACGTTATGAATAAACCGCGAAATAACGTTATACGCGAATCTGGTAGTACATTTCTTTTTATCTTCTTGATATGATAACATTACATCCGCCTTTTGCCATCAGAGAGGGGCTTCGCTCAACCAATCAGAGAGGGGCTTCGCTCAACCAATCAGAGAGGGGTCTGCAGAAATGGGCTCAACCAATCAGAGAGGGGTCTGCAGAAATGGAGCTACGAAAAGTAGAGACGCGACACAGCTCGTCACGCGATTGGGCAAACGCGTCAGTGGCCAATCAGGGAGCGTCAGTCAGTGGCCAATCAGACCTGCCAGAAATGCGGCTACGAAAAAAAAGAACGCTCTGCATCCCCGGAGAATCCGCTCACTGGCAACTTCCGCCAGCCACAGGACGCGCCGCCTGTATACTTTCCGCAGCCGCATTTCTGACAGACGCTCTCTGATTGGCCGACGTCAGTTTCTACACTGGTTAAGCTTAGACAATCTTCGAAGTTGGTTATGGTTAGGCAAGTTCTTTCGACGGTTAAGCTTAGGCACTCTTTCGAAGTTGGTTAAGGTTAGAGTTTGTCTTAGAGCATGGCGATAGAACGCCAGGTAGTTTGCAGGCTGTTTGACGTGGAAATGGGCAAAGACACAGCTCGTCACGCTATTGGGCGCACATGTCACATGACCAGAAACGTCTGCCAGAAATGCGGCTACGGAAAGTATAGACGCGGACGCGCCTGCCAGCCACAGGACGCGCGCTGATTCGCGGAAAGTACGGACGTTTCTCGCAGTACGTCTGGCGTAAAACTACGGACGTTTCTCTACGTTAGCGAACGTTAATTGAACGTCAAAAGCAGACGCAGTTAGTTAGCACGCAGTTCGTTAGCAAACAACTTTAACAAAGATGGAGAAATGCAATTACAAGGTAAGCCTTATTATTACCTTGTATTAATTTATAACATAAGATAAGATATTCCTTTATTAGCCTTATTATATTACCTTGTATTCATTTATAAGATAAGATAAATTCAGCAGCATGGGGAGGGGGGAGGGGAGGTACAGGTAGTAGAAGACATACAGGTACAGGTCTGCGGACAGTCTCTGGTTGCCTACAAGCCACACCGGTAAACCTGCCCGTACTCGCTGGTATTGCCCCGGCTACCATCAGACGAGAAGCAGCCACACTGGCCCTTTCCCGCAAGGCACAGATCAGTGCATCCCACCTCCTTCACAATACCACCACAGAGACACCACAACGTGTGCGCCCCAAAGTCACGGCGCCACTTTTCCATGCAACTCCACACAACACCATCTGACACTTCCAAGGCCTCCTGGGTCAGGATGAGATGGAGGGACGAGTGGAGGTCAGCAGAACCATCCAGGTTGCACCTCTACATCAATGAACCTCTGGACGTCCCTGGTCAGGACTTGCCCCGGAAGCAGTGGACAACCCTCAACCCTCAACCGCCTAGATACCAAGAATATGCAAATAGCCCTTGTAGAAGTGGAGCAATATTCCATTTACCTAGGTATACATTTTATGCAGATTTTCACCTGGGGTGGAACAGGTTAACTCTGGACATGTGCAGACACCACAACGTGTGCGCCTAAAGTCACGGCGCCCCTTTTCCATGCAAGCCTACAGGCTACTCCACACAACACCATCTGACACTTCCAAGGCCTCCTGGGTCAGGATGAGATGGAGGGACCAGTGGAGGTCAGCAGAACCATCCAGGTTGCACCTCTACATCAATGAACCTCTGGACGTCCCTGGTCAGGACTTGCCCCGGAAGCAGTGGACAACCCTCAACCGCCTAAGGACCGGCGTCAGACGCTACAGCGCCTCAATGAAGAGGTGGGGCCTTAAGGACAGTGCCTCATGTGAGTGTGGAGCCCCTGCACAGACTGTGGAACATATCATCACCAGTTGCCCCAAACACCGGCCACCATATGGAGAACGCGGTCTGATGGAACTGGACGATGAAACGTTGGCCTGGCTTACCTCAACGGAGCTGCAGGTCTAAAGACACACGCCAGAAGAAGAAGGTACAGGTCACATAATTATAGTACAGTGGAGAAGTAAAAATAGAATAAAAAGGCAGTGTAAACAATATACACTATTATTAAAACCTGTTCCACTCGACGGGGGCGGTACCGACCCCTTTTGACCTTATTATCATATAGGCATATTTTTATGAAGATGAAAATAATTTGTGATTTTAAAATCAACCGTTTTCAAGTAGAAACATCACTACTATGTCACAAATACATGTAGAATGTAAAACGTTAGGTTGGCAATAGTTTAGCAATAGGTTAAAAGTGTACTTATATCATTTTAAGTTTTCTATTTGCGATCGTCTATTTTGACCCGGAACCGGAAATGGAAATGTTGAACCATGGGAATTGTAGTTATTGTAGAGGAGATCGCTAGCTATCTTCCAGCATTGAAATTTCTCCGATCTACACTTCCTGTCACATACTATGGTGGTTCAAAGTTCAGCGTTCTGAATGAATCATATCAATAATTGTTATGATTCGCGATAATAAGCTACAAAAGGTAACGTTTTTGACAAATATTGAAACGCAGTCAGTTTCTCCACACTATTGTTAGCATGTAGGAACAATTAGATCTGAAATTAGTTTAAAAATGGTTACACTGTGGGGGAAATAAAATAGTACAGTCGATTACAGTAAATATCAGTATCTGTTATTATGCAAGCCTGGTGATACTATATCCAAATTGAACTCGGCCATTTGAAAGATACTATAATGTATATATATATAAATGTGCGAATTGGCTATAATAAGGTAATGTATAAGCATATATTCTATATTCTATAATAATATTTCAAATTGCATTGGTCCGGATGGGAGAATTCAGTACTGTATATACAGAACCTTCAGTTTGATCATCTTCCCTTTATTAATTTCCTTAGATCTTTTGTACACATGATCTCAAGAGGGTACTGAATGAGCTCAGTGGCAGTTTTTTAAGTTTGGTCATTATTATCATGGTTTTATTCACTGTCAAAGATAAAAAGAAAAATCATAATTAATATTTTCCTTTGTTTCATCACAATTTAAGCAAGCCTAGTAATAGACACAATATTTCTGACACTGAGAATACATTCATTGAGGTCCATAGATGTTCCTAGATACCAAGAATATGCAAATAGCCCTTGTAGAAGTGGAGCAATATTCCATTTACCTAGGTATACATTTTATGCAGATTTTCACCTGGGGTGGAACAGGTTGGACATGTGCATATGATCAACAAGGTGTGAGATGAGGGTATGTATATCAGTTATTTTGCCCTACAATAAATATAGTTGCAATATATAATCTAATAATCCAATAGTCTAAATCTAATCCTAAATTATCTAATTATCACGGTTGTGTTTGGAACCCAATATAGAGAGATGGAGAGAGAGGGAGGAACCGCTGCCTGGCAGGAACCATGACACTAATATATAATCAAAATGATAAACGCATACAACTGGACACCCTGTGCAAAGTGACTGTTTATGTCTTTCTGTTAGACTTTCTATGTCAGTAATGCATATGTAGCATGGTTTTTGTGTCTGGGTGATTATCTGTTCTTGAGAAGTGTTTTTGCAACTTGTGAGATTACGTTTAGGTATGGCAGAGCCTGTGTGGTTGCTAAGGGGATTATTGGTGATTACTACTGGTCGCTACATGGTTAGTTGGTGATTAATTATCACAATTCTTAATTAACCAAAATATCCCCTCCCCTCCCCTCCCGCACTGTACTGTAATGTACTCTAGTTAGGAAGAAGTCCTCTTTCCAGGTGCCTGTATACCTCGACAGTGAGAAACAACAGGACGCCCTTTTCTACTACCTTAAGACGGTCCTGCAGAAAGCACCTCGACCACAACCAAGCTTCATGGATGAGGTGAACTTCATCCTCAATGTGCTATTCCCGGAGGTAGGCCTAACTATTTCATTGTTGTTTTTGTGTGTTCCTGCTCCTGCACTATCCTAAGCATACATTGTAGTATTACCTGAACATACACCTACCATGGTGCTACTTGTGTACAGACCTGTGTATAATAACTTGCTGTCCTACACAGGTATAACGTTATATTTAAATTGTATTTGTTTTTCTAAACGTATCCTTTTTCTTTTGGTAGTCCATCATACAGGCCCTGGCTGTTCTGAAGACGGTCTCACTGCAGGAAGCAGAACAGGTCTTCCTCTCTGGTCCCGTTTACGATCGCAGGTAAGAATCGAGAATGTAAATTTTTCACACATTGCAATACAATATTTCTGTTTACCCAACAGTGATATGTTTTGGTTTTTAACTTGGTGGTACATTATCTTACTGCTAATTCTATGATAATTTTGTATTTTTCTATTTATTACTAATAATAATTATATAATTATGTATGTATTGTATTCATTATTATATTATGCATGTATCTTTTGTGAAGCAATTCGAGATTACTTCTAATAAAGTGCTATATAAATAAAATGTATTATGTTGTCCTTTTGTATTGTTTGGTGAGGTGGAGGAATTTGACCGGAGGATAAACAAACAAATGAAGAAGGAAGGGAGACCATGGCACATTTGGTAGGTAGTGCTTTTGCCTACTTCCTTCACAATCATAGGTTTGAATATTAGCTTAGGCCATGTTGTTATGCGTGCCAAGTTGTGTGTTGGGTCCACTTCAGATTTATGATAACCTTTTAAGAATGTGGAGATGTCCCTGCCCTTTCTCAACCTCAGTTTGATCTGTGGTGGTGAGCGGTCAATTCTTTTTTAATTTTTTTTTATTATTTTTTAAACATAAACATAAACATAACAACAAATTAGACACACAAGCATTAACAGTAAACATCCAATGAAATCAACATTTGAATCATTATAAATGTAGTTTACGAGATATATACCCAATACTTGCTATCTAATACCCTACATACATATGCTCTTGCTCGCTCACCCCCCCCCCGGACCCCCACTTGGATAATCCAGCTATTTTCATTCGTTTCTAACCAGGCACTACACTTCATATGCTAGCTTTTATTCTCTCCACCACTTCTAACCAGATTGCAATGTTGGTTTCACTGACACCTAAAATTCTTGCTGTAGATATTTCTAGATAAATCACATCGACATAGGTAAGAACCCATACCTTCCGGCACATTTTTTCCGGTTGAATCCATCGTGATGCTATCAGCTTTTTAGCAGCTGTGAGACCGGATAAAACTAGTCCCTTTAGCTGTATTGGGGCTACAAACTGAAATACATCATTCAACAGCAAGACAGAGGGATGTACAGGTATGTTCAGAAATAAGAATACTGATAATTGCTGGGACACTTCTTTCCAAAATATCTTAACCGGTGGGCAATCCCAATACATGTGCATGAATGTACCCTCATCCCCATTTGTACATAAGGAACATAGGGAGTCTTGTTTAAGTCCCATTCTGTTCAATCTTATAGGAGTCAGGTATGTCCTATGAATATAATTAAGATTAATTTGTTGATGGTCCGGGTTACGTGACGCAATTCGAACGTTTGCCCAGACTTCTTGCCAATCAAAATCTATTTCCAAGTCTGGTATATCCCTCCTCCAGACTGAGTATAGGGGGAGGATTCCATACGAAGACGTTAGTAAGTGATGATAAAAATCAGATACGAAGCCTCTCGATGTCTCTCTTTCATAGAAGAATTTGTGATATCTGTGGTGCTCAATTGGTATCCTTAATGGGACTCATGAGCCTTCAAACAATCCAATAACTGTGCGTAAAAATAATATGTGGAACTGGTGAGGTTACATTTTTTATGTATATCTTGATAGCTACAAAAACCCTGTTTGTTGAAAACATCTCCCAATGTGTGTATGCCCTGCTTTTCCCATTTGGGGTATCTTATAGGTTGTTTTCCAATAAGGAGTGCATTGTTATTGAATAGGGGAGTATGGCTATGCCATTTATGTTGGTTAGAATATTTTCTTTGTGTTTCACGCCATATCCGGATCACATGTGTAATAAGGGGGCCAAATTTCAATTCGCATTGCTTAATTGATAATATGGTGTATACTATGTCCTGCAGTCTATGTGGTGCTACTATATTTTCTTCTAAGTTTCTACAGGATACAGATGCTTGGGAGTCAAACCAGGTTGTCAGTGGTCTTAAAGAGTACGCTTTAAAATAGTGGTAAAAGTCTGGAAATGCCAAACCTCCATCGGCTTTGTTTCTCTGTGCGGTGGATATTTGTATTCGTGGAGGTTTGTTATTCCAAATAAATTTATATGCGGTGGAGTGTAATTTTTTCCAGTAACCATCAGGAGGGGGTAACGGTAACATTGAGCTAATGAAGTTGATTCTAGGTAAAACATCCATCTTAACTATTGATACTCGTGCCTGTACTGAGTTTTTAAGTTTGGACCACCTGTCAAAGTCATATTTGATCTTATCTTGGAATTTTGTGTAATTGTACTTCACCGTTTGGCTTATAGTAGGGAATACCTCAATTCCTAAACATCTGAAGTGTTTAACGATTGGTATTTTTTCTGGAAGGAGTATATTCTTTGCAGGGGCATTAAGTGGAAGGAAAGCCGACTTTGGCCAATTTATCCTAAATCCCGATAGATTGCCAAAGTCATCAATCAACTTGAGAAGATGAGGCATTGAGGTGTTAGGGTTTTGCATGAACAATATTACGTCATCCGCGGCCAAATAGTTGTGTGCAACAGAAATATTACTTGTCCTATTATTGTCCCTTATTTGAAGAGATTAATGCACAAGAGCTGTACTGGCCTAACAGAAATTATGTTTGTGCTTTCTTCTAGATAACGCCTTCAACCATCATTTGGCCATGGGACTGGTTCTCGGCAATGGAAATAAAAAATGTTTTACAAATTGCTGAAAACACTGTCGACTGATTTCTTCTGCAGTTTATTATTGCATTTACATGTTGAAATAACTATCGCTTAGATCAATAACATATGTGTTACCTAAAAGCTGTAAATAGTTATGTAACGCCATTAGATTTGAAACGCATTTTAGCATTACAACCCAATAACTGAACTATGTTTGTATTTGTTACACCTTATCCTCAGTATTTTGAGACACTGGGTAACACCATTAACCTCTTATCTAGGGACATCTATGGATCTTAGGGAATGTATCCCCTTAACAATTGTGTGTATTGAGCCGTACTGTATTGTACCCATTCTGCAATCTGTTAAATAAAGTTTTCATTCATTCATTCATTCATTCATTCATTCATTCATTCATTCATTCATTCATTCATTCATTCATTCATTCATTCATTCATTCATTCATTCATTCATTCATTCATTCATTCATTCATTCATTCATTCATTCATTCATTCATACAGTCTCAGAATGGATTTGGTAGAGAGAGAGAAAACAAATTGTCATTCTTATGTTGTGGCATTTTACAAGTAATCTGTGGCATCACTGATTGTAATGAACCAAAGGAGAATATCAATTCTATTTATTTTGTATATGTTATCTTTGACTGTGAATAACACCATGCTAAAAAATACCCATTCTGCAATCTGTTAATAAAGTTTTCAATAAATTCCAGACCGCGACCCTCTCTCCAACCGTATTGTACCAATTCTGCAATCTGTTAATAAAGTTTTCAATCAATCACTCTCTACAACCGCACGTCTCAACCGTGCTTGGTCAAGGGGGAGGGGCTAGGCCCAATGTCAGCGCAGACGTACTTCGCTGGCAGGCGCGTCCTGGGGCTGGCGGAAGTTGCCAGTGAGCGGATTCTCCAGGGATGCAGCTGGACCCTATTGGGAAAAAGTGGCTGGCAGCTAACGTTAGCTACGTTAACCCTGACAAATAGCTACATGCTAAGCTAACGTTAATTATATCATATCGAACCGATAGGAGCTTATCTTATCTAATCTTACGTGGATGTTTGATCGGGTACTGGCACACGTGGTACCACCACGTAAGATTAGATAAGATAAGCTCCTATCGGTTCGATATGATGTAATTAACGTTAGCTTAGCATGTAGCTACCACGACCACAACACCAGAGGCCAGGGAGTTAGCCGAACGTTAGCCGCCAGCCACTTTTTCCTCTGTGATGCCTCAGCTGGTATTATATAAAACTTGTGATTTGGATTTCTGTGTTTGTTATTAGTACAAAACGTAACACAGCAGCTTCAATTTGGGTATTCGAGAGATGGCCATGTCTGCAGGTGTCTTGTATGGACATGATGTCAAGTCAATCAGGGCGAGCTTCTTTGACTCATATCTCGCCTTAGAATCACCAGAAAGGCTTTCGAAATAGTGAAATGCCATGTTGGCCTCAATATTTTCAAAACAAATCGTATGAAAGTTTTATGAAATGAACAAGAATGTGATAAAACATGTAATAAAAACAGAGCTTGCATACATTTGATCGTAGAAATCAGTTTGTTTTCCCTCATACCAATAAGGCCGCGGTCTCGTGACATCAGTGTCTTGGAGAATGGTTTTGCCTTGCACACAAAATTACTGCCTGCCGAAATCCGACTGCCCCCACGTGACCGTTCGCGTGAATGGTCCGCTGCTATGGGGAAATGTTCGTCCGTCAGTCACTGAGTATTATAAAGTGTTATTGTGATTGTACCACAGTTTAATATGAATGTACAGTTTCATATTAATGTACTTATATACAGGTATTTATATACAGGTAAGGTAAACAAAGTGGATGAGTTCGGTAAGGTATTTAGTATTGTGTAATACATACATTTGACCTCGCATTGTGCCAATATCTCTCCGAAATTTTGTTTACCTTACCTGTATATAAATACCTGTAAGTAGGCCTACATTCATAATAAACTGTACATAATATGAAACTATAGCAGGCAGTCATTTTGTGGTGTGCAAGGCAAAACCATTATAGTCTATCTTGTCCTAAGGTTACATTTAATATTTGAACTGTTGATAGCCTGTGTTTATGTATAGCGCTATATATAATTGACAATTCAGCAAACGAATGACTACTTTACTGGAACAAACTCGAGTATCCTGTCTTTCTCAGAGTAGGCTAGCATGACAGACAACGCTGCTGATGTTTGGGTTGGTACCTGGAGACCACACAAGCCCAGAGGTCCCATAGCTGCCCTTTATAACAGCCCAGGGCCTAAATATGGCCTGCCCGGACTTACAGGTAACTTCTATCAACTGTCATCATATATATAATGCAGTACAATAATGCTGTATACTGTATATAGCCTATATTTATTCTTACTGTATATATCTATCCAAATGTGTCTGTACATACCCGCATATAATCCTTTTTACATATCTACATTTACATTTACATTTAGTCATTTAGCTGACGCTTTTATCCAAAGCGACTTACAAGTTCTGTACGACAAGTCATCAGGAAGGGTACAACTCTATCAGCTGAGTAACAATGTTCATCAAAGTGTTGCGTGCTACAGTGTAGGTTAGTTTATTAGGACAAGTGCATGACAGTAGGGTTAGATATTTTTATTTATTATTATTATTATTATTATTATTATTATTATTATTATTTTTTTTTCAGATAATGGTTGAAGAAGTGCATCTTTAGTCGACGGCAAAAGATTGGACGAGTTTCGGCTGTCCTAACTGGGTGCCCCATTGTGGGGCAAGGACTGAGAATAGGCGACTTCTCTTCTCTTTGATGACCCTCCCGGAGCTCGGATAGGAGTAGGTCTGAGGCGGCCAGAAGATGCAGAGCGTAGGGGTCTTGAGGGTGTGTAGTTAGAGACCATTGACCGGAGGTAGGCGGGAGCGGTTCCCTTTGCCGCACGGTATGCTAGGTCGAGGGCCTTGAAGCGGATTCGTGCAGCAATGGGGAGCCAGTGCAGGTCCCTAAGAAGTGGGGTGACATGGGCCGACTTCGGTAGGTTTGAGATCAGGCGGGCCGCTGCATTCTGAATGAGTTGAAGAGGCTTGGTGGCAGTGGCCGGGAGGCCAGGGAGCAGTGTGTTGCAGTAGTCGAGGCGGGAGATGACTGTTGATTGGACGAGGAGTTGGGTGGCTTCTTTTGTCAGGAAGGGGCGGATCCTTCTGACGTTGCTCAGGAGGAATCTGCAGGTTCTGGTTGTCGCTGCGATGTGAGCAGAGAAGTTCAACTGGTCGTCGAGGACAACACCAAGGTTCTTGGCGGTCGGGGACGCGGTCACAGCTGCATTCTCGACTGTGATGGAAAGGTCTGTCAGGGGGGAGGATTTGGCCGGCAGGTGGAGCAATTCTGTTTAGCTTAGGTTCAGTTTGAGGTGGTTGGTCGTCATCCAGGCGGAGATGTTGGACAGACAGGCCGAGATCTGCTCAGAGACGTGGATATCTGAGGGAGGGAAGGAGAGGAAGAGTTGAGTATCATCGGCATAACAATGATACGAGAAGCCATGAGACGTGATAATGTTACACCCAGTGATTTAGTGTAGAGGGAGAAGAGAAGGGGTCCTATGACCGAGCCCTGGGGGACACCCGTCCGCAGGGGGCGGGTGGCCGACAGGGTCCCTCTCCATGATACTTGGTAGGAGCGGTCATTGAGGTATGATGTCAGCCATGTCAGCGCAGAGCCAGCCACTCCCATTCCTGCGAGGGCCGCGAGGAGGATCTGATGGTTGACTGTGTCGAAGGCTGCAGATAGATCTAGGAGAATCTGTAGATACTATATCTATATCCCTTACCTATTCTTACAAGTTACGCTACTGGCCAGTATGACTTACTACCTGTACCTTATACCTGTATCACTGAACATATTAATACTACAACTCTGTACACATCTGATTAGCACTATTATTACTCAGTAGTACCAATTTATATATTTCCTACCCAGTTTAACATTCTATATTACTATTGCACTTTACAGTTACATTTGCACTATGGTTGGATGCCAAACTTATTTTCGTTGTACTGTACTTGTGCTGTATAATGACAATACATTTGAATCAAATCGAATGCGCTTGTTTCCTTCATATAGGTCTTGACCTCCATGACCCCAGCAAAAGGAAGGCGCCTGCATTCAGTTTTGGGAGTCTTCATTGCCTGTTTAGTTCCAACGGCTCTCCTGGACCAGGCAGCTATCTGTTGCCTTCAAACATCACCAGGGTGGGCAAAGATGGAACTCCTGCATACTCACTGTACAGCCGTCCCAAGGACCCGCAGTTGTTCAAGACCCCTGGACCAGGTCAGGAACATCTATTTTCACACAGTAAATCCAGTCAAAAGAAAAAAGCTGTATCCAAATGAAGTGTTGGTGGTCTGACACGGTCAACACTGTCTTTTTCACTTCTCGCATATCCCTAAAACTAAAAAACAGTTTATTGTCATTATACAGTACAACAAAAAGAAGTTTGGCATCCAACCAGAGTGCAAATGTAACAGTAAAGTGCAATAGTGATATACAATGTACAAGTGATTAAACTGGGTATAAAATATATAAATTAGTACTACTAATTTTATAGTTAATTAATAGTGCTAATCAGATGTACAGAGTTGTAGTATGTACAGTGATACACGTATAAAGACACTATGGTAGTAAGTCATACTGGCCAGCAGCATAAGTAAGATATGTAAAAAGGATTATATGCAGGTATACAGACATATGTGGATATATATATATATATATATATATATATATATTAGGGGTGTAAAGGTACACATATCTGTACCGAACCGAACTGTGTCAGTGTGTACCGTACCGTACCGAACAGCTAGTGTACCGAAAGAATACAATGGTATGTTAACCACTAACGACCGCCCACCGGGGGCCGTTTTTTTTTTCACAATCTAATATAATTATTATTGTTTTTTTTTTAAATGTACAAGTTGATGATTAATTTCAATATAGAATATTCGTTGACAAGTGCGGCCTGGTAGCGCAGCGGACTAAGCGTCTGTCTACCACCGCAGAGACAGTGGGATCGGATCCAACTGCCAGCGGTGCCTCCGGCTTGTCGGTCGTCCATACTGACACAATTGGCGGTGTCAGCGAGGGGAAAGCCGGTGGGGTGGGTCCTGGTCGTTGTAAACAGCGACTCCTACAGGTCAGTCAGGGCGCCTGCACAGCGAGGGAGGGAACTGGGGAGGGTAGTGTGATCCTCCCACGCGTTACACCTCCCCAGTGAGAGTCCTCGCTGTCAGGTGAAAAAAGAAGCGGCTGGCTGTCTCCACATGTGTCGGAGGAAGCATGTGATAGACTTCAGGGCTCCCTAGACCGGCAAGTGGGGGGCAAATGCGCGCAACGACCAGGAAGGGGAGGGGGGAATTGGCATAACGACTAAATTGGGATGGTAGACAAATTTGATAAAAAAAAAAAAATATTCGTTGACAGCCCTACAAGTACAATTAGTTACTGCACACTACATCACCCCTGAGTGGAACATGGAAAGCTAAACTTTCCCCCACTGTACCGAAAACCCGTACCGAACCTTGACTTCAAAACCGAGGTACGTACCGTACCGTGGTTTTTGTGTACCGTTACACCCCTAATATATATATATATATATACAGTAAGAATAAATAAATGTATATGTATATACAGTATATACAGCATTATTGTACATGCTATCATACAGAGTTATATGGGTTATATGCAGATGTAATTGGAGCACAATCATATTTTGTGTTAATTACAGCTCAGTGAAGTATTGTAGATGTAAGAATAGTATCATGTCGGGTCAAAGTTTTATGAAAGAATAATGTTAGTAAAATATAGTTTACAAATGAATATATATATTTTTTTGATCCACTTTTTCTCCTCTTTTTCCTCTTTTTCTCCCATCCCAATTTCACTGTGCCAATTCTCCCCCCCCTGTCTTGAACGTTGCTCGCATATGCCCCCCACTGGCCGGTTGTAGGGAGGATAGAAGCCTTGCATCACGTGTCCCCTCCGATACACTAGGAGGCAGCCTGTCACATCTTTTCACCTGCCAGCGCAGACTCTCATTGGCGAGGTGTAACGTGTGGGAGGCTCACACTACCCCCGCCATTTCCTGTCTCTGCTGTGCAGGCGCCCCCCAACTGACCTGTAGGAGTCGCTGTCCACAACGTCCAGATTACCACCCATCGACTTCCACCTGCTGACTCTGCCAATTGAGTTAGTATGACGGCCGGCCCAAGCCGGAGGCAACGCCGACAGCCGGATTCGAACCCGGTGTCTCTTGCGTTGGTGACGACGAGCCCAATGTCCGCTGCGCCACCCAGCCGCCTACAAATGAATATTTTTATTTATTTAAAGAACCAGCGTAATGGTGATAATTCAGTCCGAAAAAGCTTATTGTGAAAATGTCAATGTTAAGAGAGTCATTGTTATTGTTTTAGTGCACCCTCTCTGAGCACAGCAAACTCTCCATTCATTGAAACAAGATGTGAAGTGTCATAATACGCGAAGCTTTCAAATGTAAACAAATCAATGAAACAACAAATCAATTTGTTGTGATGACACCCAGGAGGATAGTTTCTCAAGGGGATTTAGTCATATTCAATACTCAGTGTGTTGAAGAAGGTAGCGATACTCGATATTCAATACTCACTGTTATAACATTTTGAGTAAATGTACATTGATATAAGATAAGATATTCCTTTATTTATCCCCTTGGGGAAATTCAGGACAGGCCTTCTGTTAAACAATGTGACAAGATTGAAAAACATGATTTTCATTACAATACATTTTTCTTTCTAAAAGTCGAATTACCATGTTCTACTATTATTACTATGTTCTATTATTTCTATTGCTATCATTATCTTTTCTGCTTGTACACCCACCCTTCCCATGTTGCTATGACACCTAACACCGGATTAATAAAGGAACACTTGACTTGACTTATTTAGGTGCAACCAAATGTAGTAAATGAAAGGCCATAATGAAAATCGTTCCTGGAGAATCGATCACATTGACGGCTGACATTATTCCATTGTCTATGGCTTAGGCAAAATAGAGTTCAGATGTATTAGGGATGAAATAACCTTTTAATACCTTTTAATGTGCGACCACCCTTGCCCACACATGCACTCAATCAAAAACACACTCTTAAGACGTGGAAAATGTAGATGTGACATAATGAACGTTGACTCTCTTGTTGGTGTTCCAGGCTCATACGCCCCTGAGCGGTCAGGGATGTCGACCCGTTACATGGCTCCTGTTTATTCCATGTCTGCCAGGAACAGAGAATTTCCTAATGACAAAACACCAGGTAACATTCTTCAACATTGCATTATTATAGTTTTTAAAGGAGCTGTAAGTGATATTTTTTTGTTCAAATAAGTGTTAAGTAGCTATACATTCCGACAACCATCACTGATATACAGTAGAGCAGTGGTTCTCAACTGGTCTAGCCTCGGGACCCAACATTTTCCCTAGTCATTACGTCGCGACCCACATTTTTGAACCACTATGATTTTTTTGCAGTAATACACAATCTTTCATGCACTATTAAAAACATGAAATAAACACAAAAAAGTGCAACAAAAGTGCAACTAGGGCTAAAAACCCAATGAAATAAAATAATAATAAATAATATGCTTCTTAGCAGATTTCTTAGCTTAACATAACAGACCTAAGTTTGGGGGAACTAATGGGATAACTGGGGTTGCAACAAAAGTGCAACTAGGGCTAAAAACACAATGAAATAAAATAATAATAATAATAATAAATAATATATTCTTAGCAGACTTCTTAGCTTAACATCCCAGGGAACTAATGGGATAACTGGGGATGTTGTTTGCTCCTGACAAGAGTCTAAGTCTGGGGTGATGGTAGACAAAGCAACTCTGAGGTCATGCTCAATGTCCAATCTTTTCCTCTGCTTTGTCTTCAGCTGGACCAGAGCTGAGAAGCCACTTTCACAAAGATATGTAGTGAAAAAAAAATATATATAAAAAAAAATATATATATATTTTTTTCCTTTTTTAATTTTTTTTACACACATCCGCGACCCACTCAAAATGGCCCACCAAAATGGCCCACCAATCACCAATCAATCAACCCACCAGTTGAGAAACACTGCAGTAGAGTGTCTGGTCAGTAGCATGGGTCTCCCAGTCCCTCCGCTTTGCAGTAAACACAAAATACATGTTCTGGGATCCCGTTCACACTCAATCAGGAGGAGAGAGAACCCTAGATATTTTTTTATTTATTTCAGGAAATCTTGCCAAGCCAAATTTGCTGGAAGATTATTTGCTTAAAACTATAAAGTGGGAACAGGATACCAGACAATCTATTGAGGGAGTGGGAGACCCATGCTACTGACCAAACACAATGTAGAGCTATTTAAAAATGTAGACCAGTTATTTTAACAAAGAAAATACCACTTAGAGCACCTTTCATTTCAAGCTCTGGTTTACTGAACACTCACTTGACTGAATTAGAAGAGTATTCACAAAGATACTGATGTAACGGATGGTATCGTGAAGCGCAGTCACGAAGGGCTGGGGTGAGTAGTGGTGCTATGGGTTAAACTCACTCTCATCCTCAAAAGACACATAGACACGTTACAAAGCAATGAATTCTACTCTTGGTATAGCGGTCTGTGCTGTTGCCCGCGACGTGGGAGACCCGGGTTCGAAACTCCCTCGGGGCATCGAAGTATAAGGTGACAATGTCACAACCGCTACACTGACACAAATGAACAAATGTACAAATGACTGGAAACAAAATGAGTGTGTTAAGTGTGGAATGGGCGACTGTTTTGACTTGTTCAACCCTAACCCTAACCCTAACCCTTGTTCTCTCCCTGTGGCCCTCAGGTCCAGCAGCCTACATGCTGCCCTCTGTGATTGGGCCGAAAGCCCCTAGCTTCTCTCTCCGGGGGCGCATCGCCACTGGCAGCTTCAACGAAGACTTGCAGAAGGTTAATATGACCCACCTGACACTTTCAAAAATCATACATTTAGTAATTTAGCTGAACGCTTTTATCCAAAGCAACTTACAAGTTCTGTACAACAGGTCAGCAGGAAGGGTACAACTCTTTCAGCTGAGTAACAATGTTCGTCAAACAGTGTTTATGAGGGCCGACGTTCCACTCTACTGGTTAAAATTGCTTACTCGTGAGTAGTACGTTCGTTGATAAAGAAAAATAATGTCCACAGCCGCTCCAGTGTAAAACAAGGATATCCAAATGGTTTATTTCTCTTCCACAGCGAAGTCTTTCTTTTTTTTTTGATCAAATTTTTTATTATTATTCACATGAAACAAAACACATTAAACACAATCACAATACATAGAACTCCACAAGAAAATAATAAAAACAATAATAATACAGAATAACAATTTATACAGACAAAGAGAAAAGAAAACAGAGTTCAACCTTCTAATTTCTAAATCCAAGGGGTACTATCTAATAAATGGTCTTTCCCAGTGTTCAGCCCCGATTCCCGGCCGTGTGACCTTATATTAATAAAACGTACATCTCCAATTCACCACAAGGACCACTTTTTGAGAACACAACCCGAAAACAGAGCAATGAACCTTCATGAAAAAACAAAAACCTGTAGAGGTGTTCCATAGACTCACAGAGACCGTGTAAAAGTGACCAAACAGTGAAGAAATAGTTAAATAGCTGCCCCCCCATTAAATCCCCAGCTAAACTCAAGAGGACAAGACAAAAGACAAGACAGACAAAACATTTCCTCCTCCCCCTCCCAAGAGACCGCCGGACCCCCCCGATCAAGCACCCCAACCCCGCTCAGCCGCACACGGCGGTCCTTACCTTCTCAGCTGCTGCGAACCACAGGTCAATGCCAGCCTGTCCTACCCCAATCACCCGCGCCGTGGATATCTCAAGATAAATCACATCCAATAGTGTTAGGGACCAGTTAATCACTGTAAGCTTCTCAGGCTCCTTCCATCTCATTGCTATTAGCTTCTTCGCTGCTGTGACACCCGCTAGGACAACCCTTTTTAGTTGAACGGACGCAGGTAGTGTCGTTATATCGTTCAGGAGTAGCGTAACAGCTGTGAATGGGATAGTTAAGCCACACAGGTCTGAAAGTTTGTCAGTTATTGACCTCCAGAAGCGGGCCACTGGTGGGCAATCCCAATACATATGCATATAAGTGCCAGTGGCCTTTTGAGAGCACAAAGTGCACAGAGAGTCGGTTATCAGTCCCATAGCAAATAGCTTCCTAGGTGTAAGATAGGTCCTATGAATATAATTAAAATTAATTTGCTGGTGATTGGGGTTGCGGGAAGATAATGCCACATTTGCCCAAACATCATCCCAGTCAAACTCGGGGTCCAACTCCGGGATATCCACACGCCAGATTGTATCCAATGATACATTTTTATACGTGGATTGAATTAAGAGCGTATAAAAGTCTGAGACAAACCCTCTGGATGTCGTCCTGTCCACTATGAGCCTGAGGAAGGGGTGTGGGTGCAAAGCTTGAGCCCACGGCACGCCATGCGCCCTCAGTGCTGACCTTAGTTGAAGGTAAAGAAAGAAGGACTCGCCGGGAAGTCCTGAAACGCACGGAGGCCGTTCTTATCATAAATATCCTCCAGAGTATGCACTCCCCTCCTTTGCCATTGAGGAATATTAACCGGCTTGTGCCCAACAAGTAATTGCTGGTTATTAAAAATTGGAGAGTCCAGGTGCCATGGGCATTTAACCCCACACGACCTCTGTACATTACGCCACGTTTGGCTCACGTGAGTTATGATCGGTCCATACCTCAGCCGGCATTTCGAAATAGAGACAGTGGAGTACACTACATCCTGCAATATTAGCGGTGAGACCGCCGCCGCTTCTAAGGAGCGCCACGATACAGCCTCTACAGGGTCTAGCCAGCACATCAGAGGTCTCAGTGAAAAGGACCAGAAATAAAGCTTAAAATCAGGGATTGCGAGGCCCCCATCTTGTTTTCTACATTGAGTAGTAGCCCTTTTGATTCTCGGGCGTTTGTTATTCCAGATAAACTTAGATACCATCGATTGTACCTTGCGCCAGTGGTCTATTGGAGGGGGCAGGGGGAGCATTGAGCTAACAAAATGTATCCTAGGCAGGACGTTCATTTTGATTATGGAAGCCCGGGCTTGTAAGGAGTTAGGAAGGGGCGACCACCTGTCTAGATCCTGGCGTATTTTATCATAAGTACCCGTGAAGTTGTACTTAGTAGTTTGGTTCAGCGTGGGGAATATCTCTATGCCCAAGTATTTAAAATGTTCTACTATGGGGATATCAGCTGGTAGTCATACCACCTTGGCCAGCTCATTAAGAGGTAGGCAGGCTGATTTGTTCCAGTTAATCTTAAAGCCTGACATTTTACCAAAGTCGTCGATTATTCTCAATAATTTTGTGGCCGACCGGGAGGGGTCGTCCATGAAAATCAGCAGGTCATCCGCATAGAGCAATTTTGTGTGGAGTATTATTGACCATTATGGGGACGACGTCCTCCGATTGCCTAATAAATTGGGCCAAAGGTTCGAGGGAAAGCGCGAACAGTCCTGGGCTCAGAGGACAACCCTGTCTAGAAGATCTGGAGACTGGAAAGAGTGTGGAACAGTTTTTGCCTGTCAGTATCATCGCAGACGGCGAGGCATACAGGACTTTAATCATATGAATAAAACTCTTCCCAAGACCCATGACCTCAAGTACCTTCCACAGGTATGACCACTCAAGTCTGTCAAACGCCTTCATGGCATCCAAAGACAGAACTGTGGACGGAGTTGTATTGTCTTTACTGTTATCGATTACATGCAACAGCCTCCTAAGATTATCTGTAGCCAGACGCCCCGGGATGAAACCAGTTTGATCGCAGTGTACCAATACCGTCATAAATCTCTGCAGGCGGCGGGCCAGCACCTTGGCAAACACTTTTAAATCGGCCCTGAGAAGACTCAAGGGCCTATAGCTACCACAATCATTGGGATCTTTGTCCTTCTTGAGAAGTAAGGAAATCAACGCCATGTTGACATCTCTTGAGAACTCCCCTTGCTCGATAGCATAATTGATCATATCGAGCATCAATGGACCCAGTTGGTCCCAAAAAGCTAAATACACCTCGGGTGGAATACCATCCCAGCCTGGTGCCTTGCCCCTCTGCATTTCAGCAATCGTCTCCCTCAACTCCATAAGAGTGATCGGTTTCCCCAGTTCCTTGGCCTCTTCCTCAGAAATGTGGGGTATCTCAAGCCCGCCAAAGAACGATTCAAATTTAGAGTCGTCGAGATTAACCTCTGAGCTATATAACTGCGAGTAAAACTCTTTAAAAGTGTCGAATCAGTAGTGATTGTACCCTGTCGCGTCTTGATCGAGGGGATATCCGAGAAATGATCATTCGAGCGTATTTTCATTGCCAATAGATGGCTAGGCCTGGAGCCGTGAAAGTAGTAATTTTGCCTTGTCCTATGTATCAAGAACTCAGACTGTTGTTTAAGTATGGAGTTTATTTCCTTCTTGACTATCTTACGTTGTGTGTTTAGTCGATCACTATAGTTAGTTTGCAAAGATGCGTATAGATCTGCATATAATGTTTCCAGTCCTTCTAGTTTTTTTGACCGGGATTTACGTAAGTTGGAGGCGAAAAGTGTGACATGACCCCTGATAAATCCTTTCAATGCGTTCCATAGGACCCTGGGGTCATCGACCGTGCCAATATTGATCTGCAAGAATTCAGCTAGTTTACTCCTGAACTCAGAGCAGAAATCATCGTTCTTTAATAAGGTTGAGTTAAAACGCCACCTGGGAGCTCTCGTGGAGAGCCTGCCAAAGGTTGCCACAAGGAAAATCCCCTTGTGGTCCGAGAGAGCCAGGGGAACCAATGAGACGTCGAAACTATCAAACAAATTAGGGGATGCGAATGCATAGTCTATTCGAGAGAAGGTTTTGTGTCTGGCAGACAGGTGAGAGTAATCCTTGAGGGTGGGATTGGATAAGCACCATAGGTCTGCGAGCCCAGTGTCCTGGGCCCACATCCTGAGGGCCTTAGAGGACCGTTTTTGGTCGCTTGTTTCAGAGGATCCGGACCTATCCATCTCCACATCCCAGCACGCATTAAAATCGCCACCCACAATGAGAGCGTATCCAGTAAGTTCCAACATATTCTTTGTGATTGTATTATAGAACGCTGAATCAAATGTGTTAGGGGCATACAATGCTATTATTGTCATCTTGCTATGAGAGAACTCAACTTTTGCTATAGTAATCCTTCCCTCCGTGTCCGACCACACATCCAGGACTTTGATATCAAGGTTACGTCTTGTAACTATGACGACTCCTTTCGTCTTATCATCGGCTGAGGATGAGGAGATAACGTGATATTGTCGATTTGCTAGCCTTGACACATCACCCACCAATAAATGCATCTCACTAAGGAGAGCAATGTCAATATTTCTTCTCTTCAATAACCAAAGGACACTGGCACGCTTGTGTGGGGCGTTAAGACCTCCTGCGTTCCAAATTAAGATATTCAGTTTAGCCATGGTCGAGTTTGTCTAAATGCGTAGAGAACATACCAGTGCAGCCAGGCTGAGTACAGAGGCGCTGATCCAGGCGGGCCCAGATGGTCAATCCCAGGAGTTCACAGGAGGAACAATTACACACATATAAGGCAACAGCACATAAAACACATAAAAATACCACCCCAGTTACAACCCCCCCTCCTTCTACTCTAAACCCTAACCCACCCGTCCTATTATAAGCCCTCCTATACCCACTCTCCAATCCCCACCCTATGCCCCATCCACTAAGGATGGTCATCTTCCTATCATTTCCCACTAGAGTCATGGATCCAATAAGACGCTCCCCACTCCGACCCCCCTCTAGATAAACCCCTGATTAAACCCCCACTAGTCCAATAAACACAAATAATAATAAAAATAAAATTCAATAAAGATATCGGTCGAAAACCACCTGAGCCTTGGCCCTAACATGAGATAACCATAATGGAAAAAATAGCCATTATTATATAATAACTCAACATCACACCTGCAACCATCTATTTCCGAGTCTGCGCTTCAACGTCGCAATGTTATAGCACAAATGGATAAAGGAAAATTCAAAACAAAATTTAATTAAAGCATACCAGCCGATAGTCTAAGGCAGGATCGGGTCACAGGTAAATTGTGCAAAATTGTGCAAACAGATGTCATTTAAACAACGACAATAATAAGAAAGGGAAAAAAGGGGGTTATGGTCAAAGTGCACACCTGTAACAGTCCCTCTGATCAGGCACAACGGCTGAAATGACATAACCTATGTAAGAATAGAATTAAACACATTCATTAATCCGGGGATGGTAATAGGCAATACCTGACATAACCTGTTATCATATATTGTTCCAATAAAGATATCGGTCGAAAATCACTGTGAGCCTTGGCCCTAACATGAGATAACTATAATGGAAAAAAAATAGTCATTATTATATAACAACTCAACATCAACCCTGCAACCATCTATTTCCGAGTCTGCGCATCAACGTCGCAATGTTATAGTACAAATGGATAAAGGAAAATTCAAAACAAAATTAAATTAGAGCATACCAGCATATTATAGTCTAAGGTACGATCGGGTTCCAGGTAAATTGTGCAAACAAATGTCATTTAAACAACGATAATAAGAGAAAGGGGAAAAGGGGGTTATGGTCAAAGTGCACACCTGTAAGTTCCCCTCTGATCAGGCACCACGGCTGGAATGACATAACCTATGTAAGAATAGAATTAAACACATTCATTAACCCGGGGATGGTAAAAAGCAATACCTGACACAACCTGTTATCATATCTTGTTTATATATATATTCAACCGATCTTCTCCTACCGGAGCCCAAAGCTCAAAACAGCCTGGATATAAAAATAACAGCATACAAGAAGTTAGTTAAGGACCCGATCACTGTTGAATTGTGCGAGTCGATTACACTTAAACAGCAACAACAACCAAAGTGCGTAAATATTAACGGGTCTCGAATGTCTCAGCGCAGACGATAGATGCAGCCTGCTAGCTAGCCCGAGGCTAGCGCGTAAGCTAGTGATGAATCCGGATAGCACGTTAGTCTATTATGTACATTGTTCAGCTAGCTCGTTAGCTTCCAAAGAGGCGATACACAAGTACGACCATGAGGTCAGCTTTAGCAAGTAACAGAAGTCATTGGGAAGCCCCGCTAGTTGGATGGGCAGTGGGCAGTTAGCATGTCTGGGCATGACAGCAAGTGTTTGTGAATAGCCGGCCCTAACAATGTATTCAGGCCCACATCGCCACGTCACTCACCCGATATAGTTATCAAGCTACATTCTCGGGTATCCCCTCGAGATATTCCTTCGCTTTATCCAACGACCAAAATGAACGCCGACCATCGACCTTATCCAACACAGATAATTTCGCGGGAGCGAATAGCGTGGGCCTCAGGCCTAGTTTCCATAGCCTGGACAAGACCACTTTGTATTCGCCTCTCTGTGCACAGCGAAGTCTTTCTTTACAGAAGTGGTCCTAAATCTATTTTCCTAAATATTCACGTCACTACTACAAGGTAAGAAAACTGTATTTTCCCAGTCTCCAAAATCACAGCCGACTCGACACATGAAAATTCCTCCACACTGGAAAGCCGTAAATCCACTTGCCGGCTCTTTCCACAGCAAACCGGAAGGCTTGGCACCTTGGTTGTTGAGTCCATCCGTTCAGTCTTCTTCTTCTTCTTCTTCTTCTTCTTCTTCTTCTTCTTCTTCTTCTTCTTCTTCTTCTTCTTCTTCTTCTTCTTCTTCTTCTTCTTCTTCTTCTTCTTCTTCTTCTTCTTCTTCTTCTTCTTCTTCTTCTTCTTCTTCTTCTTCTTCTTCTTCTTCTTCTTTTGAATTTCCGGCAGTGTAGACGCATCGTGGCGTATTACTGCCCTCCGCAGTTCTTTTGATGAGCTCTTCTTCTTCTTCTTCTTCTTTTCCCACAGTCTACTGGAATCCGTCATCCCCTACATTGTCCATTGGAGTGCAGCTAATGCTGCTACTTCCTGTCTGAGCCCCCCTCTGCAAGACACTCCTTGCCCCCTGTGATCTTATCCTGGACTGCTTGGTCCCTCACAACCCCCTCATCCAATTCCCTGACCACCTCCTCCCATTTCAGACCTTCCATTCCCAAATGTTGAACCGCTATCCTAACAATCATCTTTACCCTATCTGTTCTACCCTTAGTCTCTGCCATACCATTAACTACCCCTGCCACGAAGGCCACAATACCAAATTTCTCCTCCCTTACCCTCTCTCTATCCTCCTGCTCTACCCTCTCTGCCAAGTGCCCTTCTCCAACCCCCTGCACGCTATCTTGACTTCCCTGTCCTACCCTGCTAGCCGCCTCAGCATACGATAACTTACCCTCCCTTCTCACTCTCTGAACCGCGACCTCCCTCTTCATCACCTCACACCCCCTAAATGCTACACTATGCTCCCCACCACAACTACAACACTTCAGCTGCACTCCCTCTCCACACTTCCCATAGTCATGTTCCCCGCCACACCTAGCACACCTCTGCCCCTTCCTACAGGTAATAGCTATATGGCCAAACTCCTGGCACCTATAACACCTAAGAGGACTCTGAACAAATTCCCTAACCCTAAACATCCTACGCCCTACAAACACCTCACTAGGAACAACCCCACCCTCAAACTTAATCACTACCTTCTCCGTCACTATCCTATCTGCTCCCCTCTTCATCCTTTCTGCACTCTTAACTATGCCATTACGCCCGTCCCCCTTTAACTCTTCCACCAGCTGCTCTACGCTAACCTCGGCCGGTACCCCAGCTATCACCCCCTTACATCCCCCCTCCCTCTTCTCCCCTACTCTCGCTACCTTACTTATACCCACCCCACCAATGCTCCTCATCTTCCTAGCCCTCTCCACCTGCTCCTCACTACCACACCCTACGGCCAGATTCCCATCCCACAAAACTCTCGCATACTTTACCTCACCTAATTGCTCGTCAATGAGTTTGGGCAACTCGAGCCTACCTACTTTCCGCACTCCCCCCTCCCCCTCAAGCCTAACCACTATATGAATCACTTCTGCAACATCATTTCCTCCACCCTCGCCTTCTGACCCACTTGAGCTATCGTCCCTCACTTTCTTCCTCTTGCTCCCCTTCCCCTCACTTACCTCCCTCTTCTTCTCCTCCTTCGTCCACCCTTCTCCCCCACTCTCCTCCCCCCTACTCTCCATATCGTCACCACCCGACCCCTTACCCTTGCCCTGGCTATTCTCGCCCCCATTGCTGTCGTTCCTCTCCGCCTGTTTCTTCCTCTTACTCCCCTTTCCCTCACTTACCCTCCTCTTCTTCCCCACCTTTTCCCACCCTTCTTTCTCACTCTCCTCCCCACTATACTCCATTCTGTCACCACCCGACTCCTTCCCTTTGCCCTGGCTATTCTCACCCCAATTCTGTCCCCCCACTTGTTGTCACTCCCCTTCATGTCACCGTCGCCGAGAGAATTGTGGACTATATATATATAGAGACACAAATGTTCTAGAACAGTGTTTCTCAACTGGTGGGTCGCGACCCAAAAGTGGGTCGCGGGGCCATTTTGAATGGGTCGCGGATGTGTGTAAAAAAAAATTAAAAAGGAAAAAAATATATATATATTTTTTTTCACTACATATCTTTGTGAAAGTGGCTTCTCAGCTCTGGTCCAGCTGAAGACAAAGCAGAGGAAAAGATTGGACATTGAGCATGACCTCAGAGTTGCTTTGTCTACCATCACCCCAGACTTTGAGACTCTTGTCAGGCGCAAACAACATCCCCAGTTATCCCATTAGTTCCCTGGGATGTTAAGCTAAGAAGTCTGCTAAGAATATATTATTTATTATTATTATTATTATTATTTTATTTCATTGTGTTTTTAGCCCTAGTTGCACTTTTGTTGCAACCCCAGTTATCCCATTAGTTGCCCCAAACTTAGGTCTGTTATGTTAAGCTAAGAAATCTGCTAAGAAGCATATTATTTATTATTATTTTATTTCATTGGGTTTTTAGCCCTAGTTGCACTTTTGTTGCACTTTTTTGTGTTTATTTCATGTTTTTAACAGTGCATGAAAGATTGTGTATTACTGCAAAAAAAAGTGAAATAAATCATAGTGGTTAAAAAATTTGGGTCGCGACGTAATGACTAGGGAAAATGTTGGGTCCCGAGGCTAGACCAGTTGAGAACCACTGTTCTAGAATATTCGGTTATGACATCATACGGTGACATCACGAATGTTCCAGAACGTTCTATCATGACGGCATACTGTGACATCACAAATGTTCTAGAATGTTCTATTATGACAAATAAGACGGTTCAATGACTTTATCTAAATCCAATCAATATTCCTAATGCCATTTCAATGTAAGGTTATAAAAATAAACATATAAACATTCATACAATACAATAACCTAAATATATAGCTTTGGCTCCTACAGTGTTGAACTTGAGTGCTACAGTCTTGAGTGCATAGTAGTAAAGACATCATTAGCATAGTATGGTAGTAATATACAGTAGGCAAGGGCGATTATTTAGTAGCAAAGTGCATGATAGTAAAAGACAGTACGAGTTACATGTCTCATTCTCATTTCAGTAATTATATGAACGGGTATCTCTTCAATAGCCCATCCTTTATTTATTCTTTTAAGGGTTGAAAGTACTAGAAACACAAGCGAAGATACCCCATCTTCCCATAGGCGGCCGTAGCTATGTTTCACCCGTTTCGGGGTCCAAATGTGGAAAACTGATGTGTGATGGAAATGCTTGAAAAGACAAACACTGCCCATTTGGTGCATCGGGTTAAGAGAGTTCACTGACAAAGTCTTTCACCTCACCTCCTGACATAAACCAAGTAATAAGAAAATAAGAAAATCTCCTAGCTCTAGTTGAGCTGCGTCATGGTGAGTTTGGCATGGTGGCTATAGCTTCACGCCTGATGCGCAAATTGATCTAAAACATTATATTTTCATTGGCTTCCTATTGTGATTCTGGGTGAGGTAGAATATTGTAATAAGCCTGGGGGAGGCTTAAAGAGGATAATTTGGGTATAATGTTTATGGGTAGGTAGTTTCACAAAGGGGAAGATTTTATGGGGGAGGGCTGCACCTACAGAGGGGTAAGATATTAGGGAAGAACCTCCGGGCGTGGGTGATTTGCCCGGTACTAATCTGTGTGCAGAGAGACTGTCGAGTCCAGCATTTAGCCCTGTAGATAGGCATTTTTTTTATTATTATTTTTTTTTATTATCTTTTTCCTCCTTCTTTTACCATTTTTTCTCCCCTCCCAATGTTAGTCATTATGCCAATTCCCAATCCTCTTCCTGGTCGTTGCACACTCTACCCCCTACCGTCGGTCTGGGAGGGCGGAGACTATCGCATGCTTCCTCCGACACATGTGTAGCCAGCCCACCACTTCTTTTCACCTGGCAGCGAGGACTATCACTGAGAGAGTGTAACGTGTGGAAGGTCACACTACCTCTCTTAGATCCTTCCCTCGCTGTGCAGGCGCCCCGACCGAACTGTAGGAGTCGCTGTCCACAACAACCCAGACCCACCCACCGGCTTCCCTCCCGCTGACTCTGCCAATCGAACCAGTATGGAGGCCGGCCAAGTCGGAAGCAACACTGACAGCTGGATTCGATACCAGTGTCTCTTGCGTTGCGCCACCCAGCCGCCCGATAGGCAGGTTTTTATTGTTTTTGGTGGAAGCCCTCACTGCCCAGTGTGTATGAATCAATAAAACACCGTTCTGGCATTTACACAGAATTTTGGCCTCAGCCTTCATTCCCTGGCAGAGCTAGCTAATTAGGACCTGCAACGCTACAATATAATGCATCATATCCCCAGTTTGCTGTTTCATTCGGTATACGACATTAGGATTAGGATTTTAGGGCTAAAAAACATCTCTCTCTCCCCATTTGCTTTCACCCCACAGTTTGAGAATCACTGGTTTAAGGGCGGCTAAGTGGCGCAGTGGGCAAGGCGCTCGCCACTAACGCAGGATATGCTGGGTTCGAGCCCAGCTCTCGGCGTTGCTTCCGGCTTGGCTAGTCGTTCATACTAATACAATTGGCAGTATTAGGGGGTGGGAAAGCCAGTGGGTGGGGATCGGACGTTGTGGACAGCGACTCCTACAGGTCGGTTGGTGCGCCTGTACAGCAGAATCAGGAAGTATCGGGGGCAGCGTGAGCCTCCCACGCGTTACTCCTCACCACTGAGAGATCTCGCTGTGCAGGTGAAAAGATGCGACGGCTGCCTCCTCGTGTACCGGAGGGGACACGTGATGCAAGGCTTCGTCCACATTGCAGCCGACCAGTGGGAGGCATGGTCTAACAACGTTCGAGACAGGGGAGGGTAGAATTGGATAATACGAAATTGGGATGGGAGAAAAAATAGAAAATGGGGAGAAAAAGTAGATAAGAAAAATAATCACTGGTTTAGCCGTTGTATGTGTGTGTTTGAGAGAGAGAGAGAAAAAGATAGAGAAAGAAAGATGGAGCGAGCAGTTACACATTTAAGTCAGAGTGTGAATTTATGCGTCAGAGGTATGTTTCACTTTACATCCAAGGCCTGCTTTACATTCTCCCTTAAGGTCGCTGTTGTGTTCTGTAATGCATGTGAAAGCTGTACTTCCCAAGAGTCTCCACTATGGGGCGTAGTTGATACAATGCCATGTTATGCCTACAGGAAGTGAGAACAAGAAGAGCCTTCCTTGCTAGAACAGGCTGTACCCTGCTATACCATGCTTGTACCTAATCTGCTTAACTAAAAGGATAACGAGTAACCTGCTTCCTGAGTCTTATTACTACACCTCTACCTACATACAAAATACTACGTACGTACTACATAACAATTGGCGACGAGGACGTTGAACCGGGGAATTTTTTAACAGACGTTTTTACTGCAGGAGAAATGGCTAATCTACATGTAGCTTCTCCGACGTCGTTCTTAACCTGCCCTGGAGAACCTACCATGCCGTTTAAGACTTGGCACCAGATGTTCGAGAATTACATGCTGGTAATAAATGCGACTGGAAACGGTTGGTCCGAAGCTCGGAAGAGAGCTACCCTTCTACATTGCCTTGGTACCGAGGGTCAGCGGATTTTCTACACATTGCCAAATACAGGTGATTCCGTGGCTGACGCGGTGGCAGTGTTGAATGCACATTTTACTCCAAGAATCAACGTAGTAGTCGAGCGACACACGTTCAGAAAGCGTGAATGCCAGAAAACAGGACATTTTGCTTGTGTCTGCCGTGCTAAAACACAGTCAGTGAGTACAGTGGAAATTCCTGAAACTAGAGTGCTATGCTTGGAAGCTTCTGACATTACAAAAAGGATTGTATGCAATGTACATGTACACACACCTACTACCCAGGCTCAAGAATTGAGACTGGTTGTGGACACAGGTTCAACAGTATCCATAATGCCACTGTCTACTTATGAGAAATACTTCAGTGAAACTACCTACTGTTCGGCTGGTGTCGTACACCAAGGCTAGCATACCTGTAACTCCTTCAAGCACTGCAGACACAAGTGGTTTCCTTTCGACGGGTTTATTAAAGGCTTGGTCCTCCAATCCACCGTGAAAACTTAAACAGAAACATATACGTTGCGTCAGGTCAACACAAACAATAATATACACGATATGAAAACAATACATCAGAAAAGCAAAATACAAATAAACATTAATTACCTCGTTGGCTGCATGCTACATAAAAAAGGGGTCTTGTTCTTCTGTTCTTGGTAACAGTCTTAGTGGTACACTACACATAGTCGTACACTCTTCGAATCTAGAGAGCCTGTACAACTCGTCTCACCATTCCTGCCGCTGCAGGTGTCTTAATGAGTCCCAGTCTCCCAACATCCCTGCCGCTTGCTCGCAGGTGTCTTAATCAGACCCAAATGTAACAACACAACAGCAGCCTAACGGGACACCACATATGACCAGACGTCAAAATGAATATATTATAAATTGTAGCAAATTAAATAATAAAGAAAATAAGAAATTAAACATAAATACATTCTCAAATATTACACTTACAAACTGAAATAACATAAATGATGAAACCATATAATGGCCACAGTTACAATACCTGTCATGGGGTGCCTACAGGCTCAGGTGAGGAGAGACAATGTCACGGTCCCTGCTACATTTTACGTTGTGGATAAAGGAACTCCCCTGCTGGGAATGGACCTGTTGACTGCACTCCACCTCTGCATTAGTGGAACTACTGTCCTCCCCTCCTCCGCTCCTACGCCGTCTACACCTGCTCCTGTGATGGCTACTACTGTCACAGCTCCTACGGCATTTGGCTGTGCAAAAGGCTTTGTGCATTGTGTAAAAATGTACCCTACTGTTAAGCCAGTGCACCAGAAGTTACGCCGCTTGCCTTTCGTGGTCAGGGACGCCGTCTCTACTGCTACTACTGCTGCTGCGGATACTACTGCTACTACGGATACTACTACTACTACTGCTACTACTGCTGCTGCTACTACTACTGCTGCTACTACTGCTGCTACTATTACTGCTTCTACTGACTCTGCTATGCTGCCCTGTCAATGCAGACCGCAGTAACTCAAAAAAAGTCAAAATTGAGTTATGAGTGAAATTGAACTCGTAAATAAATGTTTTATCTTGTGACCAAGTTTCAGATGTTAAGGTCGCTCAGTTTTGGAGATATGGGGTTTTAAAAACTGCAGTAACTACAAAATCACACTCAAAAACCAGGCAGACCGCAGTAACTTCCAAACAGTGAAAATGGCTTTAAAGTGTTTTGACTTGCCATCCAAAATGTGTTATAGGTAGATAGATGATAGTACCCAGATTTAACATGTATTAATGAAGTAATCTTTAGGCATACAAAAATATGACATAATTATTTTAATTAACCCCCAAAAAGCAGATACTGCACTCTGCTGCACAGTTCCCTTAAATAATTATACAGGTAATGTACAGGCAAAGTGCAGTAACTTCAAATACAATGTTGTTTTCCCTCCAGCTTTCATAACTTAACCTAGCCATTTTGAAAATGAAATTTAACACCTGAATATATTGGAATGATGATCCAAATAAAATGGCTAGGTTAAGTTATGAAAGCTGGAGGGAAAACAACATTGTATTTGAAGTTACTGCACTTTGCCTGTACATTACCTGTATAATTATTTAAGGGAACTGTGCAGCAGAGTGCAGTATCTGCTTTTTGGGGGTTAATTAAAATAATTATGTCATATTTTTGTATGCCTAAAGATTACTTCATTAATACATGTTAAATCTGGGTACTATCATCTATCTACCTATAACACATTTTGGATGGCAAGTCAAAACACTTTAAAGCCATTTTTCTCAGTTTCACTTTTTTGAAGTTACTGCGGTCTGCCTTGACAGGGCAGTATGGATGTGGAGCCCGAGATAGTAGCACACATCACTGCTACACTCAGTGCCCGGTCGGTGACTGAGTTTGGGGCTGCTTGCTCTACCTGCCCTGAAGTGATTACCACCACTGGCGTTTCACCACATTAACTGCTTTACGGTCGTAAAATGCGCACCAAACTGGACGTACTGCCATTGCAGCCTACTGTGAGTGCACAGGACGAGACTGTGAGAGAAACGGTCCAAAACAAGCAAGCCAAAATGAAGCGCTACACAGATGCTAAGCGTGGCACTCGTGCACCTGTTTTTCGGGAGGGGGAGAGAGTCAGGATTAGAATACCACATCACGTCCCCAAAGCACACCCGAGATACAGTGCACCAATGACAGTGAAAAAGAAGATTGGCAAAAGCACCTTTCTGCTCAGTGATGGAAATAAATGGAACGCATCCCGTCTGGCTCACACTTCGAACACTCCAGATGAGCATGACTTAGGGATCCGCCCTGCCCTGACAGCACTCAGCGGTCACACTCCAGCACAGTCGCGTGCAAGAAACAAACCTAGTTGGCATCAGGACTTTGTTGCACACTAAGAGTAAAATTGGTTGAGCATATATAATTATATCTTGATGATTGAATAACCTGTGCTCCCTTTGTTTAATGATTACCTTGAGTTACCCGGTTTATGATACTGACTGTTGGCTCAGTTTACTTAAGAAAGTGAAAAAGCAAAAGTTCAAAATGTGCATAATGCTGAGTAGCAAGTAACATTCGTTTCACAGAGAGGGGAGATGTTGTGTTCTGTAATGCATGTGAAAGCTGTACTTCCCAAGAGTCTCCACTATGGGGCGTAGTTGATACAATGCCATGTTATGCCTACAGGAAGTGAGAACAAGAAGAGCCTTCCTTGCTAGAACAGGCTGTACCCTGCTATACCATGCTTGTACCTAATCTGCTTAACTAAAAGGATAACGAGTAACCTGCTTCCTGAGTCTTATTACTACACCTCTACCTACATACAAAATACTACGTACGTACTACATAACAGTCGCTTGTGAGACATTTGTGTAATTATTGAGCTTGATCTCCCCTACCTCAGTACATACTGATGTACAAACCTACTTGTGGAATAATACATTATCAACTTCTCATTGTCGCCTGGTATCTCCTTTGTTCCCTCCAGACCCCTGCCCCCGGGTCCTACAAAGTGGTGGACCCCTGCACCTACAATTACAAGCCTCCAAGCTACAGCATGACGGGACGTAACAACATGCCTAGTGACCCCACACAGAAACCTGGGCCTGGGGCACATCACCCTGAGCAGGCAAGACATAAACATGTTGACAGTCACCTTTTAAAAAGTTTGTTCCCATGGTTAAAGGTGTTGTAAGTCATATCTTGTGTTAAAATAAGTGTTAATTAAGCAATAATATGCGAGAACCAGTGGGATATCATGATTGTTGCCACGGCTGTGATGCGCCCGCCCGCAGCCATGAGAGCGAAGCACCTCGGACAGTTCCGGGAGTTGGGCCAGTTCAATGCCCAGGCCGTCGACTTAGTGGAGGATTAATTAATTGCAGCTTTTCTCCAGCGCATCCAGCTCGTCTTTCGTTGGATTGGCATGTCTAATAATGCTGTTTTTCTGAATACCGGTAGATGTAGACCCGTCCTTTATTATATATCCACTCGTTTATGGTTAACGGGTACGTTAAATCAAACGTAACGTTGTCCACAGAGTAGGTCATGTTGACAGTTTCCGTTTGATGAATGGCAGTTGAAACTTTCTACAACATTCTAAAGCCAGCACAGTGGTATATTCATGGTGATTTAACCGTGAGTGTATCATAAATATACCGGTACTCACGGTTTAGAACGCTCTCAACCAATCACAATGCGTGATCGGACCTACCTGTTGTATGAATAGACTTATTCTAACAAACAAAAAAATACCACTTACAGCACCTTTAACACAAGTATTCAATATTCTTCACCTTAGGTTTTGAAATAATAGCCATTGTTCTCTTCCTACAGGTGACGCTCACAAGAGTCAAAGCTCCAAGCTTCTCCTTTGGAATCCATCATTCACAGTACATTGCGCATGTGGTTGATTAGGCAGTGCCACCAGCCGTCCCTCCTTCTTTAAACTTGCCAATAAACATTGGAGCATCATCACTGATCTGCATTGAAAGATGACATTCTTTCTTGTAATGGTTCTCTGTCACCAGTAAGCTATCGCCAGCATGTTATAATCAAAAGGAGCAGATTTCCCCCTGGAGCACAATTCATAACCATGCTATTCTCATGATCTTAAGTTCAATTAATATTTGTGAACTTCATAATCCATCATTTGTGTCCAAAGAACTAAGACTGTTATCTGTTGATTTGTTGAGGCTCTTTTTGGAGCTGCATTGACAATTAATGGAAGGCTGGCATGTTTGACTCATATTGTTGGATTTTCATATTAAATCCAAGTGAGTTTGATTACATTTAGTAATTTAGCTGACACTTTTATCCAGAGCGACTTACAAGTTGTGTACAACAAGTCAGCAGGAAGGGTCTAACTCTGGCAGCTAAGGGTCAGTGACAATGTGATTGATTGATTGATTGAAAATGTTATTAACAGATTGCAGAATGGGTACAATAGTTTCAAGTTTCAAGTTTCTTTAATAGTTGTCATACAGAAGTACAGAATACTTTTGTACAAAATGCTTCTTACTGTTGCGCTCCAGAGACTGTGCAAGACAAGATAAGTATGAAATAAAAACATAGTAAAATTAGAAGTAAAAAAAAGAGGTCACAGTGTTCAGTTTAGACATATGTACAATGTTCGATGCAGAATAGACGTAGTTACCATACAATATACAATACTGTGCAGTGTACTAATATACAATACTATATAGTGCAAGGCAGAAATGGAGAAATGGGACGAGGTGCAATTTAGGTACAATTCACAGTAGGTGTACGAGTTGTAGTGCAAATCCTTTATCAATAAATATAAAGTGTAAGTGTGTTTGTGTGATCTAAAGTGTGGAGAGTGGGTGCTGCAGTGTGTTGTTTGTTTGAGTGAGTGTGTGCGTGTGGGTGTGTGTGCTGTGTGCATTTGATGGTTGTTGCATAGTGATTATTGTTCGTTTAGCGATTATTGTTCGTTTAGCAGCCTGATGGCCTGGGGATAGAAGCTTCTTCTGAGTCTTTCTGTGCTCGCCTTAAGACTCCGGTATCGCTTGCCTGACCGCAGCAGTTCAAAGAGGCAGTTGTTCGGGTGGCTCGAGTCCTTAATAATTCTCTTAGCCTTCCCCTTGCACCGCTTGTTGTAAATGTTCTGGAGGGTGGGAAGCCCCCCTCCAATTGTGCGTTCGGCTGAACGTGTCACTCTTTGTAGTCTGCTACGGTCTTGTGCAGTGCTATTCCCAAACCAGGAGGTGATGTTGCCGGTCAGGATGCTCTCTATTGTACATGAGTAGAAGTTCCTAAGGATCTTCTGACTGACTTGGAATTTCCTTAGGCGCCTGAGGAAGTAGAGGCGTTGTCGTGCCTTCTTCACAACACTGTCAATGTGTGTGGTCCATGTCAAGTCCTCGGATATGTGGGCTCCGAGGTACTTGAAACTGTTCACTCTCTCAACCGGTGCCCCGTCGATGCTGAGGGGGCTGTAGTCCTTGACCCCCGACCTCCTGAAGTCCACAATCATCTCTTTTGTTTTGCTGACGTTCAGGGAGAGGCAGTTCTCCTGACACCACTGTGACAGGTTCTCTACCTCTTCCAGGTAGGCCCTTTCGTCGTTGGCAGAGATCAGGCCCACCACTACTGTGTCATCAGCAAATTTGATGATGGTGTTGTTGTTCCGCTGTGCTACGCAGTCATGTGTGTACAGGGAGTAGAGGAGGGGGCTCAGAACACAGCCCTGGGGGGCCCCTATGTTGAGCGTGATGGATGAGGAGGTGCAGTTGCCGGCTCTTACCACCTGGGGTCTGCCCGTCAGGAAGTCCAAGACCCACTGGCACAGGTCATAGTTCAAGCCCAGGTCCCTGAGCTTGGCTATGAGTTTGGAGGGGACTATGGTATTGAATGCTGAGCTGTAGTCGATGAACAGCATTCTCACATAGTTCCCCTGCCTCTTGTCCAGGTGTGATGCTGCTGTGTGCAGCACATGGGCTATGGCGTCCTCCGTGGACCTGTTGGGGCGATATGCAAATTGCAGAGGGTCCAGGTTGATGGGGAGGGAGGAACAGATGTAGCCCTTCACTAGCTTCTCAAAGCACTTCATGGCTATGGAGGTGAGGGCTACAGGGCGGTAGTCGTTGAGGCAAGCGGGCGTAGATTTTTTGGGTACAGGGATGATGGTGGACTTCTTCAGACAGGTGGGGATGACAGCCTGTTCCAAGGACAGGTTGAAGATGTCAGTGAATACCGGGGCCAGTTGGTCGGCACAGACTTTTAGGACGCGGCCGGGGATGCCGTCCGGTCCTGCTGCCTTCCTGATATTCACTTTTTTAAAGATCCGTCTCACCTCATGCTCTGTTACCCTGAACACTGAGTCTCCATCAGCAGACCCCCCCCCCCCCATTGCCGTGGTTTGTAGGCTGGTGTTGTTATTCACAGCCTCAAACCTCGCATAGAAGGAATTGAGATCATTTGCTAAGGAGATGTCACTGTTCAGTTTGAGGGGGGTGCCTTTGTAGTCTGTCATTGTTCTGAGGCCCTGCCACATGCCTCTAGAGTCAGCCTGTTCAAACTGAAGTTCAACTTTATCCCTGTAACGTCGTTTTGCCTCTATTACTGCTCTCCTGACGTTGTATCTTGCCATCTTGTGTTCTTCCATGTTGCCTGTCACCAGCCCGGTGTTGTATGCTGATGTGCGCACTTTCAGAGCCTCACGGACGGATTTGTCTACCCAGGGCTTTTGATTTGGGTAGATTTTAATTTTGGTAATTAATAGTGAATGAATGAACGAACGAACGAACGAACGAACGAACGAACGAACGAACGAACGAACGAACGAACGAACGAACGAACGAACGAACGAACAAATGAATGAATGAATGAATGAATGAAAAACTTTATTTAACAGATTTCAGAATGGGTACAATACAGTACGGCTCAATACACACAATTTATGAGGCCGACGTTCCACTCTACTGGTTAAAGTTGTTTACTCGTTAGTACGTTCGTTGATAAAGAAAAATAATGTCCACAGCCACTCCAGTGTAAAACAAAGATATCCAAATGGTTTATTTCTTTTCCACAGCGAAATCTTTCTTTACAGAAGTGGTCCTAAGCCATTTTCCTAAATATTCACGTCACTACTACAAGGTAAGAAAACGGTATTTTCCCAGTCTCCAAAATCACTGCCGACTCGACACATGAAAATTCCTCCACACTGGAAAGCCGTAAATCAACTTGCCGGATTTTTCCACAGCAAACCGGTAGGCTTGGCACCTTGGTTGAGAAATGCAGGCTTCAGTCTATGTTGTTTAGTCTATCTGTTCAGTCCTGTTTCAAGCTACACACTCCTGGCTCTTCTTCTTCTTTAGAATTTCCGGCAGTGTAGACGCATCGTGGCGTATTACTGCCCTCCGCAGTTCTTTTGATGAGCTCTTCTTCTTCTTCTTCTTCTTCTTCTTCTTCTTTCTTCTTTTGAATTTCCCGCAGGCGTATTACTGCCCTCCTCAGTTCTTATACTACGCTAGTGGTGTGCCATAGTTAGTCCTCTGGTAAACCAACTTTTGATTGTTTACCCTCTTCTTCTTCTCATCTTCAAAACACACTATCTCCTTCTTCTCTGCTCCTCTTGCCTGTCCAATTAATAAATACAATAACGCTATATCCTCTGGTACAACTCTGAAGCGTGCAGAAATGTCAGCACTGCCTCTGTGATCAGCTGGTGGTTCTCATTATCCATGCCAAAGAAAGATTTAAGAGAGAAGGAAGAGACTCCCAACTCTACCAGACTTTTATAAAAGATTTCCCTCTCTTTCCTATACCTTTCACATTCTAGGAAGACATGCCCGACAGTTTCAGTCTCTCCACATTCACACCCCCCATCTGGATGTTTTCCCACAATGCACAAGGTACTGTTCAACCCACAGTGTCCCAGCCTCAATCTACACATCTTCACCCTATCACTCCTAGACCCATATCCTCTGAGAGAATTGTGGACTATATATAGAGACACAAATGTTCTAGAATGTTCGGTTATGACATCTTACGGTGACATCACCTCACCAATGTTCCAGAACGTTCGATCATGACATCATACTGTGACATCACAACTGTTCTAGAACGTTCGGTCATGACATCATACTGTGACATCACAAATGTTCTAGAATGTTCTATTATGACAATTAAGACGGTTCAATGACTTTATCTAAATCCAATCAATATTCCTAATGCCGGTTCAATGTAAGGTTATAAAAATAAACATATAAACATTCATATAATACAATAACCTAAATATAGCTTTGGCTCCTACACAATTGTTAAGGAGATGCAGACCAGAGAAAGACGTTTGTCTTGTTTACATCAGGGTCCCCCATTTTCAATTCATAGTGACATTTATGACATACACAAGATACATGACATCTATGGCATAGGGACGGACATACATGACATACAGGTATATAGTACTGTTACATTTGTGACATATACAATATGCAAATATACAGTACTGTTACCCATAGATCCTAACAGAGATTATATACATATGATGGGGAGGAGACTGTACATTAGGAGGGGGTATACATACGGTGGGGAGAAAATATATACATACGGCTCAATACAAACAACTGTTAAGAGGATGCAGACCAGAAAAAGACTTTCGTCTTGTTTACATCAGGGTCCTCCATTTTCAATTCATCAAGACATTTATGACATACAAGACATACAAATATACAGTATACTGTGTAAGAAAAAGAGATCATAAAAAAATATATTCATCCGAAGGGGAAGAAACTGTACATTGGAGGGGGTTAGGTAGGTGGGTGGGGTGGGGGGGATTTGGACATTTACCGGGGCCAGTTTCTAATTGCAGCCAACCGTAGGTGCTCTTTGAGAGCGGTTTTGAAGGAGGGTAGGGATTCACATTCCTTTACAGCTGTTTGTAGGGCGTTCCACATTATTGTGGCATAATTGCAAAACGTGTTTAGTCCCTTGCTTGAGCCGAATCTGGATTGAACATGATTTGTGGAACTCCCTCTGGTGTTGTGGTCGTGGAATTCACTAACCTTTGGGAAGTATTTCGACATGTACATGGGTATCTTAGTGGTGTAGTGTATCTTGTAGACCAGGCCCATTGCTCTGTCGTCTACTCTAAGCCATCCTAGGTTGTCAAAATGGGCAGGGATAAGGTGGGTTTTAGGAGTAAGGCCAAGCAGTAGTCTGACCAGTTTGTTTTGTGATGTTTGTAGCCTTGTTTTTAGGGCCTTTGATGTGCTTTGGTACCATGAGGTGCAAGCATAGTTGTTACAAAGGATCAGATTAAACCGAATATATATATTTATTTATTGATATATATTGCATAGTATTTGTATATCGTTTGATATCCCCTGTATATTCCTTGTACATATACACGGAATATCCCTTTAGCCCAGACCATAATAGTTCATTCTCCTATTGGACAGCGGTCCACCGGCGCCAGGGACCGGCCTCCGGAGCCAGGTTCAAAGTCACCGTCAAGATGTGTCTGGACATGCCCGGCCTTGCCCAGGGATACGCGACAGAAATGAGAGTGGAACTAGTTTTGTTCACCGTGCGTATAAATACGGCGCAGGTGAATGTAGAAGCCCCTTCGTCCATTTAGTATGTTACCGATAAGTTGAAGCCTCACCCACGATACAACGTGCGGTGAAGTATGGCCTGTTTGGCCCCAGAATAGAGCATCGAGACCGCGTGCGAATTAATAACTGAATTGTCAGAGTTTGGCGCTATACCGTCGAGTGCGACATATTTCTATATGTCGCACTATACTCAAATAGTCTATTTGAGTATAGTGTATCGTGCGGTTAGAATTCTACAGTGACCAGCATCTCCAACGCTTTCTCGTATTAGCTAGAGTTCTTATCCAGGCTGGGCCGACCGCATGGCGCTTTCACCCGAGGAGACCTAGGCGAGAACCGTATGGACATGTACACTGGATTAATCTACCCGACGACTACATAGCCCTTTGCGGCTGGAATATATTTGCTTTGGTCCTGTGATTTATGGAGCGGATAATCGCCGACGCCTGCACGTGTTGGATTTACCCCGAGAGGAGTCAAGTCGAGTCGGCGCTCAGAGAGCCTGAGGTTGACTAGCTTTCTTCCCTGTGGAGCTACAGTCTACAAGAGAACCAAGCTGTATTCGTCTGTGGATCAAGAGGCTACTGCACCGGCTTCTGTACCTGAAGTCTCCCTAGTCATCGTTGACCAGACGTCCTACTACCGACAGATCTTCTACCCCCCCTGCTGGCTTACAACCAGTGGGAACCCCTTCCAGTATCTCCCGCTATATTGCCAGTGTACCATAGATATAATTCCCTAAGATTCAGGTTGTATAATTACCTCCTGCGTAACCAGAGAATGGACATTCGTTATTGATTTGCCTACGCATACTCCTTTGCCTTACAAGTGCATTCAAAGAATAATGTAAAGTATCCTATGTACCTTTTGCTCCATTAAATACTTGATTAATACCTTTGACTGGAACCGATTTCATTGTGGGAAGTGTTCATCATATTCATATATCGTGTACTGTATGGCCAGTAATTAAAGTACATAAAGCGGTAGTGGTTTAATGATACCATACTTATCAATACAGTCAGGGAATTGTACCCCTCAGTTACAATAGTTGTAGTACCCTTGAATGAGTCCTCCTGTTAGAGTCTTCAAGGTATTCTTGTTTACCAGAGAGGAGATCCGGTACAAGAATCTTGTTCGTGTTTATATTCCACCAGACGCAGACGCTAACGCTGCACAAGACGCACTGGCTGAGCAGATTCTTAGAGTTGAAATAAAACATCCGGATAGTCTGGTGATCGAAGTCAAGGTAGACCGCGCTTCTCAGTATCTGACACTGGGTGCTGAAATCCCAAGGATTATGAGGACTCGGTGACTTTAACCAGGCTAATCTCAGCCGGGCTCTCCCGAGGTACCGGCAACAAGTTACATGTCCAACCCGGGGTGCGAACACGTTAGACCACTGCTACAGTACAATTAATCGAGCCTACCACTCTGTCTCCCGTGCAGCGCTGGGCAACAGCGATCATGACTTAATCCATCTGATCCCTTGCTACAGGCAGAAATAAAAAATCTGTAAACCTGTAGTAAGACGCTTCAAAGTGTGGTCCGGTGACGCTCGGGATAAACTCAGCGCTTGGCTGGAGCGTGCAGGCTGCGACCAGGGCTTCCTGGAGTGGGCGGGGCCAGAGGCCGGCAACAACCTGGACGATTACACAGAGACTGTGACGTCATTTGTCGGCTTCTGTGAGGAGGAGTGTGTCCCCTCCCGCTCCAGGAAAGTCTATAACAACGACAAACCCTGGTTTACAGCCCAGCTGCGTCAGCTGAGGGTTGGGAAGGAGAAGGCCAGACGGAGTGGGGACAAGGCTTGTTTTAAGGAGGCCAAGTACAGATTCGAGAGAGCAGTGAAGGAGGCGAAACAGCGCTTCTCGGGGAAACTGCAGCTGCAGTTCTCCGAGGGGAACTCCTCCTCAGTCTGGAAAGGTCTAAAAACCATCACCAACTACAAGCCAAAATCCCCACAGACGTCTGACAACCTTCTACTGGCAAATGAGCTCAATGAGTTTTACTGCCGGTTTGACAGGGAACCCCCGGCCCCCTTTCCTCACACCCCCAGACCACAATCACCCCCCCCGGTCCCCAGTGGTAACCCTGTCTCCCCTACCACGACCCCCCCCCCCCCCCCCCCCCCTCTCTGTCACAGAAAGAGAGGTGAACCGCCTGCTTAAGAGCCAAAACCCCCGGAAGGCAGCCGGTCCTGACTCTATCTCACCCGCCACCCTGAAGCATTGCGCCGACCAGCTGTCCCCAGTGTTCACTAACATTTTTAACACCTCACTGGAGCTGTGTCGGGTCCCAGCATGTTTTAAGGCCTCGACCATCATCCCCGTCCCCAAGAAGGCCAAGGTCACAGGCCTTAACGACTACAGACCGGTCGCCCTGACGTCTGTGGTCATGAAGGTCTTTGAGCGCCTTGTCCTGGACCCTCTCCTGGACCCCCTGCAGTTTGCATACAGAGCCAACCGTTCCACGGACGATGCTGTGAACATGGCTCTGCATTATGTCCTGGAACACCTGGACACTGCAGGGACCTACGCCAGGATTCTGTTGGTGGACTTCAGCTCGGCCTTCAACACCATACTCCCGCACATCCTGGAGCACCAGATGTCCCTGCTGCAGGTGCCGGACTCTACCTGCAGGTGGATCACGGACTTCCTGACTAACAGGTCACAGCGGGTGAAGTTGGGAATCAACATCTCCGATCCCAAGTCCATCAGCACTGGCTCCCCACAGGGCTGTGTTCTGTCCCCACTACTATTCTCCCTGTACACCAACAGCTGCGTCTCTCTGCACCCCTCGGTCAAACTCCTGAAGTTTGCGGACGACACCACCCTGGTGGGTCTCATATCCAGGGGGGACGAGTCCGCCTACAGGAGGGAGATCGAGAGGCTGCTGAGCTGGTGCAGCTGCAACACCCTGGACCTCAACGCCCAGAAAACAGTGGAGATGGTAGTGGACTTCAGGCGGAAGGCAACCCCCCCACCTCTATCATTCTGGGAGGCACCCCGGTGGCCTCTGTGGAGTCCTGCCGCTTCCTCGGCATGACACTCTCCCGGGACCTAAAATGGGAGCTGAACACCATCGCTCTCAATAAAAAGGCCCGGAAGAGGATGTACTTCCTACGTCAGCTGAGGAAGTTCAGGCTGCCGAGGACCATGATGGTCCAGTTTTACACCGCCATCATCCAGTCCATCCTCACCCTCTCCATCATCACCTGGTTCCCTGCAGCCACGGTCAGAGACAAGGCCAAGCTGCAGCGGGTGATTCGCTCGGCGGAGAGGGTGATCGGCTGCCCCCTTCCCTCCCTCGAGTCCCTACATTCCACCAGGGCCTTGAGGAGGGCGAGGAAGATCATGGCAGACCCCGCCCACCCGGGTCACAACCTCTTCAACATGCTCCCCCACGGCAGGCGGCTACGGCTGCCCAAGACACTAAAGTCCCGCCACAGACTGAGTTTCTTCCCCTCAGCAGCTCGCCTGGTAAACGAGTCAGGTGTCCCCCTGCTCCCCCCCCCCCTCTATGGCGAGCTGCTAGGGCTGGACTTCTGGACTTGAACTTTGTGTTGCACTGTATCCATGTCCCCAACCACCGCACTTTCACAGTCTTATTGTTGTCTCACTGTTATGTCCTGTCTTGCACTTTACTTAAAATTATTTATTTACTGTTGTATTGTTCTTAATTGTGAAAAAAAAGTATGCACTGTAATGCCAAAACACGTTCCTTTTTGTACATGTATGAAATGGCGAATAAAGTAATCTGAATCTGAATCTGAATCTGAATTCGTTGGTTGACTTTTTATTATTATATTGGTTGCCATTTTGTCACAGGAAAGATTTGCCTCTAGGATGGAACCCAGGTAGGGTAATTTCATCTTTCCTTGTGACAATATTGTCACCCACTGTAACAGAGAAGCCGTTGGCCTTGCTGAGTTTGTTATTTGATCCGAAGAGAATGGACTCTGTTTTACCCAGGTGTAATGATAGTTTGTTATCAGCGAGCCAGGTGCAGATTCTGGCGAGTTCAGAGCTGAGGGCTTTTTCAACCTGCAACTTGACCCTGTCAGAGACCAGCAGGGCTGAGTCGTCCGTGAACAGGAACAAGTTGCAGTCACAAGCTGATGACATGTCATTTGCATAAATTAGGAACAGTAAAGGTCCTAGTATGCTTCCTTGTGGAACACCACAGCTCACTGGGAGGGGGGGGGCCAGTGTACCGTTCACCTCCACCATCTGTTCTCTCCCCTCCAGGCAGGATTGCATCCAGCTCACTGATGAACTATCAAAACTAGGGATGTCTGATATTATCGCCCTACCGATATTGGCATTAAAATGTGATATCGGTATCGGTTTTCAATTATTTATTTTAATTTGAATTTTTTTTTAAATGTATTTCACCTTTATTTACCCATGCAAGAAAGTAAGAACAAATTCAGATTTTATTTATTGTCAAAAGTATGCATAATGTTGTGTTAATGGGATGTTAATGGGATGTTCTGAAGCCAGATTGGAATTCGTAGATTAGCTTTTTTTCCGCAAGGTACTTTTCGACCTGTTCGTAGACTATTTTTTCCATAACTTTCGAGATGGAGGTAAGAATAGAAACAGGGTGGTAGTTGCCTGAGTCTATTTGCTGCCTTTTAGATGGAGGTAAGAATAGAAACAGGGTGGTAGTTGCCTGAGTCTATTTGCTGCCTTTTTTGTGCAGGGGGTCACTCTCGCAATTTTGAAATCTTTGGGGACGTGTCCCTGTTTTATGGAGAGGTTTATTATGTGGGTGACGACTGGGGTGATGGTGGCTGCTGAGTCTCTGAGGAATTTGGAGGGGATATTGTCATGGCCAGTGGCCTTGTTAGGTTGGAGGGTGCTCAGTTTTTTTAACACCTCATCAGTTGTTACCATTTCGAGTTTGAAGTCGTCTTTGCGAACCCCTAGGTTTTTGTAGAAGGCTATGATGTGTTCTACACCAAAATGCCCAGAGTGGGAGGGTAGTTTATTAACCAGTGTTGTGGCTATGTTTGTAAAGAATATGTTTAAGTAATTGGCCACATCCAACTTGTCTGTGATGAGTGTTTTCTGTCTTAATATTGATGTTTGTAAATCTGGTTTTCAGTTTCTTACTGCAGCCTATATGCTATGTTCTTCAATCAGTGTTGAACTTGGGTGCTAGTCTTGAGCGCATAGTAGTATAGACATATTAGCATAGTAGGTAATAATATAGGCAAGGTAGATTACTTAGTTAGCAAGGTGGATAATATAGAAGACAGTATGAAGGTTAGTATATATTTTTTACACTCTTCATTTCTGATATTGATTGAAGAGGTGTGTTTTAGTCACATGTCGGCACTGTCCTGACTGGTGGGAAGTTCATTCCACCATTGCGGAGCAAGGACTGAGAACTTCTTAAAAATATATATATATAAAAAAAATGAAATACAACAAATGCCTACGAATGTAATGTTATTTTGGTTAATTAGTATTATTACGCCTGTTGTAACTGAGGGGTACAATTCCCTGACTGTATTGTTAGATATGATACTTACTACCACTACCTCTTGTACTTTAGACTCTGGCCACCCAGTACTAGGTATAAATAATTATGATAAACACTCCCACCTGATGAAACGGATCCAACACAAATGTACCAAGTCGAAAGTCTGCGTTTAATAATAATACATAGCAAAAGGTATGTACAACGATCACTTAATTACATTTATGATTTGAAATAGTATGCACTTTTATGGCAAATGAGTATTCGTAGGTAGATCAATATCGAATGTCCAATCTCTGATTGCGCAGGAAGCAAATATACAACCTGGAATATTTAGGGAACAATAGCAATGATACTTGAATGATTATATAGCTGGATACACTAGGGGAAGGTTCCGACTGCTTGTAGGACAGCTGGAGGGGGGGGGGGTAGAGTCTGGCTGTATCCCGTCTGGCCGAGGGTATCCTGGGAGAGCCCACAGTCGTGCGACCCGGTGCCCAGCGATCCTCGATCCACAGATGAAAGCAGTTGGACTCTCTGTGGCCGGCGTCCTCCGGTCCACGATGGAGAGACGTGAGGCGACCTCGTCGTGTAGAGCGTCTTCTCACCTGTCGTCCTCTCCGGGGGGGGGTATTTCCAACACACCGCAGTGTTGGCCTTTATCCATAGAATAATCAAAGTACTCAAAGCATAATCCAAGCCGGGGAAGGCTAGCCGTCGTCGGTAGAATAATCCAATATACAGGTCCACTCGCTCTTTGGCCTGGAGCTCCTCGGGTGCAGCTTCACGTGGGGTCAACCACCCTGGATAAGCGTCCAGCTGATGCCCGAAACGATGGGGGTGCTGATTACTATAGAACTCTTACCGCACGAGGCACTACATATGAATAGACTATTATTAGCTTAATAGAATACGTCCAACTCGACGATATAGTGCCAAATATGACTATTCAAATATTAATATACACGATGTCTCAATGCCGATACTGGGCCGAATTGGCCTTACTGCCCACACGTGGTTCGCGGGGAGGCTTTTGCGTCTGTCACTCTGTTGGAGGGTAAGGAACTGGACTAAAAGGAAGCTCTACTTTAATAGCGCAGTATATATACGCACTATGAACAAATAGTACCATTAGTGGTGCGGTAGACATATTCCTACGCGGAACTAGGACTTGTCCATACATGTTGAGCGGTACGATTGAACCTGGTCTGAGGGGTATGGCGACCTGGCACCAAGGTCTCGTCCAATGGTAGAATGGAGACTATTATGGGATGTTCAGTAGACTAGAAGGGATATTCAATGCATATTGTACAAGGAATATACAAGGAATATCAGGGGATATCAGGGGATATACAAATACAATTAAATATATATATATAAATAAATATATATATTCGGTTTAATCTGATCCTTCAGAACACCTGTATTTCACTATGAATTGAAAATGGGGGACCCTGATGTAAACAAGACAAACGTCTTTCTCTGGTCTGCACCACTTAACAATTGTGTGTATTGAATCGTATTGTATTGTACCCATTCTGCAATCTGTTAAATAAAGTTTTCATTCATTCATTCATATTCCAACTACTACTACATTTGTGACAGGCACCTCTAAGCACAGCGAGAGTCGAGAAAAGGGTCCTACAAGCGTCTCCGTTGCATAGAGACGAAAATAGTTTCATGCGGTTGGCGCTAGGCCAACTTGATTTCTGAGCGTTTACCGTAGCTTTCTTGTCATTGTTAGTTGTTTACATTTGTTCGTATGATTTAATTTACTTTTGCAGCATGATAAAATCACAGACGTATAATACTGAACGTTTAAGTGTTGAAATGTATTGGCTAATGTCATCAACGTAAGAAGCTAATCTTAACTAACGCTTAATGCTAAACACCTGGCTAGACAAGAGTAAGCGAAGGGAACTAACGAGGACTACTGAATGCTAGAATACAAACATGATCTGTTGATGCTAGATTGGATGATGCAGGGATTGGCAAACGAACAAAAAATGATCAACGTCAACAAGCCAACCCATCGAATGTTAATGTTGGCTAACCGGCAGCAAGCTAAATCCTGCTAGTAGTGTTGTTGTCATCTCGCCTCGAACGTCAGTCAAGAAAAATGGCTGGCGACGCCGGTGGCATCCCTGAAGTGGACCAAGAAAAATACGATGCAGACGAACAAGTGAAGATAATCTGTTTGGGAGATAGTGCAGTTGGTAAATCCAAGTAAGCGAAACTAGTGACGTCTAGTAATGTTATTTAGCCTAACTATGTCTGAATACTCACAATAACATGATAATCTGAATGTCTCATGTTTCTTTGTTTTCTAATGCTCCAGGCTGATGGAGAGGTTTCTCATGGATGGCTAGTATCCTTTTTCCATAATATCTTTCATGACATTTAGGCTATAGATAATAATATAATGAAGCTAATCTGTCTACATCCATCCATCCATTCATATTATCTTAAATGCTCCTAAACAATCGCTGCAGTCGTCCCCAGCAGCTCTCAACGTATGCTTTAACTCTTTACAAACACACGGCCACCATAGGCGACAAGACCGTGTTGGTTGGTATGTATCGCTTGCTTCTTACCACATTGGTTGTTGATTTTTGGCTCTGTTGCCAATGTCGGATAGATGCAGTTTAATTAAGCTCGACACTGAATCTAGAAAGCGTGTTGGATCAGCTGGCAGGAGACTTAAAATACTTTCTGCTCAGGTTGTGCTTGTTTCTCTCACATTCAAGACTTCTGGGACACAGCAGGCCAGGAGAGGTTCCAGAGCATGCATCCCTCATACTACCACAAAGCACATGCATGTATCATGGTAAGATGGGTTCTCATTGTGGACACCACACTTTGAAGGGGCACCTTGACATTATGGGAAATGTTCTTTACCGTCAGACGAGAAGTTGGATACCAGATTTCCTCTTTAAATGTTCAGTAGAAAGCTAATGTTGGTGTGTTCCTTGAGTTGCCGTTTCGTCTGTCCTCCCTTAGTTACCGTTGCTACGCCTGACAAACTGTCAAAATGAACCATCTGCCTCAGTGAATTACCTTCCAGGTGCCTCAGGAAACATGTGTGACAAGTTCCTCAACAACACTTGTTAACTATTCTCCCATTAACCTTATAAATCCATCGAAACTCAACTACTGTTGAGTGTGAGTGTGATCTACAAATTCTCAGCTTGTACCGTCTTTTTACACCACAAATGTAAACAATACTACAATGTACCGTTTTTACATAATTTGGTTTGAAAACATTGTTCACCTGAATTATTATATATTTTTTTAATCCTCTCCGATTTTTTCCCCCCGTCCCAATTTAGTCGTTGTGCCAATTCCCCCCCTCCCCTACCTGTTTGTTGTGCGCATGTTCTCCAACTGGTCGGTACAAGGGAAACCTGAAGTCCTACGCACGCTTCCTCCGACACGCACTGCGACAGCCAGTGCCTCTTTTTTCACCTGGCAGCGAGGACTCTCATTGGTGAAGTGTAACGCGTGGGAGGTCACGCTGCCTTCATCAAGTCCTGCCTCAGCTGAGCAAGCGCCCAGACCTGACCTGTAGGCGTCGCTGTCCACAATGCCAGATCCCCACCGTGACTTCCCTCCCCCTAACCCAGCCAAACGGGTTAGTATAGCGATCAGCCCAAGCCAGAGGCAATGCTGACTCCGGGAGTCGAGACCGCAGCCTCTTGCATTGGTGACGAGCGCAATCTCCGCTATGCCACCTTACCGCCCATTTCATCTGAAAACTTGAAGATTCATATCAATTTGACATATCTCAGCCCCGCCCTCTTTTCTTGATCCTTCAACAACGACCGCTTCTTCCCTCGGACAAACGAGTAACACTTGTGATTGGAGGATCAAGAAAAGAGGGTGTGGCTCGAGATGGGTCAATTAGAGAGGTCAACGAAGCAGACTCATTGTGCTGTATTTTCCAGGTGTTTGATGTCCAGAGGAAGATCACGTATAAGAACTTGGCCAACTGGTACAAGGAGCTGAGAGAGTACAGACCGGAGATACCCTGCTGCGTAGTCGCCAACAAGATTGACGGTGGGTCGTCTGACTGGACCACAGTAGACTTAACATGGCTTTCAGTTCTAATTCTTACACTGTTGATCCTTCAATGCTTATGTGGAAGTGTGTGATTTTGTCAATAGCAGAGAGGGTTCACGTTGACTATAAGGAGATACTGGATGTACCCTTTTGAATCTCCTTGCATGCAAGTTTAAATGTAGTGTTTGAAGTTGGGACTAGGTGCCATTTCTTTGTCTGTCTTGTTCAATGCTTTTGCAGCTGACTCGAAGGTGACTCAGAGGAGCTTCAGCTTTGGCAAGAAGCAGGGCCTTCCATTCTACTTTGTGTCCGCTGCCGACGGGACTAATGTAGTGAAGGTGAAGACAGGCCAGATGTCAAACCTGTCCATCAGATCTATCTCTCTCTCTGTTTCTCTCTCTCTCTGTCTGTCTCTCTGTCTCTATTTCTCTCTGTCTGTCTCTTTCTCTGTCTGTCTCTCTCCTTTCTCTCTCTCTGTATGTCTCCTCTCTTTATCTGTGTGTCTCTCCTCTCTCTCTGTGTCTGTCTCTGTCTGTCTCCTCTCTCTGTCTCTCCTCTTTCCGCCTGTCTCTCCTCTCTCCGTTTCTCTCTGTCTGTCTCTCTCTGTGTATGTCTCTCTGTCTGTCTCTCCTCTCTCTGCCCTCTGTCTGTCTCTCTCTCTCCTCTCTCTGCCCTGTCTCTCTCCTCTCTCTCTCGGTCTGTCTCCTTCTCTCTCTCTGTCTCTCTCTCACACTCGCACACAAAATTGCTGTCCCTATGTATTCCTCGTCTTACACATGAACCCGCTCCGTCTCGACAACAGATGTTCAGAGAGATGATTGAGAGAGCCATGGACTACAAGCGAAACCCCAGCGACTTCATGGACGAAGTGATGCAAGAATTAGAGGTACCGTTCACCCTCTCCCCCCGAATATCAAAAGGCAGCTTCCGATGTGCGTTCTCATTCGCAGACACGCTTTTATAAATCCACAATGTCTAACTTAAGTCACTCCGTGGCTTTTGTTCACTAGCGGAAATTAAACCTGCATTAGTCACGGAGCGTTTGCTCTGAAAAACTCTTGAGGAATAATTCAGTTTTGAACCGCTGTCCTCGTTTTGTTCACAATAAACACGATCCTTTTAGAATTTTCTTAATTTTATTTTGGCGAGTCGCAGATGTTCACTCTGAAGAAAAAGCATCAATTAACGAGCCAAATGATTTAGCTCAGCCAGCCGTCACGCACACGATTCCCTTTTTTTTTTACGAGAAGCCTTGTTTTGTTTACCGTCTCTCTGGAAAATACACACAGCGTGGGGCCTTCGCATAAACAGAGCATTTTGAACTCCAAGCGGGTGGAATCCTTCACGTTAACCGTGTATAATTCCGACTAGAAAAACACACATTTGGGCGGCTGAGTAGTGTAGAGGTCTAAGCAGGAGACTCTGGGTTAGAATCCAGCTGTCAGCGGTACCTCCGGCTTGGTCAGTCGTCTCTGTGAACACAGTGTTCGCGGGTGGGAAGCCGTTGGGGTGTGAGTCCTGCTCGTTGCAAACAGCGACTCCTACTGGTCTGTTCAGCGCTTGTTCAGCAGAGAGCGGATCTGGGGGAAATAGTGTGAACCTCCTGTTGGGTGAAAAGAAGCGGCTGGTGACTCCATGTGTATCGGCAGAGACGTGTGGTAGTCTACACCCTGCCCAGACCAACAGAGGAGGCATGTGGTAGTCTACACCCTCCCCAGACCAACAGAGGGGGCATGTGGTAGTCTACACCCTCCCCAGACCAACAGAGGAGACATGTGGTAGTCTACACCCTCCCCAGACCGACAGAGGAGGCATGTGGTAGTCTACACCCTCCCCAGACCAACAGAGGGGGCATGTGGTAGTCTACACCCTCCCCAGACCAACAGAGGGGGCATGTAGTAGTCTACACCCTCCCCAGACCAACAGAGGGGGCATGTAGTAGTCTACACCCTCCCCAGACCAACAGAGGGGGCATGTGATAGTCTACACCCTCCCCAGACCAACAGAGGAGGCATGTGGTAGTCTACACCCTCCCCAGACTGACAGTAGGGCAGCGCATGAGACGACCAGGAAGGGAATTTGCATGACTGAATTAGGGATGGGAGAAAAAGAAAAAAATATATAAACAAAACATTTGTATTTTTAGAACTTTGAGCTGGAGAAGAAGGAGGACACTTCCGAAGCAGCCGTGGACGGTCTGAAGACGGATAGTCCGGGGTCGGCGTGACGTGATGCCGTGCGCTCTCCGGGAACCCCTCTCGTTGCGTGGCAGACACGCCGTCCTCTCCTCTCCTCTTGTCTGAGGACAGCAGGTACCTCTCGTCGAACGGACGTGAAAATTGACACGGAACGCGACACAGACGGGCCCTCGTTCACTGGGACAGATGTTACAGGAGAAGCGACAAACCTTTTTTAAATCTCTTTTTTGGCACATTGTCTCCCATGTTGTCTGCAACGGGATCATCTGAACTAGAAAGGGAGGTGGCACCCTGGTTTCATGCCGGCACAGGGCTCGGATCTGGTCAAAACATTGGGTCCCACAGTTCTCCAAACGTACCGTGGTCTACATTTAGCTACCACGCTGGGCGGTCGGCTGTTTACCTACGTGCGTCATTTAATTTGTGTACCGTAACTAGAATGTGAAGTGTGGTAAATGATCACTATAACACGCACAAAGCAAAAGGGAACCTGTGAATGTGACCTCCCTCTTTTTGCTCCTCGTCTCGATCTCTGTGCGAAACGTGTGCAGTGAGAGTGGAGTAGCGTCTCAGCTGCTACTGTTGCATTGATGCTCTAGCGAAGCCAGTACCTTCTCGTCCAGTGTCTTTAGTTTGTACCGAATGTAACCGAATTGATGATTACACTTGTGTGACTGACTGTGATTGTGTGTGTTTTTCTAAATGGCAGTGATTGGATAGTAGGCTGTTTTTAATGAAACGGGACAACTTCACATTTTCCCGAATATTAAAGGGGGAATTCACCCTAAAATAGAATTCACATTTATTCTATAACATTGTATCAATTTTGAATTGGAACAAGTCTCTCCTTAACCTAAACACCAGAGAAACAAGACTCTACTGATGATGTCATCAAGAGGCAAATCCTGAAGCTGCTACATAGACAGTGAATAATGGAACAGCTCTAGGACACTGACAGTAACCATGGTGATTTAACTCCTAGACAGTAACCATGGTGATTATACTGGGATATGGGTACATTTTCAGATTGAGAGCTGTAAACCCTACAATTAAATAAAACAAATTTGGATGTAATGGCTCAAACTAAAATCTACAAACCCACAAACTCCAAAATGGCTATGTTCACACTACAGGCAACAGTGGCCCAAATCAGACTTGCTTGTGTGATTCAGATCAGTTTTTCCATGACAGTGTGAACAGCACAAATCACATCAAATCTGATCTTTTCAATTCTGATTTGGGCCACTTTCATATCCTAAATCAGATACAGGTCTGATCTTTTACAATGTGACCTCAGTCTGAGTGAACAGTCATGCGACTTTCACGTCACTAGATTGAGCCAAACAAACAAAAACAAAAAAGCCAGGATCTGAGCAATAAATCAGAATTGAGCATTAAGGCTTGCAGTGTGAATGTAGCCAGAGTGTTATCTGATGACATAATACATTTAAATCCTGATGCTCTGATTTCAAGCATAGGGAGACGACTTTCTCGTGTTTGTCGATTGGAATAGCATAATATGATATGAATAGTTGTTTTAGGGTGAATTTTCCCTTTAACCAGCACTGCGTACACTACAGTACTTCTCAACTCTTGTGTTGACTGCAAGAGGTCTTGTTTATCCATCCTCCTCTAGGTGTCTGTCATGGTAAATGCTGTGATAAATGTTGCAAATTTCCTGTTCAATAAATCAATCAATAAATGGGAGGTTTCCTGAGGCCAATAAATGGGAGGTTTTCTGAGGCCAATAAGTTAATACGGCTTTAATACAGTGAACACGCAATCGTTTCTATCATAATGTGTGATTCAATTCGCCATCTTCTACTACACCATTGGCATGTTTGTTTATGAACCCGGACTTTAAAGTCACCATGAAACGGCTAGCAGAATGCTATTTGATTCCGCATATTAACGCATTTCCTGTAAAAACAGGAAGCTAGGGAGGGACTTGTCATGGATATTGAGTGCTGTTTACAGTAGCCAATGGTGCAGAATGTACGTTACAGTTAACCCATTAGCTAGCAAGCTAATGTTATGCAATGTTGGTAACGTTAGCCAGCTAGTAAGCTACAATGTGCCCCCTGTGTGCAGGATCAACACTCGACAGCATTAAGAATACCTACAAAGCAACTTTTTTGTCATTGTTGGGACAGATACTGGCGTATAGGTGACAATCGGCACAAGACATATCTTGATCAAATAACTTAAAGATCTATTTTGATTTCATGGGGCCTTTAACGGGGAGTGGAAACACTAGAAATGGGACGGATAATTCAAAGTGAATTTATAGCAAGTCAAATAATCATGTTTTGCAAACAAGTGAATAGACTTTGAAGTAGCCTAATTTCAAGCCATCTGTCTTTTGGGGGGGGGGGGGGGGGGCTGCCGTGTATTTGTTGTCATGGATACACCATGTCACTGTTTTGGATATCTTCTGGCAGTTAACACTTGCATGCTTGCTTGCCTGCTTATCCAACCAGAGTAGAGCATGCCCATGACAACAAAAACATAGCAGCCCCCATAGTACAAGATGGCTTAAAATTAGGCTACTTCAAAATAATTTTTTATTCGTTTTGGAAAAAGTTGTTTTCTCAAATGTGACATGACATTTTGAACTATCCCTTTTTTCATTTCAAATGCTTCCATTCCCCTTTAACCCCCAACCTAAAAAAAATTGCACAATCATCATATCTCCACATTTACCAGACATAACCTGTGAAATGGTCCAGCTAGTTGAGTCTTACCGCCCTTGTAAGACTGCGTCTCATCAATGATACATTTCACATTCCATTTTAGTACAGATATTGCAGTTCAAAATGACAGTACCTCATTCTGTGAGTGAGTTTGTAATACTAGCAAGTAACCAGAATCTTTCATTTGGTAGGGGGTGTGGTGAGAAGAACCAATGGGAATCAGCCATCCAAACAAACACCTCTCTGTGTTCCGTACTTACATTCCATGTTTACATTTCTTGGTCACAAACTGGCAACATGTCTTGGATTGTTATCCCTTTCATCCACAAATGTACATTATAAATGATTTTATGTCAATTATGAATAAATTGCACTGGAACGTGACTGAAATGTTTAACTAAATGGACTGCATTTATATAGCACTTTTATCCAAAGCGCTTTACAACTTGTGCCGCACATTCACACACCGATGGTGGAGGCAACCATGCAAGGTGCCAACCATGCAAATTGGGAGCAGTTAGGGATTAAATATGCTTAAATAAATGTTCTGGTATCCCGTTCCTACTTTATCCAATCAGGAGAGATTTTTGTCAGTCCGTTTTTGCAGTGTGGAGTTCTCTCTCCTGATTGGATAAAGTCGGAATGGGATACCAGAACATTTATTTTGTGTTTAGTGCAGAGTGGAGGGACTGAGTGCTGCCGGGAGGAGCCGGAATCGAACCGGGAACCTTTCGACTGCCAGCTCTACCTCCTTCCCACTGAGGTGGTGGTCCGGCCGAGGGGCACCGATTCCGTTAGCAAGACGAGACAATAATTCGACACAGGGTTTCCATGTTTTAATTATAAATTTATTACATAATATAACAAACATAGATCTCTGTGGTGGAGAGATATCCCTGGCGACGTCTCAGACTCTAACCTCGGCTCTCACCAACTCCCTTAATCTAGAATATGACGTCCTCCGCTCGCCGTGTTCGGGGTGACACAGTTAAAGCGGTACCAACATCCGGGTCGGAGCGTTTCCGCTCTACCCCCGGCTCTTATTCCAACCACAATGTCGCTGTAAGAAAAAAAGGAGTATTACGTATTTACGTGTAATACTAGTAATACCGTAGTACTACAAGTGCCCCCAGAGGTTACCTGGAGAGTTAAGTCCAAACACCCACTAAAGTCTTTTGAGGTTATTCGCCTGATTTGACAGACGTGGGGGAGGGGCGGAGGAGGAAGAGGCAGAGACGTTGACCGTGATAGGTCCACCATTTCTAAACTTCACAGTGCAAACAAGGAGAAAATTGACAATGAAAGAAAAAACCCCTTTTGATGATAAGATCACTGGGTTTCTCCCGGTGTCTCGAGCGGGTCTCGCCCCCGTCGCTATGGAGATTGTGCTTTGTTGATTAGAAAACAAGATGAGGATAAACCCTTCGGTGAAACTCGTCAGAGTAAAATCATGTGTCCGTCCCGTTACACTTCCTTTTGTTCTGGAGCACAATTTTGCATCTGTTTAAATCTGTGGTAAACTCGCATAACCATCAAACTGGGTCTCCATTACACTGTAGTTCTTTTTCTAACCAGGAAAGCAACTGGAGTCCAGATTGTACGCCTATCACTTGTGTGTGTGTGTGTGTGTGTGTATATATTTGTATGTGTATGCGTTTTGTGTGACCAGTAGGACAAACCGTATAATAACCTTCATCACAGTTAAACCAAGCAATTTTTGTGATAACTTGTCTAAAAATGTAAATAGAAATGTTAATGCAAAGCTCATAAAATCAGGATTCTCAGGTTATATATATATTTTTCCTTTACAAAACATAAAAATTACTGTATTCCCACCTCAAAAGGTGCTGTACAGTGGAGGATCTAACGAATATCTGTAGTTCTCAAGATTTCCAGGAGATGGCACCATATTATTGAGTCAGCTCAAGAATGTTTTAACTAAGGTAGTAGTTTCTAAAGCAAAAGAAAAAATATACAGTTTTAAAAGTTTCGTCGTTTTAGTTATTTTTTTGGCACATTTTTAAAAGAATTTTTTTGTTTGTTCATCCTCTTCAAATCACTCCATGTAGCATCATATTCAAAACTCACAAATTGAATGTCTGAAAAAGGAAAAAGGAGTGCAGCCGGAGAGTGAGGGGGGAGCGCAAATGCATCTGGAGCGGGGGGGGGGGGGGGGGGGGGGCAGGGAGGTCGGGGACTATAGGAGTTGTCTACAGCAGGGTGCCTCCAAAGGGTTCTCCAGGAACGACACCAATTTGATTCTACTTTTGCATGGAGTTTCGGTCACGTTCGAGGAGCGGTTTTGAGATACCTCGCTCGTTTACGAGGCATATTGACAAACACCTCGACATGAAACACAGACGTTTTCCCGATTGGATCCTAAACGGCCAGTGGGGGGTTGCTTGACCCCTCGACCCATGCTTACCACGAGGCCCCTTGTCTACACGGGCACAGCTGACGATGTTCACTCTCGATACATCCCTCTCTAGGTAAAGGTAGTCAACTTTTTTCTTTGGGGGGGGGGGGATCTAGAAAAAGCAGGGCGATGATGTCGCGTGTATATATGTACGTGGACGTTTCTGTGTGAGTGTCAATGTGTGTGTTTGTGTGACACAGCCACTGCTGGGAATCTGATGGTAATACAGTAAGGCTATTAGTGGACTAACTCCAAAGACTTAAACTCTTTATATCAAAGACACACTCTTTCCCTCTCTCTCTCTCTCTCTCTCTCTCGCACTCTCACACACAAACCCAGTGTAAACAAACACAAGCACACACTTGCACACACGCACAGTGCAGTGGAGGGACCACACAGAGAAAGTCAGGGAATCAGATGTATGCGCTCGGACCATGGGGTGGCTTTTATGCTAGCACCTTGTTTTGTGCAAATCATCCCCTAGTTCATAGTTCAGAGTTCATAGAAAGAATAGAATCTGCTCACCTTTTCCACAGGTGGTTAACTATGCATATATGCCAAACATTCATATATAGATCTATATATTTTTAGTTTTTCAAAAATTTATATGAAATCTATCATATATACATTGCTTGTGATTAATATAAAAAAAGCTAATATTTGTTCATATTTACAAGTGTAAGTACATCTTAAACGGATAGTATATTTGTTTTTTTCTTTCTCTTAATGTTCACTCTAAAATTCAAATGAGTGAAAAGATTAAAGTATCATGTTCCACAAGCTACAAAATCTACCCACAGTGTAGGAGGGTAAACAAATCAACAAACGACAAACCAGGAGGAAGAAGGAAGAAATGGAAACGAAACAAACAAACGCAAAAGAAAAATAGAATAAAAAAGAGTCCGAGGACGTAACACTGGATTCAGAAGTGACAGAACGGGCGAGGTGGCGGAGAGGCAGTGAGTGCTATTCCTACAACCCCAAACGCAACATTCCAAAACGGCTAAAAAAGGAAATTCACAGCAAGCTTTTTTTTGTTGTAAATATTCATCGATTTTCTTTTTACCAAAGCCTACTCGCTTGATGTAAAAGGTTGGGTGCTGCTGATGTAGAGGTTGTTTTGTGGTAGTATAGTTCACCTGGTCTTCTCTCAGAGAAAAGCTATGGATCTAATGCTTTGCTGTTGTGTGAATAAACCTCACTGCTGCTCGCTGCCGGCTGGGGCTACTCACACACATACATTTAGAGATGTTGTTAAGACATGACAGAGGACCCATCGCCAGAGCCTGGCCAGCTGTAGATGCAGACACTGCAATGCCATCGGTGAAAGGCATTATGCTTTTTAGCTCATTTTAAACCCTAGTTTGACGCCAAAAGGGTTATGTTGATAAAATAGTTTGGATAAAGATTACACATTTCAGAGGTTGGAAATTAAATATTTGATCATATATTTTATTAAATTATTTTCTTTTTTACTAAATATCATTTATTATATTTGTTTTGAAAGGTTTGCAAGCTTAGAACTGCAAATGTTGTTTTTCAGTGCCCAGACGTGCTTTTTCAAACTGATCTGAACGGGGAGCCAGACCCCACGATCCACTGTCCCGGTGATGCAAAGCACCGCGCTCTTGTCCCCTCCTCATCTCCTTCCTTCGCTAATAAAAGGTGTGATTCTGAGAAACGGGGGAGAAGTGGTAGCAGGGATGGAAATGTTACAAACCCACAAGCATGTAGCTTGCATGTTTCAGACTGGGCTTGTACAACAGTCCTTTCTGGTCAGAATTTTAACAGGGGGGGGGGGGGGGGGGGGGGGGGTGTTATGAAGATGGTATCAAAATAGCAGCTAAATACCCTTGCCGGGCTCCAGTCGTATCCCAGTTCCCCAAAGTTCCATCCCTGAGTGGTGGCAATAGGCTTTAAGGTGGAGAGCCTTCTTTACCAGGTTAGCTTCCTCACTACGTGGGCTATTCAAGGTTATTGTGGACGAAGGGAAAGGGACGAAGAGGGGGCAACTGCTTGGACGTGAGACTGGCAGCCGAGGTGACGGGGGACGGGCTTCGACTGGGGTCTCGCCCTCACATTGTGGGATGCCCTTTTAGTACGAAGGAAGACCGTAAGAAAATAAACACAAACAACAAACTCTCTTTCCGATACATGATGCAACTCGTCATGCTACTGTTCGGGAAAAGGGTGACCATAAGGAAAGTCTGTCAACATCTCACATATAATACCATGTATTGTTTTTAAGTGTAGTTGTATACCTATGACAAAAAAAATTCATTTTCATATATCTATATACCGTTTTCTTTCAAATATATATATATATGTATATAATTGGTAGAAATGAGTAAATTATTGGTGGAATAGGTTTAAAGATTTCTCTCGGCCCTCTATCTAGAAATAGAAGACAGGTGCAGTTTTTTTTTATTACATTTCTCTTTGCAACGTTCTGTCTTTTCTTTTTCAAAGCTATTTAGATACATTTATATCATATCATATTATATCTATCTATAATATTCCCTTTGGAAAACCAAAGCAAATAGTTTTGATTATGAAAAAAGCCACTAGTGTTGGTTAAACATTCTCCAAATATAATAGATAGCACAGTCTGTCCGTGAATGGGTTCCAAGGCGGAGGGGCAGGGGGGTTTTCTCCTGTGGTCTACATCGCAGAGCCCCCCCCCCCCCCCCCCCCAGGCGCTCTCTTTTTAAGTCGTCAGGTTTTAAAAACAACAGCAGGTAGAGAGGAATCACGCCTCATCAGAGCTGCGTCAGTGCTGCTAGTCGTGTGTTCACCATTGTTGTATCTCTGTAGAAACTTTTTTTTTGGAAAGGCAACTGAACTTTCTGGTTTGGAACGAGATTACTAACCTTCTCCTCCTTTACTCTTAAAAAGGGCTTCAAAGGCCAACGAGATGGGAGGGGACAGAGGTATAGAGGAGGAGTCTGCGGGACCTTACTAGGGGGAGAAAAAATAAAAGCTTCCACAAACCATGTGTTCTAATTGGAGCTTGTGTGATGATCTCTGCAAAGAAAGACCAACCCCCCCCCCCCCCCCCCTCCAGAGGTCTGATATGACTGGCTGCAGGCATTGAGGTGGGAGGACACCAAGGGTAAAGGAAAAGGAGGGGGGGGGGGGGGGGTTGTTAAGGATGATTTCTCCTCCCATAATTCAGTGCAGCGCTAAGTGCAGGACGTAACGTTTTGATAACGATCAAAGGAAAACATTTGTAATGCAAAGACAAAAAAAAGAAATAAGAGTAAAAGAGGACTGGTCTCTTCTCTTTCCCCCTATTTTCAATCAACTGTCTCTTTTCTTTCCATCTCCCTTTCTCCATCCTTCTCCCTCTTTTTAATTTTTTTATTCTACGTTTCAGGACGCACAGGGGGGGGGGTCAGCTCTCCAGCAGCTGCTTCAGGACGGGACGGGACGGGGTCAGCTCCAGCAGCTCCTTCAGGACGGGGCGGGGGGTCAGCTCCAGGGTGGGGGGGGGGGGTCAGCTCCAGCAGCTGCTTCAGGACGGAGGAGGGGGGGGGGGGTCAGCTCCAGCAGCTCCTTCAGGACGGGGCGGGGGGTCAGCTCCAGCAGCTGCTTCAGGACGGGGGGGGGTCAGCTCCAGCAGCTGCTTCAGGATGGGGGGGGGGGGGGGGGGGTCAGCTCCAGCAGCTGCTTCAGGGCGGGGGTCAGCTCTCCAGCAGCTGCTTCAGGGCTCGCTCGATGTTCATGCGGTGGCCGACGCGCGTCACACCCAGCTCGGCGAAGTCGTCCTTGGTCAGAGCCGGGAGGTGGGAGCCTTCGATCTCGTGCTCCTGGAACCCTGCCCGGTGCTCCCCCAGGTTGATGCTCTCCAGCCAGTCCCCCACGTCGTACTTGTTCCACAGGTGGAGGGGCTTCTGGTGGAAGGGCCTGAGGGCCAGGAGCGGCGAGCCGAGGCCGGGGGAGTGGGAGGGCGAGGGGGAGCGCGAGCGGGCGCTGGAGCTCCTCATCACGAAGCGGACCTCTTTGGGCTCGTGGGGCAGGCTGAGGCTGGAGGACTTGAGGATGGTGTGGGGAGGCGTGGTGGGGGAGGTCGGCATGCCGAAGCCCGGGAGTCGCCCGAGGGGGTCGCCCCGGTCAGGGGAGCCCGAGCCCGGGCTGGGGGTGCGGCGGGTGACGGGGTAGCGGCTGCCCGGGCGGATGGTGTACGTGGTGCCGTAGCTTCTCTGGGAAATGGTGTGGAGCTCTCCTAGGCTGCTGAAAAGTCTGATGGGAGACAAAGAGCAAGAGACGGAGGGTTTGAGGAAAGGAAACGAGGGGAGGAAATAGGAATTGAGGATGTATAAAAAGCTAAAGCGGGTAAGAGAGAGGAAGAGATGTACAGCACAAGAGGAGAACGTGAGACGGTAATTAGAAGATATACTTGTACAAACAGCTATGAGGTCTTCAAGAGGAAAAAACCAGTGAGTGTCAACCAGAGGTCAGGTTAGTGACGGTTAGAAAGACTGAGCTATTCTCATCTTGCAGAAACATCAAAGAAAGCAGCATTAGTGGACGCAAGTTCTCCTTACGCTTCACTTCTTTTGTTTTAGTGGTTGTCTTATTTAATTCAAGTCACGCTTTCATATTACACTCGAGTAAGCGATGACATTTCACTCCCAACACGAGCGACTAGCCCGGGGGGTGGCAGTTTAGCTAATAGTGAGGCTGACCACTGACCGGCGACTGAAAAGGTCACTGGTTCAATCCCCGGTTCCTACAAGAGGGTGTTCCAGCGGTGAGCTGGTGACTGGAGGGTCGCCCCGCCCACCGTCGCTGTCAAAGTGCCCTTGATCAATGCTCTGAACCCTTAACTCATTTGGCTGCCATGCGTTCACCGGCAAAAACGAGTATACTCGTTTTGAATAAAATACACTTTTAAATTTTTTATTATTATACTAAACAGTCAGCCGGACCTTGTTGTGTGATCCTGGTACCTCTGAGTGAATTGGAATTGAAATGACGATCGAATCTCGATAGGTGGCAGTATCGCCTACCTTTTGAACTGGGCTAGTTTACTGTGGGGGGGGGGGGGGGGCGGGGGGTTGCTCACTCACTGCTGGGCACAATAGTAGCCTATGCAATGGTGAGCGAACTATTGGAGATTATTATGAAGAGGACAAAACGATCGCACTTATGGATGATAAGGTGCATTTTCACCAGACTACATTGGACTCAGAACTTCTGGTAAATCATAAAAATACTATAGTCAAACCAGCCGAGCATGTACCATCATCTGTCGCCGACAACAGAGTTGAGAGCCCCCCAGACTAGAGCCAACTATAACGTTCGGCAATGGCGATCGCCTAGAGCGAACTATTGGAGATTATTATGAAGAGGACAAACGAAGAGGTGATGATCCACAAACCGTGTTTTCACCAGACTATGTTGGATTCTAGTATTTTCAAACAGGCTGTTTGGATGTAGCGTTAACGTTATCTGCTGGGCGCTGCCAGAGCCAACTAACGTTATTTATTGTTCCTGTTCTGACTCGGACACTTCGAAGCAAGAGTGGACAGGGTTTTGGTGGACCTGCTGACAAAGACAATGTCTATTTTACTGAACCCCATCATAAAACATGCCTTTGTAATGATCCCAGCGTCAGAAAACGAGTCCGCGAGGGACCCCCCCCCCCCCCCCCATGGTGGCTTTGTGAATAGAACCATATATGTATGGTCATGTTTACCTTTGACCTGGAAATAATACAGGTGTCAGGCCAGCAACCCGCATGAAATGTCCATGCTGCACAGAAAACACGTAATGTCTCGCGTTCCAGAAACGAGACTGAATTATTTCGAAACGGGACAGGTTTTAGCCTGGGATTGCGCAGGAACGAATGCATGTATAAATAAACGGTTTGTTCCCTGTTGGAGTATAAATATTGCCTTTCAAATGAGCCATACTATTGTCTCCATAGCTATAATATAGAATATACGATGGGTCTGCAAACATCGTGAAAATTGTCAAAAATTCCGGCGCCAGGGAGTACAGATGGAAAAACAGTGTGGCAGTCAATGAGTTAAAGGTCCCTTATTGTGAAAAACTCACTTTTTCAGTACGTATATACATCTGGGTATCAGATGTCAGATTTTGTACGCAGCCCGTATTCACAAATGCATTTTCTTTCTACCTAAAGTTGAACCTAAAACACATTGAAATCGCTGGACCTCAAGTCATATTAGATCCGCAAAGCCTAGTTTGACAGTTTGATTTGAATTTCGTTTGATCGTTTCCACGGCGTTGGGGCGCGGGAGCTGCTCATTTGCATTTAAAGGTACAGACACAGAAACAGCCTGTTGAGACAGAGGTATAGAGGCTGCTACAATACATAATCAGAGTTTTTTTTAAGCAAAACACGTGAAAGACATGTTTAGGGGACCTCAAAGACCCATTTAACTTGTTGAAAAGGACGACAATAGGCCTACTGTGTATCTAAAGAAGGACTCCCAAGATGCAACACTGAACGGCACAGGAAGTCCTTCATTCCAACAGCATCAGACTATAACGCCTCACTGTGCCTCTTCCTGGCATTTTTACATCGACATTTTAAATGTTTACATTTATAACAGTACATTTGACTTTTTAGAATGTATATACATATTTTAGAATGTACATCCCTGACTATTTTTATTCTTATTTGTGATTTTTGACTACCTAAATGTTTTTGTGAGCGATCTGTGCTGAATTCCCCTCAGGATCAATAAAGTACTTCTATTCTATGATATGCAACAAAAGACAAATTCCATTAACGTTGTGTAACATGGCCTGTAAAATAATCCCAATCATTCTTAACTATTGATTTATTCACACGTGCCCATTGTAAATCTTCTAAGAGAATCACAAACTGTGCCTAGCTGACCAGATCAACAGCGTCTAATATCTTATCGAACATTCCTATTCACGGCGGAGTCATGTATTAGTTTCTATTGATTACCTCGATTCCTAAAAGGAAATAAAAACACTGCTGTGCGCTCTAGGAACTGCAGAACCTACGTTACGTTTCGGACACCGTGTTCTGAAACGTTTTAGAATTGCAGATGATGCAAACATGAAAATAACAAAAACACACCTGTTATGTACTTTGACATCTATTCTTTACTTCATGTTCTACGCTCACACATGCATATGTACTAGGGTTGGGTACCATTCATATTTAAACAAATACCGGTACCAGTTCTTGGAATTTGGTGTCGAATTACGCCTAACTCGCTGTACTTAACTCTCTGTCATAACAATTCTTTATTTCAGTTCATTTCAACATGGTTATTTATTTAGAACATTTTGTTATTTATTGTTGTAACACACCACACTAAATAAATTGCATGATCATGTTTAAATATCAACATTATCTGACCATCCTCTGTAAATATTATTATTATAAAATATTAACTCCTCTGACCTCGTCTGGTCTTTCCAAAGACCCAAGAGACGAGGCAGTAATATATACATTTGTGGAAAAGGCTCCCTCTTGTCTAGTATATTACATGCTTATACTAAACATGGAAAGGTACCGAAATTTGGAACCGATTGATTTAGCGTGAAGTACCGATGTAATTCGGTCGGCACCCTTAAGAGCACAGAGTTCGGTACCCAACCCTAATGCGTGAATGCTTTACCCAACGCAGTTGTGTTTCCGCGTCTCTGATTGGCCAGGTCATTTCTGGTCATGTGACATGTACGCCCAATCGTGGAACTGCAAGTGTCTACACTGGTTAAGCTTAGGCGCTCTTTCGAAGTTGGTTAAGGTTAGAGTTTGTCTTAGAGCATGGCGATAGAATGCCTGCCCTTTCGACGGTTAAGCTTAGGCACTCTTTCGAAGGTGGTTAAGGTTAGGGTTTGTCTTAGAGCATGGCGATAGAACGCCAGGTAGTTTGCAGGCTGTTAGACCCGGAAATAGGCGCAGAACTTGCTGTCCCACGATTGGCGCACATGTCACATGACCTGGCCAATCAGAGCGCAAAACTCGCACGCGGAAACACAACTGCGTTGGGTAAAGCATACACGCAACCCTAATATGCATGCGCACGCACACACACACACTGTATCTAACAGGCTGTACTGAAAATGATACTAGCCGGCATGCAGGGAGTGACTTTCTACGGGAGATAATTAAAGGAGAGACAACACGCATTAGTCCAGTCTGGACACTGCAGTCGGAGTGCTCGTGGGGGCAAAGTGAGTCCGTCAGCCACGTTTCATGGCGCTAATGTATAATTACACCTCGGAGGTGTTGCTGTATAACCAGCGCTGTGTGCTTCTGTAAAGGTAGGTCTTTCAAACCTTCTGCAGCGTGGAGAGGAACGCTAACGCCAATACTAACGACTAACGACAGCACTACTCTATTAGGATTTTGAACCTACGCAATATTTTCCTCTTGTTATTTTCAATTAGTCCCCCCCCCCCCCTATTAAACGCATGAAATAGTGCATATAGCAGGCCTGGGAGGGGGGGGGTTATTAGCCACTAGTCTACTGATCTGATGGAGAGAGAGGGACGGTCAGAGAGTGAAGGATGGGTCAGAGGTTAGGGGTCAAATGACAGCTACACAGGCAGAGGAGAGAGGAGGGGAGATGACTGAATGGATGTGGTAGGAGTTGATGCAGCATTAGTTGTCTGAGCCATGTTTCATCCATGCATTTGTGTGTGTGTGTCATATGTCCATGTGACTAAAGGCTCCCCATGTATATCTTGGGAGGTGGACGTGGGCAGGCTACGTGTTGGATGTGTGATGTGTACATCAGTGTCTAGGCAGGACACGGGGGGCCAGACAGATGGTCAAATCAACAGGAAGTGGGTGGGTATGAGATGAGCTCCATGCGCACTTACACAGTTGTCCCGCCCTCCGGGGCGTACAGTCAGTTCTAGACCAATCAGATCAGAGCAGCAGGGCGGAGCATGCAAGGTGAGCAGAGAGAGAGCAATGGGAGAGAATGTTAGCATCAGTCCATGAGACGCAGCCTGCCGACCCGTCCTGCATTCCGCTTTAGCCATCTCCGCTGCCCTCGTCATGTGTGTATGTGGGTTTTTTGATTGTGTGTGTGTGTGTGTGTGTGTGTGTGTGTGTGTGCTTGGGGCTTTCGATTGTGTATGTGTGTGTGTGATATGACAACGACAACAGAGAAGGCTTCAGGGTGGAACAGGTCTGGCCAGCAGACTACATGAGAGAGAAATGAGCACACTATTCACATATCAAACACTGCACAAAATGATAAGAAATTAATTAAAAGACAACAAACATAATGAAATAAACAGGAAAAGGAGTGGCAAAATATCCCCTGACTGTTTTGGTTTAAAAAAAAAAAAAAAACTATAATATTATTAATAAATCTTGGCTTAATTTCTTTTTTAATTTAGTTTGTGGCAATATGCTCTGGGCCTGAGCCAAGATATATTTGAATGTGTGATGTTACACAAATCTGAATCATTAGTCTAACACAGTCATTATGCACTGTGTATCAGCGGGTGCTGTGTCTATGAAATATAAACTCAAGATTTCCTTGAATACACTGTAACACTTGGTACATAAAGAGTCAGGGGCCACAGCCATCAACACAATCACTGAAGAAATGACACGCGACAAAGATGGACAGAAACGTATGGCAATCAATATAAAAACAGAACGGGAAACCAAAGAGCACAAATCAAACAAAATGAGAACCAACAGGCTCTTGTAACCAGCCAAAAGCTACGACACACAGCATGTAAACACGGTGGGTTATGAATGAGAAGTGTGTAACTTATGAGGGAGTTTGAGTGGGCAGGACAGGGGGAGGGAACAGCATTACAGTGAGAAGGAGGTGGGGTGAGGAGGAGACAAGAGAAAGAGAGGATGGGAGAGAGGGAGAATAATGGTGTGCATAATCCTACAGTAATTCGTCTGTTTCATTTAATTATTTATTCAGCCGTGGGGCCATTGGTTGTCGTGATGGAGTGGGCGGGGCTCTAATTGATCTGATTGATTGATGAGTGACAGTGACGTGATGGCAAGGGATAGATACGTTCCCAGGTGCCTACGGTACTTTGGCTATACTGTACGTCACTTGAGGTCACAAATGCAATGCGTTGTCGCACTATAAGTAGGGATGAGCTTCTAAAATGTAAATAGTTGTCATATACTCAGTGAAATACTAGTAAGAGGCGTGATTATCAAACATGCTTATAAACCTTTTACGGTACATTCTGATGTTATTACTGCTGAAATCGTGCCTCAGACTCCTAATAAAATAACACATCCTGTTGTATTGCCAGATTAAAGTGAGCTTAACATAATTTATATATTAACTGTGTGTGTGTGTGTGTGTGTGTGTGTGTGTGTGTGTGTGTGTGTGTGTGTGTGTGTGTGTAAGGACAGGAGCGCCTTAAAGATGCTGTAAGTGGAATTATTTGGTTAAAATAAGTGTTAAGTAGCTCTACATTCCAACAGCGGTCAGTAACATGGGTCTCTCCCACTCTGCAGGAAACAGACTTTTTTTTCTGGTATCCCGTTCCCACTTTATCCAATCAGGAGAGAGAACCCTAGATATTTATACTTATTTCCCTCCTTTTGTTTACCTGTTTAAAGCACATATTTGCTTAAAACTAATTGTATTTCTTATTTTTGTAATTTTTTTCAGTGTGGAGTTCTCTCTCCTGATTAGATAAAGTGTATTTTGTGTTTACAGCAGAGCGGATGGACTGGGAGACTCATGTTACTGACCAAACACTCTACATCAGTGATGGCTGTCAGAATGTAGAGCTATTATTTTAACATTTAGACCACGCATCTTAACAAAATACCACTTACAGCACCTTTAAGACAAGTATATATGTGTGCATGTTTACACATGCAGTTCAGAATACGTGTTTGTGCATCTGTACAGCTGGCAGCTGCTCCTGGGTTAGCATGGAGCTGATAATAATAATAATAATAATAATGGCATATTCAGAGTTTTAATCTCATCCTCTCCATCAGCAGGCAAAAGCTCTGTCTGCTCTTTTCCTTCTACCTCTTTCTATCTAATCAATTCTGTAAAATACATTTTGAGTTTATTTTCAACAGAATCAGTACAGAAATAGGACATTATCTATCTATCTATCTATCTATCTATCTATCTATCTATCTATCTATCTATCTATCTATCTATCATCCATTTATCTGTCTGTCTGTGCAAAAATCATAATCACGATAATTTCGATTGATATTGAAATCACGATTATTAAACACAAATTATTCATTGATTTGAGAACATCATATGACAGTGACTGAATTTGTTTTATCTTTCCTCTCTACCAAAGGCTGCCTTTCTGTCATCTTCTACAAGTTACCAAAGACGTTTCAAAATAACTGGAGTAACGCACCGTCGCTCCCTCCTCCCTCCTCCCTCTCAACGTTATTGCGCGTTTGCTGAAAAAATATCAGTTGATCTGAAAACCTTAAAATATGACTTGGCCAATTATGCTACGAGGCTAACGATATATAAAAGGTAAACCTGAGTAATTAAGACACAACAGGACAGCCATACTACTGTACAGCCAATCAGATCACGGAAAGACAGGTGACACGGCACACCATTATAGTCTATTCAAATGCATCCTTATATCTTCGCGGTCATCACTGACGACATGCGGTAGAGAGAGAGAGAGTGCGATGGAGGCAAAGAGACATCGCATATAAGGATGCACTGTGAGACAATTTGAACAAGGGCATTGAGGACAGGAAGGGTCAGAGCCAGAGAAGGAGAGGCTGGGGGGGGGGGGGGGGGGGGGGGGAGTTAGCTAGCAGGTCAAAGGTTTGAACCCAACAGCGAGAGAGAGAAATGACGAGGCTTCCAGGTAATGCATGCCTCTGCTCCTTGTTACCTTGTTTGCACCAACAGCAAGACATCCTAGAACCCCACAAGTTAACACACACACACACACTGTGATTTAACTCTATTTCACTGTGTACAATAGAGAGTTCTAAATAGGAGGCCAAGGTAGCGCAGTATCCATGGAAACAAGGGAGCAGTTTATACTCAAGACGAGAGCCGCTGATTCCAAATAGACGGCTCTGCACGACACGTTTCAAAGTGGAATTATTTTAGTTCACTAGTTCTGTCCGTCCACACTGTATGCATCTAGCTACGGGAGCTAAGTGGTTTTATTGAAACCCTGCTATAGATGACCACATTCACTTATGTGAAAGTCAGAGCCTATGGAAGCACAATTTATTAAAAGAAAAAATCGGGTGATGCAAACAAGGTAACAACTGATATGGTAATTTGAAAGAAGAGAAAAACAGAGAAAATATGTAAAACAAAGTAATAAAAAAAGGGTTATTCATTCATTTCAATGGGATTAGTTAATAGGCTTGTTAGGAAAAAAATAATGTAAAAAAAATGAGCATTGTTTTACCCTAGAGGTTACAAACTTAAGGTTTACTCTCGTCGATGTCCTTGTCACATCTGTAGGAATACAAAGGACTTCAATGTATTTTCAGAAGTATGGAGGGAAGAAAACAACACGTCCACAAATAATGCAGCTGTAATACCAGTGTGTTCAGAAGCACCGTCTTAGCACTGCTCCTTTGTGATGGATGGACTTTCTCAGCTATCTGTTTCAACGCTTCATATACCTTCTCTCGTGTCTGGCTACATACGGCTTATGGAAAATGGTAGAATACATTAACAATGGGGAGACACTAGCATTGCAAGGGAAGCTAACGCTAGCACTGAACTAGCATTGCAAGGGGAAGCAAACGCTAGCACTGAACTAGCATTGCAAGGGGAAGCTAACACTAGCAATGAACTAGCATTGCAAGGGGAAGCTAACACTAGCAATGAACTAGCATTGCAAGGGGAAGCTAACGCTAGCACTGAACTAGCATTGCAAGGGGAAGCTAACACTAGCAATGAACTAGCATTGCAAGGGGAAGCTAACACTAGCAATGAACTAGCATTGCAAGGGGAAGCTAACACTAGCAATGAACTAGCATTGCAAGGGGAAGCTAATGCTAGCAATGAACTAGCATTGCAAGGGGAAGCTAACGCTAGCACTGAACTAGCATTGCAAGGGGAAGCTAACACTAGCAATGAACTAGCATTGCAAGGGGAAGCTAACACTAGCAATGAACTAGCATTGCAAGGGGAAGCTAACACTAGCAATGAACTAGCATTGCAAGGGGAAGCTAACGCTAGCAATGAACTAGCATTGCAAGGGGAAGCTAACACTAGCAATGAACTAGCATTGCAAGGGGAAGCTAACACTAGCAATGAACTAGCATTGCAAGGGGAAGCTAACGCTAGCAATGAACTAGCATTGCAAGGGGAAGCTAATGCTAGCACTGAACTAGCATTGCAAGGGATGCTAATGCTAGCACTGAACAATTATGGCCTCTATTCTCAGTCTTACTTACCATCACAGTGGACTGGGCAGTGCATATGGATTAAGTGGCATACTTTGAAATTAAATAAAAGCACGTCATGCAAGGTATTCAAACCGGTTATCTCAGTCTATAAACGTCCATGGGTCTTGGGAACTCTGAATTCAAATACTTGTAAGACAATGGAAGACAATAATTAAATCACGAGGTAAAGATCACAACTGGTGTCCTGAAATAATATGTTGATTTTGAATTAACAAATCTTCACCACTGGGCTTGCAAATGTATAAATTAAGAAAGATTAGACTTTGTAGATATGCAACTATAAAGATATGACACAAACAAAAAATAGTAGGATAAAATAAGAAGTTGAGAGACCATATGCAATTTGTAATCAACCATACAGTAAGACAGTGTTAGATTGGGTTGTGGTCTCTTACAATATCAGCTTTAATGCCACTCTTCCATCAAGTCATTTAATGTAACTGCTCACCGTGGCATCCGTGGTATCAGGCTTATCATTAAGCAGGGCTTGAACCTGTGCACTACAGTGTACCTTCTACCGTCTTACCTGGCACCTGTCACAGGTGACTTCCTCCCAGGATCCAGTGGTGATCCCAATGGTGATCCCAATGGTTCCTCTCCTAGCGACCTGGTGTCCTTATTCAGCTGCTGAAGCCTTGAGCTCAGCTCCCCCATAACGGATGGTTTTCCGCCCTCGTCCGCCCCCAGCCCCAGCCCTCCTAGACTCCCCAAACTCCCCACTCCTAGCCCCAGCCCAGGGCCGCGGGGCTCCACCGGGTCCCCCCACAGCTTAGACCTGCGCTGGAAGAGGTAGCGTGGTCTGGTGGGCGCTAGTCCAGACATTGACCCTGATCCACCAGAAGCCAGCCCAACTCCCCCGGCCGCCGCGGCAGCCAACGCAGCGCCCTGTTGCTGTGAGAGCAGCTCGCTGTCGGAGCTCTGCTTCAGCAGCGGGTCCCTGAAGGTGACTGGGCCTTTGCTGCCTCCTATCTGGGACTTGAGTCGGGGCTTGGGAGGCACTGGCGGCTTGTCGAGCACAAAGGTCTGCCCGTCGGCGTAGGAGGTGTGTGTGGTGTGTGTGTCGGTGGGCTCGCCACTCTCCGAGGACAGCGTGGACATGCTGGATACCGTGGAGACGGTGCTGGTGGTCTCGAGGTGGTGGTCTCGCTCCCTCTCACTGGAGCTACGCGTGTCGGCCTCCTCCATGCCAGAGTCAGCTGCAGAGCCAGACTCCCCCACTGGTGGGGGCTCCAGAGGGTCAGAGGGCTTCCCTGAGATGACTGCTGCATTGGGGGGAGGTGGAGGCTGGGCCTGGGTGAGGGTTGTTGGGGTTTGGGGTGTAGGGGTGGTGGGGGAGGTGGCAGGTTTGGTCGGGGACATAGGTGTCCCCTGTGCCAGTGCCAGTGCCTGTGCCTGTGCCTTGGCCAGCAGACCGTTAGCAAACTCATCTGGTGGAGGGACCACTCCGATCTTACGCAGATCCTCTCTCGTTTCCTCATCGCTGGAGGTCAGCATGGCCGGGGGCAGGGTAACAGTGTAGGGATCCACATCCTCCTCTGAGCTGCCCTGAGCCAGAGCCTTGTCCTGGGCTGGGCTAGAAGGACGCTGGGCCTGGGGCTGGAGCTGGAGCTGGAGCTGAGGTTGGAATTGGGGCTGGCCGGTCGTGGGGCTAGGGGATTTAGCCTGAGGGGTTGGAGGCTTACTGGGGTCAGTCGCTGCTGGGGCAGGTGTCTCTAGCTCTGAACCCAGCCCAACAGCCTGGCCGTTACTGGTGGCATGGACCATGATCAGCCCTGCTGTCTTCTGCTGCGATGTATCCATAATACTGATTAACATACTCTTCTTATCCTCTGTCCTCTTCTCCTCCTTTCTCTCCTCTGCTCTTCCCTCCATCTCCTGTCGGAGTGATACAGGTGAGGGGGACATGACCCATTGGGGTTTAGTGGACTGAGGTGCCAGTATAAGCCCGGGGGCGGGTCCAACTCCATACCCCCCTGCCTTAGTGGTCTGGGGGGAGAAAGGGGGAGTTGCGGGCCCCCCTTCCCCCCGCTGAGACTCTTTGGTCTGGGTGTCGATGAATATCCCTCCCGGGCCAGCCCGCTCCTGTTTAGTCCTGGGCTCCGGGCTGCTGGACGGGGACTGGCTCTGCGAAGTGAGGGCCCTCTCCCTTGCGGCCAGCGCAAGAGCCAGCGGCGAGCTGGGGTCCAGGGGCTTGCCTGTGAGCGGATGGATGAAGGTGGTCCCGCCGGGCGAGGGGCTGAGGGCCAGGGCAGGGGGCGGCAGCTGGCCCAGCTCCCGGGAGAGCATCCGTTCGTCGATGGAGCAAGACTGTTGAACCAGGGAGGGCACCTCGGCACTGGCGGGCGGCGGCCCCTCCAAGGTCCCGACGGACAGGAAGACAGTGGATTTCCTCCGCTCTTCTAGGCGGCGCTCGCGGTCCTTCACCGCCCCAGCGATGGCGGCGGCGAACGGGCGCTGGAGCAGAGCTTCTCCCTGGGCACGCAGACGCTCTCGCTCCGCCATCAGCTGCTGCTGGTAGTAGTCAGCACGGCTGGTGTGCGTGTGCCCATGGGAGTGTGGATGTCGTCCTGAGGGCGAGGTCTCTCGAGAGTGGGCGGCAGCCAAGGCCAAGCTTGCCCGTTCTTGGGCGTCCTCCACCTGAGGGAGAAACCATACAGATAGAGGTATAAAGTACATAATACTGCAACCACCAAGTCCTGTGTACTGTGCAGTCGTGTTTCATCTGTTTTCTAGAAGACTATACACCGCATTTGAGTATAGAGTCCATATGAAATGGATAACCCACCTGGAGTTGTTTGACCAGCGGACTTTTCTTCCTTTGGGGCTTGGTGGGCGTGTACAGTCCAATACTGAACTGGCCCACATTGGCATAGGGGTTGTCAATCAGACGACCCTTCCTTTTGATTCGCTCGGGTGGTGTAGCAGCAGAGGGGCGGGAGATGTCAGTAGGCTCCACAGGAAAGTGGGAGGAGTCCTGCAGGATGATCATAGACCGAGCCTTCTTCTGCCTCTCGGCGTGTGTGGCCTGCCGCTGGGAGGCTTCGTAGGGCAGGTCCAGCGACGAGGGCTTGAAGCTGGAGCGACCCCCAGGCTCGTGGCCCTGACTGTGGGCCCTGGACGGAGGGGGAGGTGGGCAGAAAGCCGGGGGAGGGCCAGTGTCTAGGTAGTAGAGGGAGGGAGGAGGAGGCGGCGCCATCTGCGGAGGGGGAGGGATGGAGTGGGATTGTGAGTGGTCTCGGAGGCTGTCCGTCATGGAGGAGCTGCGGGGGAAGCGGTGCTCGCCTACTAAGGCCGACAGACGGTCCTCCTCTGTGGCACCTGGAGAGGCAGAGCACGGTCGAGGGTCAGCAGCAGATGACATCATACAGGTTCAGCCTCTTCCTCTATGTTGAAAGAGGCTGTCTATGTTCTATGTTGAAGTCCTGCTGTCTATGTTCTATGTTGAAAGAGGCTGTCTATGTTCTATGTTGAAGTCCTGCTGTCTTATGTTCTATGTTGAAGTCCTGCTGTCTTATGTTCTATGTTGAAGTCCTGCTGTCTATGTTCTATGTTGAAGTCCTGCTGTCTATGTTCTATGTTGAAGTCCTGCTGTCTATGTTCTATGTTGTAGTCCTGCTGTCTATGTTGTAGTCCTGCTGTCTATGTTGTAGTCCTGCTGTCTATGTTGTAGTCCTGATGTCTACGTTCTATGTTGTAGTCCTGCTGTCTATGTTGTAGTCCTGCTGTCTACGTTCTATGTTGTAGTCCTGCTGTCTATGTTGTAGTCCTGCTGTCTATGTTGTAGTCCTGCTGTCTACGTTCTATGTTGAAGTCCTGCTGTCTATGTTGTAGTCCTGCTGTCTATGTTGTAGTCCTGCTGTCTATGTTGTAGTCCTGCTGTCTACGTTCTATGTTGTAGTCCTGCTGTCTATGTTGAAGTCCTGCTGTCTATGTTGTAGTCCTGCTGTCTACGTTCTATGTTGAAGTCCTGCTGTCTATGTTGTAGTCCTGCTGTCTATGTTGTAGTCCTGCTGTCTATGTTGTAGTCCTGCTGTCTATGTTCTATGTTGAAGTCCTGCTGTCTATGTTGTAGTCCTGCTGTCTATGTTGTAGTCCTGCTGTCTATGTTGTAGTCCTGCTGTCTATGTTGTAGTCCTGCTGTCTATGTTGTAGTCCTGCTGTCTACGTTCTATGTTGTAGTCCTGCTGTCTATGTTGAAGTCCTGCTGTCTATGTTGTAGTCCTGCTGTCTATGTTGTAGTCCTGCTGTCTATGTTGTAGTCCTGCTGTCTATGTTGAAGTCCTGCTGTCTATGTTGTAGTCCTGCTGTCTACGTTCTATGTTGAAGTCCTGCTGTCTATGTTGTAGTCCTGCTGTCTATGTTCTATGTTGAAGTCCTACTGTCTACTGTGGATTCTGTTTTGTTGTGATAAGCTGGTAAACCTGTTGTTTTTTTATGAATAAACCATATTAATAAGTCATATTAACAGCAGGTACATATACTGTACACAGATATACATTAAAAGCAACAGCACTAAATACTACAAAGTACATTCCGAGTGTACCCAGTACCTCTATACAAACAGTACAATATTCAATATTGTTTGAATAAATATTGACGTTTGTGTTTTTACCAAAAGACTTGGTCCTGGACATCCCTTTGGGTAGCGGCATGTGGCCTCTCTCCATGCCTGGGTGGAGCCCTCCGTGTAGAGTCATCCCCTGCCTCTCGAACAGAGACTGCAACACAACCACAGCAACAACACAACGCAACACAGTCAGTCACTTCAGCAACAGGCATAGTCACTGTCATCACAGGCAGCAGTGAGGCCTAGTGATTAGTGCCATTAGTGTCATCATGGGTTTGATTCCTTGAGTATGTGCCCTTGAGCAAGATACAGAACCCCAACACAGAGTTTTGCCCTGTCTAGTGAAATGCGTACATGTTTGTCTCAGAGTTGTATGCAAAGAAATAAATTGTGTGTGTGTGAGAATGTTTGCATCCGTATGTACAGTACGTGTGTGTGCATGTGTGTGTGGGTGTATATAATAATAATAATAATAATTCATTGCATTTAGGAACCCGAAGTCGCTGATATTAGGTGGGGAAAACAGAGAAAACAAAGGAACATAAGAAACAGGGGAAACAGCATGATACACAGAAAACATAAGGCCACAGTAACAAAGATCACAACAGGTTGAAGGCTAGGGAGAACATGTGGGTTTTGAGGCAGGATTTGAAGGTAGAGAGTGTGGGGGAGTCTCTGATGGTCTCTGGAGTTCCAGAGTCGAGGTGCAGTGTGTGAGAAGGCCCGATCACCAAATTTTTTGAGCTTGGATGACGGGACAGTGAGGGAGGCAGTGGCGGAGGACCAGAGGGAACGGGTGGGGCGGTAAGGAAGAAGGAGATCAGTCAGGTAGGGGGGGGCCAGGCTATGGAGGGCTTTGAAGGTGAGGAGTAGTGTTTTGAAGTTGATGCGTTCCTTGATCGGGAGCCAGTGGAGAGAGTGGAGGATAGGAGTAATGTGTTCACGGGACCGGGTGTTAGTGAGGAGGCGGGCAGCTGAGTTTTGGACCATCTGCAGTTTATGGAGGGAGCGGAAGGTGATGCCAGTGAGGAGGGAGTTGCAATAGTCGAGGCGGGAGGAGATGAAAGCGTGTATGAGGGATTCAGCGGCGGAGGGGTTGAGGCAGTGACGAATGTTGCGGAGGTGGAAGTAAGAGGTTTTAACAATGGAGCGGACATGAGGGTCAAATGAGAGGGTGAGGTTAAGGATGACACCAAGGTTGCGGACTAGGGGGGAGGGGGTGATTGTAGAATAATTTATGGAGAGTGTGATGGGTCCGGATCTACTGAGGGTGGTTTTGGTGCCGATGATGAAGAGTTCTGTCTTGTCGCTGTTTAATTTGAGGAGGTTATGAGTCATCCAGGTTTGAAGTTCGGTGATGCAGGATTCAATGTGACTGAGGGGTGGGTTGTGAGGGGATTGTGTGCTGATGTATATTTGGGTGTCGTCAGCGTAGCAGTGGAAGTTGAGGTTGTATTTGCGAATGATGTGACACCAAGGGGGAGAATAATGTGTGTGTGTGTGTGTGTGTGTGTGTGTGTGTGTGCGTGTGTGTGTGCGTGTACCCACACTGATCTCTGCTGGTGTTATTCTCCTGCTGGTGGGCCGTTGTTTGACAGTGGCAGCTCTGTAGTCTGCCTCCGAGGGCTGTGAGCGTAGCATGGGCTCCTGGGAGGCCAGCATCTCATCTAGCCTTTCTGTTGGGGAGAGAGGAAGACTCTGGTTTCTATCTACTCAACCGACACCACAAGGAACAAGTACAGCGTCTCCTGCGTATTGGAAAATGTCTAAGATATACTGGATGACGGCTCTGGAAGTGACCAAGCAGCATAGAACTGCTATCATATCATATTCATATCATGCAACTGGGATCATTTCTGAACATCATTAATGAGTACTACCGTGATATAAGTACTACCATGATATAATGCGTACTACCACGATATAATGAATACAGGGTAGGCACAAGGTCCTTGAAGTGCTTAAAGTGCTTGATACAAAATTATTAAAAAGTCAAGGCCTGGAATTCCTTTAAAACAGCCATTTTAAAAAAAAGGTGCTTAAAAAGTCATTGAAATTCAAATCAACCATTCACATTGAAAGTTTTGTTCATCCATGATAAAATTGAAATTATAATTTTTTTATTTAAAGTGTAACTAATTGTCGGAAATTGGTTTTAAGCTTAATTTTTCTATAAAAAACAGCATTTAAAAGTGAATTGTATCCTTATTCACTTAATACCCACGATATAATGAGAACTACGACGAAAATGTGTACTACCATGTACGGCTCATGTTTGATGACATGGCCCACAATCACAACTAAAAATACATCACAGAGAACACGTCTATTTGTGCAGCTTATGTCGCAGATAGAATACGGACTGCGACTACATGCTGCAACACACACAGTGCCTTTCCCTGACACTGTCATCGTCTTCTAGCCTTCCAGCCCCAAAGCAGAGATGGAGGAAGAGGTTGTCGGTCATTAGAATACACATGTACACAAGTTCACTCTGACATGTAATAATGGAGCGATACAGGGAGACATGGATTAGCTAACTATGTGGGTGTTAATACTACTGAGGGAGAGAGAGGAGAGAGAGAGACATAGTGAAAGAGAGAGAGAGAGCAAGAGAGGAGAGAGACATAGTGAAAGAGAGAGAGAGAGCAAGAGAGAGGAGAGAGACATAGTGAAAGAGAGATAATGAAAGAGAAAGAGGAGACAGTGAAAGAGAAGAGAGGAGAGTGAAGCGATAGATAGAGAGAAAAGAGTGATGAGACATAGAGAGAGATAGATATATATAGATAGAGAGAAGAGTGAAGAGACAGAGAGAGAAAGAGTGAAGAGATACAGTAGATAGAGACAGATAGATAGACAGACAGACAAAGAGTTTGTCCACCTATACTTGTGTCTTGTTCCCCTGTCCCAATCAACACTGTTTAAATGGACACAGAGGTAAATGATGTCTGGCGTCAGGGAGGTGATAATTCTCTTGCCTCAGACTCACCTCCTCTTCTCCTCCGAGCAGAAGCTTGGCGGGAAAGAGATAAAAGTGAGAAAAAGAGAGAGAGAAAGTGACAAGAAGGAGCCGAAGGAGACAACCGCTCTACAAGTTAGGAGACACTGTAAGCTGTACTTTTAATGACCAAGATCAATAAAGAAAAGTGAGAAAAAAGACAGATTTGGGGAGAAAGAGAACAGAATGTCTGTACTGTACTGTGTGTTTGTGTGTGTGTATTTGTGCGTGTGTGTGCATGCGTTTGCGTGTGCGCGTGCCCTCAGCTCCACTCACCCAGTTCCTCCAGCTCGGCAGTCATGGACTTGGAGCGCAGGGTGAGGGTGGTGCTGGGGGCCCTCTTGGGAGGCGGGGGAGCTGTGGAGAAAAGGCAGGGCGTTGAGGAGGACGTGATGCGGGACGAGGGTCCTCTGCCCTTACGGCTCAGCGCCCTCCTGGCATCGCCCAGGCGGCCCACCCATCCTGTCTTCACCATCGAGGAGCGGGACCCCCCCTCGCGCTGAGCCACCACCTTGTTCAGGCTACGCTCGGAGCCCGGCTTCTTCACGCCCCCACCCTGTCTGTCTGTCTGTCCGCCGGCGCCCCCGTCTTTCCCCGAGTTGCTCGGTGTCCCAGGGGGGTCCGCGCGGACGGGGACGGGCTCCATGGCGGAGGAGTCAGCGGGCGGTCAATGCGTGTCCTCTCTGTGTAATCCCTACTGTATCTCTACGCATTCCTCCTACACACACGCACGCGCGCGTGCCAGAACTTACCCCCCCGCGGCGGACGGAAGCGAGAGAGCGAAGAAGAGGAGGGAAATGAGAAGGAGTGAGACGTCCATCTCTCCTTTCAATCTGCTGCCTGTCTGGAGCATGGCAGGTGTGCATCAGACCGAGACACATGGACACACACCGGCTTAGACACACTCACACACACACAGTCCTCCCACGAGTGTGACCACACGTAGGCTCACGGCTGACAACGCATGGGCTCAGGCAGTGGAAGATAGGGATGACAGTGAACTCTGTGGCTTGAGAGAATAATACACCTCCCAGCCCTGCTACACACACACACACACACACACACACACACACACACACACACACACACACACACACACACACACACACACACACACACACACACACACACAGCTTCTATATCATTCCCTTTTATAAGAACTAAAACACATTTACAACAGCGGCTCTACGATACCACGGCACCACGTTAACACCTATATAGACACAATGCGCGACTAATATAAAAACAGCGGGTGGGTGAATAACTAACGCGGATGTTGCGGACGCCGAGTATCTGAAAGTCTCTGCTCTGCTCTGGCCAAGCAGTAAGCCCTGGCGCAGACAGTACACGGCGACAGTAAGCGGTGAAACAGTTTCACCGGGCTATGACAAACAAAACCTGAGTCCCAGCCCTCCCTAAACAAATGCCCCCCCTGACCGGATCAGCAGACTGTGTATACACTATCGACCAGAGCAGAGCCCCCTCCGATGCGCCACTGTAGAGAGCGGTAGATCTCCAAACACCGCGGATAGATCTTTACCACAGCCCGACTAAACTGTGCTCCCCTCAGCAGCTAACAGATCTACTGCACATGACATCAGCCTATCCGCCGCATGGATATGGTCCATATCGAGAGATCCTTGTCCCCCTCGCTGGTCCGCGCATAGCCTTACTGTACCAGGGAGTGGTGGAGAGCGAGAGAGGAACGGAGACGGGGAGAGAGGGAGAGAGAGTTGCTCTTGCTGTAATGTAATGCTTAATTGAAACATGCAGTGTAGTCACCATGGCAACGGTGGCAGTAGTGAAGCCATGGATGGTGCAGAGCTTGAGTGTGTGTGTGTAGGCTGTGTGTTTGTGTATGAGTGTGTGTAGGCTGTGTGTATGTATGTGTGCATAAGCTAGCTGGGCTAGGCACAACATGCAGAGATATTCCCACCGGAAGAGCAGCGATGCCCGCGAGGCTAAGAGCAGCAAAAAGCCTTTTAGAACAACTTTACGACAGGACTGAAAGAGAGCATCCACACTAAAATATTATCCGTTACTTATGTACTATATAAGTACAGCTAAGTTTCAATTTGTGAATAATATGTACAAGTCACTCCATTGAGCGCCAAAAACGAGATTTTTGAAAGCCAGCGATGGAGGGCCAAAAATGAGAAATCTCTTTTTAAATTTCTTTTTTATTATTATTATTATTATTATTATTATTATTATTATTATTATTATTATTATTATTATTATTATTATTATTATTATTATTATTATTATTATTATTATTATTATTATTATTATTATTATTCTAAACAGTCACGCGGACCTTAGTGTGTGGTCTAGGGACCTCTGTGTTAGTTAGAATTTAAATGACGATCGAATCCCAACAGGTGGCAGTATTGCCCACCTTTTGAACTGGGCTAGTTTAGTGTGGGCCCCCCCCACGCCGCAGCCAGAGCACTAGAGAGCAGCGAGCAGAGAGTCATAATGGCGATCGCGACTTTTGGAGACTATTATGAAGAGGACAAAACGATCACACTTATGCACTTATGCGTTTTCACCAGACTACATTGAACTCAGCACTTCTGGTAAATCATAAAAATACTATAGTCAAACCGGCCGAGGAGGTAACATTATTTGTCGCCACGTTGAGAGCTCCCCATACTACAGCCAACTAACGTTCGGCAATGGCGATCGCCTAGAGCAGGGGTTCTCAAACCTTTTTATACCACGACCCCATTTTATTTAGGATTTTTTTTGGCGACCCCACACTTAATGTATCGCGTAATTTCAATGTGGAAATAAGGAATATCAAAATAAAAGCACACGTTGTTGAACTTGATCATGCATATTTATTAGAAAAGGAAATTACAGCACTATGTTATCAATGAAATTAATTCATATCATCAACAAAAGCAACGGAATTGTTTCTGTATACACATTTATAAAACAAGGCATATTTAGCCAAAATATGTTGCCAGAACATGAAAAGAAAATGCGCTCACGTACGCTTTGGCGGAGATCCGCTTCTACTCTGAAAATCCGGCCTCAGAGAGGTATGTTGATGAGAAGGGGACAAGCTTTCTCAGCGCAGCATTACACAACACTGGGTACTCGTTCCGGAGTGATATCCAGAATTTTGCGAGGGCCTGTCCAGTGAACTTGATTTTCAGTAGCTCGTCACACGACGTCACAAAATCTCCTCTGATTAACCTGGAGTGTCACTAACGGAGTTTTGTAATCCAGCTCATTATCAGCACATTTCTCTGCCAATGGCAATGGGTTGTTTTTGTCTGCAAGGAAAATCTGCTCTTCTTCTCTGAGTTAAAAAAGGCGATTTAATACTCTGCCTCGAGATAGCCACCTCACTTCCGTGTGGTATAGCAGCTGGTTATGTGCAGAGCCCATTTCATCGCGACCAACCGGCACCGCTTCTGACAACAAACCTATCCATTGCGAGTCCAGGTTACACACCCCCGCCCCCTCCCGCGATTATACATGCGCAGGATGTAGTGAGATGTGTATTGGAATACTGTGTGTCGGCCTCCGTTGATGAAGGGGCGAGACATGGCAAATACACACAGCTGAGTTTAATTTCTTTTGCCAATGCAAAAGAAGTGCGTGTTGGATTCTAGTATTTTCAAACAGGCTGTTTGGATTTACGTTCCTGGATGTTACCCTGGCGCTGCTAATGGGCCAACTAAGGTCCTGACCGAACCCCATCATAAAACATGCCTTTGTAATTATCCCAGCGTCGTAAAACGACCCCCCCCCCCCCCCCCCCCCCTTGGTGGCTTTGTGAATAGAAACATTCCATATAGTACCTTTGACCTGGAAATAATATAGGTTTCAGGCGAGCAACCCGCACGTAAATACGCATGCTGCACAAAACAAGTCATATCTCGCGTTCCAGAAAAACTAGACTGGATTATTTTGAAACGGGACGATAGCGGGATAGCGCACGAACGAAGGCATGTAGAAATAAACGTTTTTTCCCTTTTGGAGTATAAATAGTGCCTGTTAAATGAGCCATACTATTGTCTCCATAGCTATAATAGAATAGAATAGAATAATAATAATAGTAATAGAATATACGATGGGTCTGCAAACATCGTGAAAATGGTAAAAAAAAAAAAAAATTGGCTCCAGGGAGTAAAGATGGAAAAACAGTGTGGCAGTCAAAGAGTTAACACTAGAGGAACAAGACTCTAGTGATGATGTCATCAAGAGACATATCCTGGAGCTGCTCCATAAACAAGTGGAACTACTTCTAGGATGCTATGACAGCGTCACCATGGTGATTTCACTGGGATGTGGGTAAATTTTCTGACTCAAAGTCGTACGCTCTACATTTAAACAGAACTCATTTGGATGTAATAGCTCAAGCTAAACATTTTATGAACTCACAAAGACGGGTCACTCTCAATTCACATCATGGACCGGACCAACTCCAGAAGGTGTCACTCTGGTTCTCTGGTTTCCAGGTCAGGGAGACAGTTCTGTATGTTGACTGAACTGTCCTAAGATCACTGAACTGTCCTGAAATCAGTGGACTTGTACAATTAAAATTATGTTCTCGGGCTGGACCTGGACTTGAAGAAGCCTGTGGGGAGATTTATCTCACCCATGAGCTCCGAGACGCCAGATGGACCCTGTCCTACGACCACCTGGCCACCAGAGACTAGATGAACCCTGTCCTACGACCACCTGGCCACCAGAGACTAGATGAACCCTGTCCTACGACCACCTGGCCACCAGAGACTAGATGAACCCTGTCCTACGACCACCTGGCCACCAGAGACTAGATGAACCCTGTCCTACGACCACCTGGCCACCAGAGACTAGATGAACCCTGTCCTACGACCACCTGGCCACCAGAGACTAGATGAACCCTGTCCTACGACCACCTGGCCACCAGAGACTAGATGGACCCTGTCCTACGACCACCTGGCCACCAGAGACTAGATGAACCCTGTCCTACGACCACCTGGCCACCAGGCCATGTGAGCGGATCGGAGCGTGAGCGGCGCGGGGAGCGGAGCGGGCGGTTTTGACGTGAGCGAGGAGTGGGTTTTAAAATGGGTCGGCGCGACGTCCGGAGCGAGAGTTCTCCTCCGCTCCAATCCACTCCAGGCCGCTCACAGTGGTTTAACACTGATGTAATAATATACATGTAGTACAATGCCAAAGCAACAGATGGCGATGTACAAACATGAAGGCCATTTTCAACCAATGAGAATTGAGAAGGGTGAACCTGTGATATCCTGTTCAGGCTTCACTCCTCCTCCTTCACTCACTCCTGTTAGAAAAGTATCGACGCCATTGTTGTTGTCGTTAGCTTACATGCTAACGTTAATGGCAGCGACCATAGCATTGTGGCTCGGCTAACTATCATCGCTTAATAGAGCTAGTGAATGGATAAACAACGTTATTTAACATTGCAGAATGGGTACAATTACAATGCTGCTCAATACAAACAATTGTTAAGGGGCCCAGGGGGTGTAGACTGTTGTAGTTTGAGCTCATTTACACCATGCTCCAAAAAAAATAAAAAGAAAAGCAGAGCGATCTGGCGCGGGGAGCGGGGAGCGCTCGATTCAAGGTGAGCGGTGAGGGAGCGGAGAGCGACTTGGGGGCGGGGTCAACATGAGCGATTAGCGGAGCGGACCAAGCTTTAAAGAGCGAAGAGCGGATTTCTCGGCCGCGCCGATCCGCTCACGTGGCCTTCTGGCCACCAGAGACTAGATGAACCCTGTCCTACGACCACCTGGCCACCAGAGACTAGATGAACCCTGTCCTACGACCGCCCTTTTTCCCCCTCCTTTTTCCTCCGATTTTCTCCCATCCCAATGTTAGTCATTATGCCAATTCCCATTCCCCTTCCTGGTCGCTGCGCACTTACCCCCCACAGTCGGTCTGGGAGAGTGGAGGCTATCACGTGCTTCCTCAGACACACGTCTAGCCAATCAACCGCTTTTCACCTGGCAGCGCGGACTCTCACTGAGAGCGTGTAACGTGTGGAAGGATCACACTACCGCCCTTAGATCTTATCCGCGCTTAGCAGGCGCCACGACCGAACTGTAGGAGTCGCTGTTTTACAACGACCCGGACCCACCCCGCCAGCTTCTCCCACCCTCTAATACTGCCAATTGTATTAGTGTGAACGGCCAGCCAAGCTGGTGACAACGCCGGAGCTGTGAGCTGGATTCGAACAGGCGAATCCAGCGTCTCCGGGGTTGGTGACGAACGCAATCTCCGCTACGCCACCTGACCGCCCCTAAACCTAGCATTTCTATGGTAAACATAACATTTCTATGTTAAACCTAGCATTTCTATGGTAAAGCCACAGGAATACTATAGTGATTCACCATACATTTCTATAATATTCCACTACAGAAATACTATGCCGAATTACTACAGTATTTCTATGGTAAAATCTATGGAGTAATCCTCCTTTCTGCGTTGTCTACACTATGCCTCTCTCTCTCTCTCTCTCTCTCTCTCTCTCTCTCTCTCTCTCTCTCTCTCTCTCTCTCTCTCTCTCTCTCACTCTCACTCTCACTCTCACTCTCACTCTCACTCTCACTCTCTCTCTCTCTCTCTACATATCATTTGCAGAGATAAAAAAGCTGCAACATGTGTGACGCAAATAAGGCAAGATGTCAGGAGTATTTTTAGCCCGTTTCTAAATATTCCATCACCGTGGGTCAGTGGATGTCAAAAGGAAATCTTTTCATACCGGTCTCTCTTTTTCCTCAGTCTGTATTCAACACAATAGTGTTGTAGTCAAGTCCACCTAGACTGAGCCTGAATCAAGACAGAGACCAGAGCGTATGAAGACCAGGACTGAGGGGGAGACTGAGTGAAGACCAGGACTGAGGGGGGAGACTGAGTCAAGACCAGGACTGAGGGGGAGACTGAGTGAAGACCAGGACTGAGGGGGAGACTGAGTGAAGACCAGGACTGAGGGGGAGACTGAGTGAAGACCAGGACTGAGGGGGAGACTGAGTGAAGACCAGGACTGAGGGGGGAGACTGAGTGAAGACCAGGACTGAGGGGGAGACTGAGTGAAGACCAGGACTGAGGGGGGAGACTGAGTGAAGACCAGGACTGAGGGGGAGACTGAGTGAAGACCAGGACTGAGGGGGAGACTGAGTGAAGACCAGGACTGAGGGGGAGACTGAGTCAAGACCAGGACTGAGGGGGGAGACTGAGTGAAGACCAGGACTGAGGGGGGAGACTGAGTCAAGACCAGGACTGAGGGGGGAGACTGAGTGAAGACCAGGACTGAGGGGGGAGACTGAGTCAAGACCAGGACTGAGGGGGAGACTGAGTGAAGACCAGGACTGAGGGGGGAGACTGAGTGAAGACCAGGACTGAGGGGGAGACTGAGTGAAGACCAGGACTGAGGGGGAGACTGAGTGAAGACCAGGACTGAGGGGGAGACTGAGTCAAGACCAGGATTGTAATCAAATGGGAGCTCCGCCCACAATGGTATTCAGAATGGTATTCCAATTCAATGCGGCCAAAGCGGTTCTCTCTGTTAATTACAATCCTCTCTGAGCTCAAAAAGCCGTTTTCCATGATCGATTATAATGTAAACTATGCAATTTAAATAAATATTGGCTCTACCACTGATTTACAAAAAAAAAATATTTTCCCTGACGACAGAAAAACCTTTGACCTCCCAAACCTCAATGTTATCGAACAAACGTTAGCTAATCTTTTCTGGCTTCACCCTGACAACTACCTTTCCTTATGGATCTTTTTTTTCTATGTGACGACAACAGTTTGACATGGATCCAGCCGCCCATAACGTACACTCTCTTAGAACTTGTTTTGCGGAGATGCTTCTTGTAATTTATGTAGGCAAATGTTATTATTGAAGATTTGTACGACGTCTCGTTCCCTTCTCTTCAGTCACAGATGGCACACTGCTCTCTCTCTATCTCTCACTCGTCTCCTGCATTCTCCTTCTTGGTGCACGGCGGTTAACATACTTTCAAACTTAAAATAAACCATGTTATTGGTTGCAATTGAAGGGGGAAGTTTGACATCCAATCCAAAATAAGGCCCAGGCAGGTAATTGTGTGTCACGGCAGCAGGGGCGGCCTTTAAGGTTCAAAATCAAATATGGGGCCCTTATCTTAACAACAGCAAATTCTGAGGTTTCTGAAGATATGATGCATTATATTCTACGTCACCCAGAATCACAATAGGAAGCCAATGAAAATATAATGTTTTAGGCAAGTTTGCACATAAGGCGGGAAGCTACTGTAGCCACTGTGCCAAACCACAATGCAGCTCAACTTATACCCTGGAGATTTACATTACTTGGTTTATGTCAGGAGCAAGGTTTCTTCTACAAGGTGAAAGACTTTGCCAGTAAACATCTTTCTGTCTGACTCTTAATATACACTGTTAGGACTCTATCTGACTCTTAATAATAAACACTGTTAGGACTATCTGACTCTTAATAATAAACACTGTTAGGACTCTATCTGACTCTTAACTGATAAGGAATAAGGAAATTATGTTCACAAGGTACAGGGATGAGGAAGGGACTTGATATTCACGGGTGTTTACATTTTTATTTTGTTTTCTACTTTATTTCTTTCATGTTTTACATATATAGTTTTTGTTTTGCATATATATATATATATTTTTTTTTTCTTTTTTATGTTTTAAAATAGTACACTCATTTGAGTAGTGGAAAAGGGGTAGGATTAAATAAGTGTATACTTCTTCCTACTCCTTTTCGAACATGTAGATTGAGTTGTTTTGCTTTTGTTATTGTTTGTTTGTATTCATTGCATGTTAAAGATTACAAATCAAATAAAAAATCAAACCCTTTCACTGTCTGTAGTGCGGCAGTGAAAGGGTTAATAATAAACACTGCATGGACTCTGGTGCAGTGTGTTACTACGGTTTGGACCATGTATATCATCATCACTATTACTACTGACTGATTGGAATTGCATTTCATACCCACACACACACACACACACACACACACACACACACAACACACACACACACACACACACACACACACACACACACACACACACACACACACACACACACACACACACACACACACACACACACACACACACACACATACATTTAGAATATTTTATTTATGTCCACATAAATACAACGTTTAAAGGACACAAATATTAACAGTGCACTTGTACATTGTGGGATTATTCCGATACAATCGTGCCACAGTGGCAATCAAAGTTACAGACTCACACGGATGATGAACCTGACAATCAACACACAGCTCATGGGTACAGATAGCAGCGTCTTCTCCAAATTGCCCGGCTGCCAATAATTGCTGACACTGAGCAATATTTTGCTAATTGTTTGGCTCTTCTCTTCGGAAGACCGGCCAACTGAAGGCCTCTAACACCCAATTTATGGACATGACCCAGGCTTCCAAATATGAAGACTAAAAGTTTACAGTTGTAGCCGAGTTGTGATATGGTATGGTCTAACAGTTGATATTTTAACATTTTGGTTGTAAATGCTTCCTCTAGACTGTAGTCAAACGTGCAACCAACTTCTAGGATGAGAACCTCTCTGTTATTCTCATTAACAATAACAACATCGGGGGTGTTTGCTGAAATGTCAGAGAACAGTGAATTGTCCCTACACAGATTGAGCATATATGGCTTCACACTGGTGTGCTTATACAGCTTATATGTTGCAGGTGACCCGAGTGTGGAACTGACACTGTCTGCAATCAGGTTCACGATCCTATCATGCCTACAAATGTAGAGCCCTTTGTATGCATGACAGCCATTGAGTATGTGAGACATGGTTTCTGTTGTCTGTTCGTGACCATGGTGTATGCAGTGTGGGCTATGACTGCCAGGGAACCAGATGGAAAGGTTGAGCATTGATGGTAAAACCTGTAGCCTAGCTTTTAAAGTAAAAATGATGATGCTCTCATCAATAGCTACATTTTTTAAAACTACATGTGAGACAGAGTGGTCAGCGGCAGGGAGACAAGCAAGCTTCCCTTGCAGTTTAAGCTCAGTCCAGTGTTGACGTTGGCGTTGTTGTTGTGCCGACATGAGATGGCCACGGGCATTGGTAAGTGGCAGTTCATGCCACGTTCCACAGATGTCAATGGTGGCCTTCACAGAGATGGTAGGGTCAGAGATGATCTCCTCAGAGTCCGGCCCCACCCACTCCAGGGCCACGTTGGACCAGCCGCATAGGTCATTCAGGTCTGGCCAGTCAGACCACACCCCGAATCCGGGGGCGCGGCTGTCCAGCTTTCCACTTGCTTTCTTCTTGTAACCCAGGAAGTTTGGATCCGACCCACACGCCAGGGGGACCTTGTGTCTCTGCAGGTCTAAGAACAGAGAGGCTCTGGCCTGCTCTCTGACGTGCTGGTCGTCACTGTTCAGCATGTTGAGAAGATGACTGAGTCTCATGGCAATGTAAGTCCATTCAAAGTTGGGAACACCCAGGCCGCCCCTCCGCATGGTATGGAATATGATGTCCTGTGTTGAGTGAGTGTTCAGTCCAGTCCATTGTCTCACCATCTGTACGGTTTTATTGTTCATCTCACAAAGACATTTGCGAGGAATATGTACATTTGAGAATAGGTGCACACAGTCCTCCCACGAGTGTGACCACACGTAGGCTCACGGCTGACAACTCCCCGAGGGGAGCGCATGGGCTCAGGCAGTGGAAGATAGGGATGACAGTGAACTCTGTGGCTTGAGAGAATAATACACCTCCCAGCCCTGCTACACACACACACACACACACACACACACACACACACACACACACACACACACACACACCATAGACATACAGTACATACTGTACATACATACTCCTGAGGTCGTAGTGCCAGGACTGTGTGGGAGATGTTTAGGAGCGTAATGATGAGATGTGGTTGACATGGAAACCACATGAATTTACAGTAAGGAAACGTGGTAGAAATCACCTTGACGATGGGAAAAACACAAATCTTCTAAGTCCTTGGTACAGAAGGCCATCTTACATCAGCTGCCGTGAACACAATGGCTGTCTCCATTAAAACCATAATATAGTAGAATTCATAATCCACTACTTGAGACATGCCAGTACAGTGTTTCCCCTAGGACTTTTTTCAGGGGGGGTGGTAGGCCCCCTGAAACTACTAGTGTTGTCGCGGGGCGTGCGTGTCACGGATACGTGGTGTCAACAGTGTCGTCATAGACACGCGTAGTAAGGCGGTTAGTATCGGTGCATTAACTGCATTTCTCTACACTGAGCTGAAATTAAACGATTGCACATACATTTGGTAAATAAATATTAACAATATTTATTTACAACACATAAATTTACTTATTTACAATTATACATACAGTAGTGACAACACACATATGAACTATTTACAATACAGGGAGGCACATACAACACTCATAACTATTTACAACCAGTGTCAGAGCAAGTGCACTCAAGTTGTTCGGAAATTCTGAGGGCTCATAGTGCACACTGGACGCTCTGACCGAAGAGTCAGTTTATCAGAGTGGAGCAGAATTTATTAACTCACCTTAACTAGGGCCCTATGAAATCCATTTTTATCTTTTCCTGTTTTTGGAAAAAAACCAATACAAAATTATGTTTTTAACTAACTTTAATAACAGTACATCTGCAAACAGTGCCAGTTTAGTTCAATGTTCAGTGCCAGTGCAGTGCAATAACTAAATAATAATTAAATAGTTAAATAATACAAAATAATAATTTGTTTAAAAGAAATCAGAAAAAAACTGTAAAATGTAATTTCTTTCAAAGAGATGTCTTTTAAAGGTTCATGCTTCTCCCCATCTCTGGCTGACATCCCCATTGTGATACATGATGGTTAGGCCTTTGTGTTTTCCTCAGTGAGGGATTCTCTTTTGTCGGTCAGCAGCGTTTTCTACTTGTTGAAGCTTCTCTCTGTATAATTATTGTTTAAGTTTAAATATCAACATTATCTGGCCATCCTCAGTAAATACTATCAAACTTTCCAAAGACCAGAGTTGGGACGGGCACGCGCGCAGTCGTGCACACACACACACAGACAGAAAGGGAGAATGGCTTGTATGAACTATCCAGTTCATATATCAACTTATATCAACTATCCAGTTAGTTTGGTTACTTGAAGGAGAGAGAGAGAGCGAGAGAGAGAGAGACACTGAGACTTGTTACGCGCGACGCTAGTCAGTCTCGGAATGGATTTGGTAGCTTTTTTCTGCGTCTCCGTTGACCGTGCAGCGCCGCCGTTTTAAAGTCGTAGTGAAGATTGATTTATATGAAAACCGATTTATGTATAATTTAGCTAGCTCGCCAAGGTTACTGTGATTAAAGCAAACTTTAATAAAAAAAAAGATTTAAAAAAGATTTTAAATATATATTTCTTTTATTATAATTTTTTCAGGAAGGGCGGGGGGTCCCGTTGGCGGGGGAAACACTGCAATATATTGCAGTTGTCATTGTGTAAGTGGATCATGTCTTCATATGGAAGGGATGATATGAAGGAACCATACTGGTCTGGTCTAAATATGAGTTTTAGTCTGTTTACCGGGCGACAGTGGCTCAGGAGGTAGATCGGTCGTCTGGTGATCGGAAGGTTCCCGGTTCGATTCCCGCTCCTCCCAGGCAGCGTGTCGAAGTGTCCTTGAGCAAAGACACTTAACCCCTATCTGCTCCCGATGAGCAGGTTGCATGGTGGCCACATTTAGAAGAATAATGTGAATGTGTGTGACAAAATAAATCTGATCTGGGCAATAACTGGCTTGCAGTGTGAACATAGCCGTTGACACCGTCCTGTTCTACTTCAATACCACACGGTTTAGTTTAGTTTATTTGATAATTAAAGACAGGCCCTCCTCTATCCTGTGTTCCATGTTCTCTCGTCTCTCCCAACTATCCTGCTCTCCTGCCCTCCTCCCTCCTGCTCTCCTCCCTCCTGCTCTCCTCCCTCCTGCTCTCCTGCCCTCCTCTCTCTTGCCCTCCTGCTCTCTTGCCTTCCTCCCTCTTCTCTCTTGCCTTCCTCCCTCCTCCCCTCCTCCCTCCTGCTCTCCTCCCTCCTGCTCTCCTGCTCTCCTGCCCTCCTCCCTCCTGCTCTCCTCCCTCCTGCTCTCCTCCCTCCTGCTCTCTTGCCTTCCTCCCTCTTCTCTCCTGCCCTCCTCCCTCCTGCTCTCCTGCCCTCCTCCCTCCTCCCCTCCTCCCTCCTGCTCTCCTCCCTCCTGCTCTCCTGCCCTCCTCCCTCCTGCTCTCCTGCCCTCCTCCCTCCTGCTCTCCTGCCCTCCTCCCTCCTGCTCTCCTCCCTCCTGCTCTCCTCCCTCCTGCTCTCTTGCCCTCCTGCTCTCTTGCCTTCCTCCCTCTTCTCTCCTGCCCTCCTCCCTCCTGCTCTCCTGCCCTCCTCCCTCCTCCCCTCCTCCCTCCTGCTCTCCTCCCTCCTGCTCTCCTGCCCTCCTCCCTCCTGCTCTCCTCCCTCCTGCTCTCCTGCTCTCCTCCCTCCTGCTCTCCTCCCTCCTCCCCTCCTCCCTCCTGCCCTCCTCCCTCCTGCTCTCCTGCCCTCCTCCCTCCTGCTCTCCTCCCTCCTGCTCTCCTCCCTCCTCCCCTCCAAACCCTCCTCCCCTCCTCCCTCCTGCTCTCCCCCCTCTTGCTCTCCTGCTCTCCTGCCCTCCTCCCTCCTACCCTCCTCCCTCCTGTCTTACCTTTCTTGCGGACCACCTCCTCAGACTCTGGTTTGCGTGAGACGGAGACGACCTTCATCAGGAGGCTGTTGCCTCCCTGTCTGATCAGAGACACCACCTGCTTGTGTCCCACCTTCACCACGTTCACCCCGTTCACCTGAGGAGCACACACACACACACACAGACAGACAGACAGACAGACAGACAGACAGACAGACAGACAGACAGACAGACAGACAGACAGACAGACAGACAGACAGACAGACAGACAGACAGACAGACAGACAGACAGACACGCAGGCAGACACACACACAAACATGCACACACAAAGACAGACAGACAGACAGGCAGACAAACACAAACACACACACACACGCATACACATACACACATGCACACGCACACACAGGAAGAGAAGTCAGATACACAGAAGCATGTCCTGCCATCTGTTCACACTCAGCATATTGTGAAGAGCGACAGAGAGGCGGATGAAGGGGCCTCAGAGCGTTGTTACCGCGGTTACCTCGATGAGGAAGTCTCCTGTCCTCAGGCCGGCCCTCCAGGCCACGCCTTCCACGTCGACAGACTCCAGGTACTGCAGGGCGGGGAAGGCCGGGGTGGGCGTGAACTCCTCGATGGGCGTCTCGGCTGTGGATGAGCAGAAACACACCCTTTACTGCACTGCTGTGGTCAGGCAAGCGCTACCGGAGTCTCATGGCCAGTACAGAGAGACTCAAAAGGAGCTTCTATCTCCAGGCCAGTAGGACGCTCAATGACTCCATGCAACACTAACCCATCCATTTACATTCATTGCACACACTCACTTTAAACATTCACCTTAACATTCACTTTAGACAAATCTCACATTTTTCATTTTGTTTGCATTTTGTACTTTAGTTTTGTATGTTGTATATTTTGTATAGTGTTTGGTCTCTACTTTTCTTACTGTATGAAGCACAATCTCCGGAGGCTCATACAGCCAAGCATTTCACTGTAATGTACATGTACCTTATATGTGACAAATAAAAATAAAACTTGAACTTGAACAAACCCTGTTGCATGGTTTGTTTTGGACCTTCACCGATACGAAATGTAAATTAACTCATTCAGCGCCTTACCCGAGAAAAGTCGGGTTATCTCGCCATGCGTTGAGTGCCAGAAACCCGAGTATTCTCGGGTTTTGATCCTTTGATATTTTTCTTTGATCCCCATTCTATACGGTCAGCCGGAGCCCTCTAGGTGTCTGTGATTCATCTGCCTACGTTGGAATTGCAATGACGATCGAATCTCACCAGGTGGCAGTATCGCCTACCTTTTGAACTCTGATTGTCTGAACTAAACTGTCTCTGTCCTTAAATCTTTCTTTCCTGACTCGCTCTGAGGGGGAGGAGCTCTTGCAGAGCAATCGCTAGGAGATCTCCTTGCCTCAAAACCTATAGTTTCCCCTATACACGAGTAATTACATATAAACGAGTAATCGCGATCGCCGATGGGATCATTGGAATTATTGTTTTTGGAGTACCTTCTGGCTAAGATATGGTATATTCTATGTCTATTTTACCGAACCTGAAACATGTTTCTGTAACGATCACAGTGTTGTATCTTACTTTTTGTAATGATCACATTTTCGGGGTAAGACCCCCCCCCTTGTTTTGTGAAAGCACATATGTATATGGTATATACCTTTGATTTGGGAGTATTTGGGGCTTCAGGCGATCAACCAGAAAGATTTGGGCTTATTGCATGAAACGTCATATCTCGCGATCTATGTAAAAAGACTGGATTATTTTGGAAATGGGGCGATGTTTAGCGCGTAGCGTGTAACAAACTACAGTGTGTAGAAATGAACTGATTAGTCAGTAATGGACTATGAACAATGCCTGTAAAATGAGCCATACTATTGTCTCCATAGCTATAATACAGAACACACGATGGGTCTACAAACATCACTAAAATGGTCAATAACGCTGGCGCCATTTAGTAAAGATGACAAAAGCTGGTGGCAGTCAAAGAGTTAAGTAAATATATTACTTATGGCCATAACATAACATAACATAACATACATTATGTAATTTATTTCCCGTGGTAGTTTTTTATTGGTGTTTTCTGATGAGACCGTATTGTACCTGAACACAGATTGGATTTATTTCTATTGACAATATTAATAATACATACAGCCTCAATAGGAGACACCATTCTTTTTGGAAATTGTCAAAGGATGAGGTAGAGCAGTCGAGAGGTAGAGCAGTCGTCTGGTAATCCGGAGGTTCCCGGTTCGGTTCCCGCTTCGATTCCTGCTCCTCCCGGGCAGCATGTCGAATTGTCCTTGAGCAAGGCACTTAACCTACTGCTCCCGATGAGCAGGTCGGCACCTTTCATGGTTGCCTCCGCCGTCGGAGTGTGAATTAACAGGTGAATGTGAGGAACAAATTGTAAAGCGCTTTGGATAAAAGTGCTATATAAATGCAGTCCATTTATTGCTGTGTTTATATCAGGGTGGGTGGCAGGTGAGAGCACTCACCCCCAACCACAATCATTGTTAGTTCGACTCCCGGTCGCACCGTTTGTTTTGGACTTTCGCCAATACGAAATGTAAATATATTACTTATACAATAAGTAAATATATTACTTATGGCCATATCATAACGTACATTATGTAATTTATTTCCTGTGGCCGATTAGTACTTTATTGGTGTTTTCTGATGAGACCGTATTCTCCACTTGCACAACCTGAAAGTAGGCACTTCCGGCTGACTTCCGGTTGCCAATGGTACTTCCTGTCCCATCCAAATACATTGGTTTTAGCTACTTTTCTCCCCTTATTTAAACAACTTTGTCATCACAGAGAGGCAATGAAACGTTTGTATTATTATAGTATAGAATGTATTTAATAAGCAAACGTTTGTCAGCAGGGTTTTTGGGCTGTATTTCATGTAAAAACGTTTACTGTTAGTTTCCTTGCTCAGCCAGCATTAGCCTTCATTAGCTAACAGAAGCTAGTGGTTAAACAGGCCGGATTAGCTTTGAGCTAACTATCTTTCCCGACCCATGTATTCATTCCATTCTAAACATAACGTTAGTTTACAAAACATGACCTGTCTATATAACGTTGAGGAACAAATTATAAGTGTGTGGGTGTGTGTTTTGGTGAACATTGGACTGCAAACAGAAAATGCATCACAGTTAGACAGTAGCTACTGTTAGCTGCCCTTCCGGATTAGCTTTGAGCTAACTATCTTTCCCGACCCATGTATTCATTCCATTCTAAACATAACGTTAGTTTACAAAACATGACCCGTCTATATAACGTTGAGGAACAAATTATATAGACGGGTAATGTTTTGAACAACTAACGTTACGTTTAGAATGGAATGCATCGGCAAAGATCGTTAGCTCAAAGCTTTTCCGGCCAGTTTATCAACTTCCTGTCATTTAGAAATATGATTTTATAGTGAAAATCATTACCAAAACGTCCGGAAAAACCTCACGGGAGCATTATAGACTGTCATACAAATGTACAAATGCTATAAGGTGGCAAGAAATGCACTATAAACAATACTTTGGGTCGGGAAAGATAGTTAGCTCAAAGCTAATCCGGAAGGGCAGCTAACAGTAGCTACTGTCTAACTGTGATGCATTCGACAGACAGACCGACCCAGGCAGTTCAGCGTCACAGAGCATTTAGCCTGCTGGCTACCTAGCTCCACTTCAACCAGCATCGGGAGCTCCAGCAGCTTGTCGATGTGCTAATAGCCTCAGCAACCTAACGTTAGCTGGCTCCAGCAGCTTGTCGATCTGCTGGAGCCAGCTAACGTTAGGTTGCTGAGGCTATTAGCACATCGACAAGCTGCTGGAGCTCCCGATGCTGGTTGAAGTGGAGCTAGGTAGCCAGCAGGCTAAATGCTCCGCGACGCTGAACTGCCTGGGCCGGTCTGTCTGTCGAATGCATCACAGTTAGACAGTAGCTACTGTTAGCTGCCCTTCCGGATTAGCTTTGAGCTAACTATCTTTCCCGACCCAAAGTATTGTTTATAGTGCATTTCTTGCCACCTTATGGCATTTGTACATTTGTATGACAGTCTATAATGCTCCCGTGAGGTTTTTCTGGACGTTTTGGTAATGATTTTCACTATAAAATCATATTTCTAAATGACAGGAAGTTGATAAACTGGCCGGAATAGCTTTGAGCTAACGATCTTTGCCGATGCATTCCATTCTAAACGTAACGTTAGTTGTTCAAAACATTACCCGTCTATATAATTTGTTCCTCAACGTTATATAGACGGGTCATGTTTTGTAAACTAACGTTATGTTTAGAATGGAATGAATACATGGGTCGGGAAAGATAGTTAGCTCAAAGCTAATCCGGAAGGGCAGCTAACAGTAGCTACTGTCTAACTGTGATGCATTTTCTGTTTGCAGTCCAATGTTCACCAAAACACACACCCACACACTTATAATTTGTTCCTCAACGTTATATAGACAGGTCATGTTTTGTAAACTAACGTTATGTTTAGAATGGAATGAATACATGGGTCGGGAAAGATAGTTAGCTCAAAGCTAATCCGGCCTGTTTAACCACTAGCTTCTGTTAGCTAATGAAGGCTAATGCTGGCTGAGCAAGGAAACTAACAGTAAACGTTTTTACATGAAATACAGCCCAAAAACCCTGCTGACAAACGTTTGCTTATTAAATACATTCTATACTATAATAATACAAACGTTTCATTGCCTCTCTGTGACGACAAAGTTGTTTAAATAAGGGGAGAAAAGTAGCTAAAACCAATGTATTTGGATGGGACAGGAAGTACCATTGGCAACCGGAAGTCAGCCGGAAGTGCCTACTTTCAGGTTGTGCAAGTGGAGAATTGGATTTATTTCTATTGACAATATTAATAATACATACAGCTTCACTAGGAGACACCATCCTTTTTGGAGAGTGTCAAAAGGATGAGCACAAGAAAGTCCTGAGAGCTAACTGCGATTCTTTCCATCACAGAAGCTGTGGCGTTAGTTGAAAGTGAAGCACTGGCTGAAGTACGAGGAGCCTATATTGGGAGAGGTGTTCGCCGGTGTGCCGTATTAATATAGTGAAGCGGGATCAATACAGAAGGCGTCAGAATGTATTAGGAGACACATGCACATTGCACACATCCAAACAAACACATGCGCAAAAACACTTTGTTAAGTGAATGTGCAACTACAAACTCCATTTGATCTTGGATCGAGTCCAACTACACCAGACATAGAGCTCTCAAGGAGTCACTAATTGAACTGCAGCGTGTGTGTGTGTGTGGTGGGGGGGGGGGGGGGGGGGGGGTAGCCACGTTCGGTGGCTGAGTGATGGAGTAACGGAGCACACTCAAACTCTCGGCAAGGTGCCCGTGATGGGGTTGCCATAGTAACCCGCCCGGGCAGGGAGCTGGCACGTGCGCTTTTAGTAAAGCAACTGTGGAGACAGGGACATGTGGAGAGTCTCTCTCTCTCTCTCTCTCTCTCTCTCTCTCTCTCTCTCTCTCTCTCTCTCTCTCTCTCTCTCTCTCTCTCTCTCTGCTAAAACGTGGAAGATAATGACTATATGACAGGAGCAGAAAAACGTAATGAAGGAAACGGCGAGGAGAGGAGTACAAAGAATAGAGGAGGGAGGGAGGGACGGACGGAGGGAGGAGAGAAATGAGGCGAGAGGAGAGTGAGAGAGAGAGAGAGATGCGGAGAGAGCATTGTGCGTGCCTCCTCTCCTAAGGCTGTACGCCATGTGTGGAGAACAGATGGGACAGCTAGCTGACGGCTCAGCCCAGGATGACACCACCACGGGGGCCGCACACACAGAGCACTGAGGGCGTCAGAGCGTGTTGTTGACTCACACACAGACAATAGAGGTGGCCGGCCACACCGAGGTGAGAGTCAGATCCACCATCTATCTTCTGTCGGCCTGCTGTCGCAACCCGCCATGTCACGCGGAGATGTGTGCTGAAAACAACAGCCGCCACCCGCGCCAATTCTGGACGACCAAGGAACGTGTCGACTGGCTAATTTTACGAGCGTAGAGGCTCGCAGTAGGTGTGAGTGCGTAGGGGCTATTTGTGAACGTGTAAGACTGTATGTGTGATCGTAGGACTACAAGTCTGTGAGTTGTGAGTGTGTGGGACTGTGTGTGTGTGTGTGTGTGTCACTGTCAGTGTGTAGGACTGTGTGTGTATATCAGTGTATCAGTGTGTGTATATTAGTGTATCAGTGTGTGTATATTAGTGGATCAATGTGTGTGTATCAGTGTGTATATTAGTGTATCACTGTGTGTGTATCAGTGTGTGTATATTAGTGTATCAGTGTGTGTGTATCAGTGTGTGTATATTAGTGTATCGGTGTGTGTATCAGTGTGTGCATATTAGTGTATCAGTGTGTGTAGCAGTGTGTGTATATTAGTGTATCAGTGTGTGTATATTAGTGTATCAGTGTCTGTATCAGTGTGTGTATATTAGTGTATCAGTGTGTGTATATTAGTGTATCAGTGTCTGTATCAGTGTGTGTATATTAGTGTATCAGTGTGTCTGTATCAGTGTGTGTATATTAGTGTATCAGTGTGTGTATCAGTGTGTGTATATTAGTGTATCAGTGTGTATGTATCAGTGTGTACCTTTTGCTCCCCGCAGGACGAAGCCAAAGCCCTCGTTTTCTTTCTTCTGCAGAACAGCATTCTTCTCCTCTATGATGTAATCGCTGTGAAGGAGAGAGGAGAGAGAGAGAGTATGAGTCCAATACCATCCTCAGAGAGAGAGAGAGAGAGAGAGAGAGAGAGAGAGAGAGAGAGCAGGTATGAGTCCAATACCATCCTCACAGAGAGAGAGAGAGAGAGACTCTGAGACTTGTTACGTGCGACGCTAGTCACACACACACACACACACACACACACACACACACACACACACACACACACACACACACACACACACACACACACACACACACACACACACACACACACACACACACACACACACACACACACACACACACACACACACACACACACACACACACACACACACACACACACACACACACACACACACACACACACATTTTAATACTTTATTTGGTTCCACAAATTAAGCGTGTGAGTTTTGCGCTCTGATTGGCCAGGTCATGTGACATGTGCGCCAATCGTGGGACAGCAAGTTCTGCGCCTATTTCCGGGTCTAACAGCCTGCAAACTACCTGGCGTTCTATCGCCATGCTCTAAGACAAACTCTAACCATAACCAACTTCGAAAGAGTGCCTAAGCTTAACCGTCGAAAGAAGGGCAGGCGTTCTATCGCCATGGTCTAAGACAAACTCTAACCTTAACCAACTTCGAAAGAGCGCCTAAGCTTAACCAGTGTAGACACTTGCGGTCCCACGATTGGGCGTACATGTCACATGACCAGAAATGACCTGGCCAATCAGAGACGCGGAAACAAACATTTGTTGTCAAAAGTATTCAGGCGTCCCGGAAGGCCTGGTCCATGTACAGATCAAAGGTACAGCCTACTTCTATGACCAGCACCTCCCTGTGGCTGGTGTCAACAAAAACAACGTCCGGTGTATTTGGTATGTTAGCAAAGACATCGTTGGTAAGGCCAAACCACTCTGGTTTCACTCTGGCATGTTTGTACATTGCTGCACTAGATGGTGATATGTTCCGTACCACATCAGACACAATGTCCACAATACGGTCATGACGAGCGATGTACAGGTGTTTGTATGCATTACATCCGTTTGTTATGTGTGCAATGGATTCTAGGTGTTGTGAATCCTGATGGTTTAAACAGAATGGACTGTGAGTTTGAGGATACCAAGTGGACAGATTGTATTGAGTGGGTAATACCTGCAGTCTTGCTTTGATGGTAAATTTTAAAACATCCTCACCAACAGCGGCGTTCTTATACACTGAGTGTGAGACTGAGTGGTCAGCAAACTCCAAACAAGCTAGCTTTCCCTGTAGTCTGAGTCCACACCAGTGCTGCCTGATCTCAGACTGCTTCATGCTAAGCAGAACCCTCCTTGCAGAGTCTCTGTGCAGTTCGACAGTCTCTTCCTGCGGTGTTGTGATGTTGGCCTTCACAACCACACAGGGGTCTGTGATAAGTTCATCAGAGAGTGTGTGTGTGTGTGTGTGTGTGTGTGTGTGTGTGTGTGTGTGTGTGTGTGTGTGTGTGTGTGTGTGTGTGTGTGTGTGTGTGTGTGTGTGTGTGTGTGTGTGTGTGTGTGTGTCTGTGTCTGTGTCTGTGTCTGTGTGTGCCTGTGTGTATGGGGGTTGGGTGTGCTCGTATCCCCTCCCATAATGACAGAAATATCTGTGGGATAAAACCCAAGAGTGAATCAATCTTCTTCCTGATCCTTCCACAGAGACGGGAGAAGGCATTGACCTGTTTCCATATAACCCCTCTGACTAACGACGGAGGGAATAGCAAAGCAAAAAAAGCCGTTCATCACTGCCTGATCTTCCGGAAGGGTTAGGCGTTGGCGTGTTTAAGTGTTTCACTCCACAGACCAACATGAAATTCAAAACCACGCATCTTAGTTCAAAGCCCGTGTGAGTAAAAAGCAAAAGCGAGCGTTAGAATAGTAGCAGCACAGCAATCACAGTGTGACCTAGTCAGATGTCCTGGTGCTCACCGGCATCAACCAACACGGTTCGTTTTTGATGGGAACAAGCCTGTATAATAATTAGGGTTGGGTACCGAACTCTGCACTTTTAATGGTACCGACCAAATTACAGAGTAGTTGCTGGATTCACGCTGGATCAATCGGTACCACATTTCGGTACCTTTACATGTTTAGTGTAAGAGTGTAATACACTAGACAAGAGGGAGCCTTTTCCACAAATGTATATATTACTGTGCCGTCTCTTGGGTCTTTGGAGTTTGATAATATTTACTGAGGATGGCCAGATAATGTTGATATTTAAACATTTAAAAACACAATACATGATCATGTGATTTAGAGTTTGTGTGGTGTGTTACAACAATAAATAACAACAAAATGTTCTAAATACATAACAATGAGAAGTTTGGACATATGTTTTTTTTTCTTCTTTTTTTACTGAAATCAAAATGTTGGGTCATCATTACAGAGAGAGTTAAGTACCGGAAAAAGGTACCATTGGGTACCGATACCGAATCCCAGGAACCGGTACTGGTGCGACAGCGGCTTCTGCCTTTAAGGACTCTCCGATCGGCTCAAAGCGAATGCCGGCTGAGGACCGTAGCTCCGTTACTAACAAGGATTTCGTTGTGTTGTTTCAGAACCACTCTGCCCACTTTACTGCTGAGACAGGCCCGCCTGGCCGGTTGGAGAACTCTGTGGGCGTCTGCAGCCAGTTTGCTGCCGCCACAGAACTGGAGTCGATAAAACGGTCATTCCTATTCAAATTCAAATTATTCCTCAGTAGCGATTCGGGTGGTATCACCGTAACTTTAAGATGGCTGCCATAGTATATCGATGGCTGAAGAACAAAATCTCTTAGAAAGTGTGTTTTCTTGCCATAATACACTGTTTTGGACTATATTACTATATTATGTGTTAACAATACCGACCAGGTATTAGTCCCTCAAAAAGTGCAGAAAGGAGGTTTTGTTCTTCAGCCATCGATATTTGATAATCTTGTCATCGAAATCTATATTGTTTTTGGAGTGTGAGGTTCAGGAATCCCACGATTCCAGTTTTTCACAATGGTCTGAATCTCATGTGCTGACATGTGGGAGAATGCAGATTTTAAAGACAACATTATCAAAATGACTGGCAGCCGTCCGGTATAGTGTACTAGGGTTGGGTTTTTTCGGTACTTAATTCTCTAATAACCCACGTTTTGTATTTCAGTTGTAAAAAAAAAAAAAAATCCAAACTTCTCAATTACAACATTGTTATTTATTTATAATATTTTGTTATTTATTGTTGTAACAAATCACACACAAAAAGTTATTATGTTTTTAAATGTTTAAATATCAACATTATCTGGCCATCCTCAGTAAATATTATCAAACTCCTCCGACCTCGTCTGGTCTTTCCAAAGATGGGACAGTAATATATATATTTGTGGAAAAGGCTCCCTCTTGTCTAGTATATTACACTCTTACTGTATACTAAACATGTAAAGGCACCGACATTTGGGACCGATTGATCCAGCATGAATCGGTACTCGGTAGTACCGATGTAATTCGGTTGGTACTAGGGATGCTCGATATTGGCTTTTTTACCGATATACCGATATTGTCCAACTCATAATTTCCGATACCGATATCAACCGATATCACATTTTAATGCCGATATCGGCCAATAATATCGGTAGGCCGATAATATCGGACATCATTTCTATAGAAATGTAACAAAAATAAAAATAAAAAATATTTGAAAACCGATACCGATATTTTCCGATATCACATTTTAATGCCGATATCGGCCGATAATATCGGTAGGCCGATAATATCGGACATCCCTAGTTGGTACCATTAAAAGTACAGAGTTTGGTACCCAACCCTATAGTGTACTAAAAGAGATCACCAGGACATTCTAGGAAAAGGCCCCTTTCTAGTCATGCAAACTCTCAAGACTTACCCAGAGTACACTGAGCCCCTGCTGGCTGGGGACGGAGACCCCTGAAAAACCTTTCTGCAGGAGGGAGGTCAGAGAGGTGGTTTCATAAAGCACCCGTGAGTGCTTTTTTATGCGACGCTGTTTTGCATAGAGAACTTAGTGTGCAGGCTCCACCATGCTGCACCCCGAGCCCCAACGTTTGTCCCCTGAGCTCTGTTTCATTCCCACTCCCTATCTCCCAAAATACAGCTTTAATGCATTACGCCCATCAACTGTGTTCATAATCTCTACCCTCTAAGGATGGGCGTGAGTAATCGATTACTTGAGTACTTGCCGTTTCAACTGAACTCGAGTGGTTTTTATTAAGGGTGCTTGATTTTTAACTTACCATCACATTTCTTTGCCACTGAAACAGAAATATTGCTCTTTTCTTTTGTCAAATCAGTTGTGCAATAGTCACTTTTGGTGAGTTGTTTCTATACAATTCAGTTATATGACATTTAGGTATGACACAGGACTACACACGCATTTTTAGTATAGAAATGTTTCAACAGACTAAAGCAGGGAACCACAATATTTTGCATACGAATTATGCAGAAATTAATGTAATATCATAACTGTCTATTATTTTTCTTGCAATTGAGCCAATTTTCCTTAGGTAGGGTTTTGATGTGTGTGTTCAACAGAATGTAGTATCAAAAACACATTCACAAAAAGTATGGGTTACTGAATGCTGAACTGCACTGTTATAATCACTAAGCCATTGTAAGACCTTACATGTGTCCCTGTATCACTTGTCTCTGCTGCCATTTGATTATTAAACGTCTGTATGTCCATTTTCCTTTTTTTTTGGGCATATTTCACAGTTAGTCACAGTAAAAGTCACCTAGTAAAAGTGAGATAATTGACTATATCAAAACATGCTAGGGCTGTACCGAATAGTTTGAAGCTTCGTTCATAATGTTGACATTAGAATTCTAAATCAACATAAAAAATTGTAATAAAAAAAAAAATAATAATTTATTTGCGAGTGCCATACCTTGCCATACCAAAACGACGCCCCTGCCTACTACCCTCCCTCTTCATCCCTACTACCCCCCCCCCCCCCATCCCTACTACCCTCCCACAGAAATCGACCCGAAGACTCTGAGGCAGCATTCACAATTATACCTGGTTGACGCTTCTAAGGTCATCTCTCTATTGACATCAGTAACAATAGATATAAATGTTATTCCAAATCCACTCCTATTTTATTTCTATGCTTTTTTCCCATCCCCAATTTAGTCATTATGCCAATTCCCTTCCTGGTCGTTGCGCGCATTGCCCCACTGTCGATCTAGGGAAGGTGTAGAACTACCACATGTCTCATCCGATACATGTGGAGTCGCCAGCCGCTTCGTTTCACCTGACAGCGAGGAGTTTCACTGGGAGAACTTAACGTGTGCAGAGGTTTACACTATTTCCCCCAGATCCCCTCCCTGCTGAACAGGCGCCCGACCGACCAGTAGGAGACACTGTTTGCAACGACCAGGACTCCACCGGCTTCCCACCCACGAACACTGACAGCTGGATTCGAACCCAGAGTATTTGCGGTGGTAGGTGAGTGCTTAGACCTCTATGCTACCCAGCCGCACCGATTAGCTCCTATTCTAACCAAGCTTCATCCTGGTGTCCACAGCTCCATTCTGCAGGCTGGTGTTCAGCTGTTCATACATTGCATCTATCCCCTGCAAACTCAGCGCAGTAGCTGTAAATCTACTGGTCAAATTACTCACTTATTATATGTGACCAGGAGAGAGACTCATGTCTGGAAGTCAGATCGCGAGAAAATGAAATGGTTTAATTTATTTTTCCATATTATCAGTTTGAATGTTTAAGAACATACATAACATTGACCAAAAGTGAAAATGGCCACTGAGCTCATTCAGCACCTTCTTGAGATCAAGTGTACTAAAAATCTAAGCAAATTTGAAATATGAATATAGAATATCAGGCCTATAAATTACCTTATTATGGCCAAGTCATACATCTATGGATCGGCCCAAATCTCCTCTTTCCAATGGCAGAGTTCAATCTGGATTTAGTACCACCAGGCGCCTGTTACAGGGCAGCAAAGACTGTGAATGAAATCTACTGTAAGTAGTTACTTTTGTATAATGTCCATAGCTCTGCCATTTTTTACGGGATTGCGACGCAGTTTTTTTCCTAGACGTTCACAGAAAGGTAAAGAAACAATATACGTTGTATCTTATGGCAATAACATTCAGGTTTGTTCGACTCATGAGATATAATCACGATTTTCACGTCAATATATTTTTTCACGTCAAGCGGCTGCAGCTTTGACTGCGGCTGGTGTGAGCTGGGTAGTGTAGTTTTATGAAATGTCTACGTCCATTGAAAGCCCTGGGTTTCCTATTTCTTAGGACTACAACGATTTCATGACAGCGGCATGTCCTTGCGTCTAAATTATCCGGTTTCCGATGCAATGTACTTAAGCATTACATCACTTTAATTGCCAGGTCCTAGAACCAGCGCTTCGGGGAGATATTTTAACTCTTTGGAATGGCCTGCCTCGGAACCTCTGCTGCATTTACAGTAGATTCAATCTGAAATTGTTTTAAAATTGTTTTTAACACTGTAAAGTAATTTTTGTTTTGTTTTACACTAATGTAATTTTAGCTATCTTAATTGTTACAGTAGTTTCATTATGCATTGTGTGTACTGACTTTTAATAATTTTGTTTTTGCAATAGTGATTGTTTTTGTACGTTTTTTTGTGTGTGGACCCCAGGAAGACTAGCTGGACGCTATCGCACCAGCTAATGGGGATCCCTAATCAAATAAAATAAAATAAAATCACGCGCAGAAGTGTGTTATACTCATTAGATCACACCTAGGGGTGGTTGTTAGGCCCGACACGCAGCGGAGGGTCGTTAGACACCCCTAGGCGTGATCTAATGAGTATAACACACAACTTCAAGTGATGCTTTTATACAATGGCCCAATTCACCCAACCTTATTGCTATACAATAAACACAGTAATTGAAGCATAATGGAGATTTATTCACAAAACCATCCACAGATAAAGTAGATCCAATAGTAGATCCACTAGTAGACACCAGAGGGAGCTCCACAAACCATGTTAAATCCAGATTCGGCTCGAACAAGGGACTAAACACGCAATTATGCCGCATCAATGTGGAACGCCCTACCCACAGCTGTAAAGGAATGTGAATCACTACCCACTTTCAAAACCACTCTCAAAGAGCACCTATGGGAGACTGCAATTCGAAACTGGTCCCTGTAAATGTCCTAACCCAACCCCCTCCAATGTACAGTAAATATCCTAACCCAATAATACACGAGACCCTCTTCTTGGGACCAAGTAAGGTTTCGTCGATAATCCAATGTACAGTTGAAAATGGGGGACCCTGATGTAAACAAGACGAAAGTCTTTCTCTGGTCTGCATCCCCTTAACAATTGTGTGTATTGAGCCATACTGTATTGTATCCATTCTGCAATCTATTAATACAAATTTCAATCAATCAATCAATCAATCAAATCCAATGGTCTGAAAAAATAAAAATAAAAAAAGATCGACGGCCATTATTTTGTTTTTTTTAAGTCCGCAATTTTTCTTTTGTTTCACAATGGGTCATGACAAACCAATTACATAATCCAACATATGTGTAACAGACTAACATATTCCAGTTGACTGTATCTTTTTTGGAGGATTCGTTCAAAGGCTATTCATACTTCCATTTGTCTATCTATGGCGGATTCATTCAGACAGAAAAAAAAGGTAATTTGGTTGTGGGAGGGATCTGGGGTCACATGGAGTGTGTTAGGGGCCGTGTCCACAGCCAGCTTTTTATGAGTTGCCAGCTCCTTTCTGTCATTCACTTATATGCTAAAGACGCGAGAGGCGCGCTCCTTTTCCCAGCGCCGCGCCTCGCGTTTTAGCGCTCTTGGGGCGGAGCGCTGCCAGCGCATAAAGTTGAAAATAGTTCAACTTTTGGAGAGGAGCGCCGCTCATCAAGGTAACTTTTTTCGACCGACCAATCAAAATCGAGCAAGTGGCGGAGCCGCGGGAGTCGCGAGACTCAAGCACATTGAGGTCCAAGTTCAACGGTATAGGCTACATCAAATTATTTTGACATCGACACACACTGCAAATTATTCTATCTATCATTCCAACTAAATACACAAGAAATGGCATATGAGAGGCTAATTGCTGCGCTCCCGGCGTTCTGGAAACACTCTGGGCATGCATATTTTTGATTTTCAAAGCGGTCCGCCTTGAAAAAAACGCTATCTGTGGACACAGCCCCTTATACGAAATAACAACATCTAACTTGACTGTTTCAGCCAATCAGAATCAAGAAATTTGCATACCATTGTATAAAGAGATTTTTATAAGCTCATATTTCACTAATAAGTTAACACTTAAAATCATTGCTAAACAAACGTAGTGCTGAAAATATACACTTTGACTGCTGTTTTGATAGGGTTAGGGTCTTTACTCTTGGCTACCTTTGAAAAAGAAACACAACATCACTTAATACGGAACGGTATTGATCTATTTGTGACGTGAAATAAATCTAGGCCCGGTATCGTATGCCGATTGGGCTTTAGAGGTTAAACTGGCAGTGTTGACTTATTGCAGTGCTTCTGGTAAAGCAGGAGGATATCTGCACCTTCTATATCAACCTCTAAGCTGGTCTTTGTGTGGTTACAAGTAATATACCGCCTCCCCACACACACACACACACACACACACACACACACACGCGCGCGCGCGCGCACGCACGCACGCACACACACACACACACACACACACACACACACACACACACACACACACACACACACACACACACACACACACACACACACACACACACACACACACACACACACACACACACACACACACACACACACACACACACACACACACACACACACACACACACACACACACAATATAAATCCTACATTAGCAGGTCCCTGTGGTGGGGGAGAAACACAGAAATGCAAGCGGATCCGCAGCGTGCCTATTGTGTGGCTTCAACCTAAACCTGTAGCCTTGGTAAGAGAGGCGATAGAAGTCTGACATTCACTCTATGCCTAGAGCCCACAATGCATCAACCAGGCGTGTTCTAAAAGGCTGGGTAAGTGGGTGGAAGGTACAATGCAACAACACTCTGAGACCAGCGGCAGTCTGCGTGAAACTGACACGTCTGGCATTTAAGAGTGGATTCGCATTATAACGCCACCACACGTACGTATAGACCACTGCTCCACTCACAGCCCCACATATCTGATACAGACGGGGGACTCTCACTCTCTCTCTACCATAATAAAATGTCAAGGAGAGAGAGAGAGAGGGGAAGAGAGAGAGAGAGAAAATAGAGAGAGAGGGAGAGAGAAGAGAAAGGGAGAGAGAAAAGAGAGGGATAGAGAAGATAAAGTGAGAGCGAGAAAAGAGAGCAAGAGAGATAGAAAAGAGAGAGAAAGTAGAGAAAGAGAAGAGAAAGTGAGAGAGAGTGAAAAGAGAGGGAAAGAGAGTGAGATGACAGGAAAGGAGAAAAAGTATTTTTTAGTGACCACTAAAATGTCCACACACACACACACACACACACACACACACACACACACACACACACACACACACACACACACACACACACACACACACACACACACACACACACACACACACACACACACACACACACACACACACACACAAACACTTGCACTGGCAACCTCTTACCTTTAGATGGCAGCAACACCACAATGCTCTCTGACTCATTCACAGAGGGTCACGCAGCACATTGTCATCACCATTAAACAACCCTGGAGAACTAACAGGGCTTCACTTTCTCAAACACTCACAGGCGTATAGACTGTGTGAGTTTAGCTACGAAATGCCTACAGTTGACTGCGTGGCTCTAACTACACTGTGCACAGTTGTACAGTTGTACAGCCCTGGCCTATTCCTATTTTTATTTTATAATTATATTATATTATGCTTCTATCTTAAAGGGGACATGTCTTGCTATTCCTTTCACGGTAACACTTTATAATAACACTCAGTTATAAGACCTTTATAAGGTATTTGTAGATAATGAACTATATAAAAGAAGCAGTGAAGCCAGACCCAGCACTCTCAGGTTCAAAATTTAATGGCAGCCTGAAACAAACATGTTTCGGAATTACATATTCCTTCGTCAGTGTTATAGCTTGCCCTATAGCAAGCTATAACACTGACGAAGGAATATGTAATTCCGAAACATGTTTGTTTCAGGCTGCCATTAAATTTTGAACCTGAGAGTGCTGGTCTGGCTTCACTGCTTCTTTTATATAATACTTAATGGGATTTCAGCACCCAGTGTCGTATCTTGAGAGCGCGGTCTAACTTGACATTAGATAATGAACTAATCATGAACAAATCATTTATATACATTCGTAAATTATTAAATCATTTATAACTATTTGTATAACATTTACAAATGAGTTCTACATTATTTATAACTCATTATCAACATTGTTTGTACTTGATTTGTTCATCATTAAATAATGTTGTTTAATGTGTAGTAACATTTGTAGATGCTTTGAAAAATGGATATGAAAAAACTACTATACTGTACCTCCATTTATTTGTTCATGTTCAACAAATGATTTGTTAAGACATTCATAAAACATCTATAAATCATTTGCAGATGCTATTGTGTGCCCTAATCTAAAGTGAAGCCTATTCATCATTAACAAATGTCTAATAGTTTGTTTATTTGTGGACTTTTATGAATACACACAAAGCAATTACCAGACTTGTCTTTTCATGTTTAACAAATGATTTGTTAAGACATTCATAAAACATCTATAAATCATTTGCAGATGCTATTGTGTGCGCTAATCTGAAGTGAAGCCTATTCATCATTAACAAATGTCTAATACAGTTAATTATTTGTTCACTTTTTCATCACCTGTTACAAATGTTGTAGACAGCTTTCGGATACACCCTTCTTTGTGACATCAAACAGTGACAGAATTAGGACTATAGATAAATGCAATTTTATTAACATATAAAATACATGTGCATGACATATAGTGTAACATGGGGGGGCACTAGGACCCAGGAGTACCCTGGCCAGGTAGAGTATCTAGAGAGGAAGTCTGAATGAATGAATGAATGAATGAATGAATGAAAACTTTATTTAACAGATTGCAGAATGGGTACAATACAGTACGGCTCAATACATACAATTGTTAAGGGGATGCAGACCTGAGAAAGACGTTTGTCTTGTTTCCATCAGGGTCCCCCATTTTCAATTCATATAGACATATATGACATACATGACATACAGATAGACAGTACTGCTACATCTATACATTTATGACATACCAGATTTGCAAATACAGTACTGTTTGTGATACAGACAGTACTGTTTGTGAGTGAGTGAGACTTGACGTCACGTGTGTTGCCATCTGTTGAATGGAAGCACGATACATTAGCAGAGCCAAGTTATTCGTGCTGCCCCACGCTTTTAACACATTCCCTGCCACGCTTCTATCCATCAATGTATGATCACTGCCGCCAGTCTAAGCCTATGGAGATATTTACCTTCTTTGCAGGGCTATAACTTTTTAAATTGTATTGCTAAATTGACATTACTATGGCCCATTCAACATCGATTATCTATCGTTCAGGATGTGGGAACGTTATACTTTTTCATTCATATATTCATACGAAAATACCGTTTAGAATATAAATCTGTTTTTATCATTTTCTGCAGTAATTCCTAGAACGCTAGTTATAGGCCTAAACGCATAATATAGATTATCGATTGCAGTTTATTCGTGATACATGCTATATTAAAAAATCCAACTGAATACGATCCTAAACGTTATGACTCATCATGCGCGGATGAACGGGGGGGGGGGGGGGGTCGTTTATAAGTCTGTGATCGTCAGTAAATGCTTTATGTAGTATGGGTTGATTTATTGATCAGTTGGTTTGTAAACAAAGAAATGTACAATCGCCTTGAAAATGACGTCAGCGTCCTCTTACCGTTCGCCGATGAGACTGGAGGAGAAAGATCCCACTTATTTGACGGCGATCGACTCGATCCATTTCCGGTTTGTATAATAATAATAAACGCCCAAATCATCTCGATTATTGAGTTATGGCAGCGATCCATATACACGATGTGTGTCTACAGTCCCGCAACAATATGTGAGTGCCGGACGCATTTCCCCGGTGCACCGAGATCACAAGAGATCCATTTCCGGTTGCAACTCGCCGCTCATCCACCAGGCGGCAGTATTGAAGCGTTGCAGAGTTGTGCAGGCTCCGTGAGGGAATTATGAATAACATGGCGAAAAAATTAAATATGATCTCAATAACGTTGTACGCCGTGGAATGGCAGAATTCGCATGAACTTGAAACACGTCGTAAGCCGTTTCCGGCGGTGGATGTGTATGAGCAGGCTAAACACCTTTTTTGTTGGTAAATATATTACATCATTTCCGACCTACAACTCTTATATGTTGTGTAGACGTACATGATGTGGTGGGCGCTAATGTTACATTTGAATTATGTGTTTGTTCCTAATGTGTGCTCAGTATATTGCGGTATGTGATGATGACACAAGGGTAATAATTATTTGTATTTTCAGGCTGTATCGGCGCCTATACAGCCTGAAAATACAAATAATTATTACCCTCGTGTCACGATCCCAGACACGGTGCTGGCTGGGACAGTTGGAACAATATGAACAGTGGTCTTCTGCTGCCCTCTGGCGGGCATCTTCAGATAGTCACTCTATTATTTCTTTGTGGCTAAATATGATTAATGTGATGTCATTATGCATGTTGTATTTGGCTCTCCCTTCCTTTGTTTGATGTCGTCCTCCTGTCTGGTTGTTGTGTGTGATTATGCCTTTTGTGTCTAGGTTGGGTTATTCCTAGTGTGTTCTGAATTTTGCATTCTTGTATTATTGCCTGGGCTCGCCAGCTGTTAGTAATTTCAATCAAGGGCAGTATTTATACCTGCTTGTGTCTGAGTTCCTTGTGGCGTCATTGTCTCCGTTACCCCGGTTTCCTGTCGTGTCCCTGTTCTTCATGTGTGAAGCTCCTGTCTGCCGTTTACCCTTTATTTCCTGTTGAGTTCGTTCCTGTTTATTCAAGTCCTGTTTTTCCAGCTCAGCTGAGGTTTGTTTTCCGTGTTTTCAGTTCGCTTTTGTTTGTCCTTGTAACGTGCTGTTGTGTACCGGCTTGCTCAGTAAATACACTTCATTGTTTACTACTCCTTCGTCTCTGCCTCCTCTCTCTCGTTATCATTGTTTTCCGCATATTGGGTTCTCCTCACCTTCCCTCGCCACCCATCGTAACACCCTCGTGTCATCATCACATACCGATGATAATTAACTGCATTAGACATTTGTTAACTCATTCTCTGCCACTCTGTTTCCGGGATATGGCTATGCGCTGCCACGCATTAAACCAATGGAGTCAGTCACCTTGTTTGCAGGGCTATAACTATATTCTATATTATAGCTATGGATGCAATACTATGGCCCATTTGACATAGAGTATCCATCGTTCAAGATGTGAAAAAGAGAAACATTTCCATCCATACATTCCCGTTTTATACCGTGGTGAATATAAGTATGGTTTTAGAGTGGTTTAGGGTAATTCCTGGGAGGCTAGTAATAGCGTGTGACGTGTATTATATAAAATCCATTGGCATTTCCTCCCTACACACGCTACAATAAAAAATTCAAATGCATATGATCGGTATTATGTTCCATCATGAATGCATGAAAGGGGGGGGGGGTCGTTTCTGTTTAATTGATTGTCAATAACGGCATTCGTTAGTACAACAACATACGCTGATCAGGGTGATGGCTATGAAAACAAGGCACAATCAAGCTGGAATTGACGTTAATTAGCTTTTTCCTGTAGCCGGTGGGATTCCAAAAAGAATATTAAAATTATTTGATTGACATCTGGTAGATCGTATGTCCATTTGGCCCACGACATAACCCACCACAGCATAATGAATCGGGGGTCCCGAAAACGATTCAATGCGATCGGGTGAAGCCCTAGGTTCACGTTATTAGAAAAGTCCGCCTGGACCAATATAATCGACGCACAATACACAGAGTTTCAAAGTAAGTGCAATACCGGCCGCATCCCACCAGGCGGCGGTATTGGACTTTTGCGATCTCAGACTAATTCCCTATATAGTTGATAATGAGTTATAAATAATGTAGAACTAATTTGTAAATGTTATACAAATATAGTTATAAATTATTTAATAATAATTTACGAATGTATATAAATGGTTTGTTCATGATTAGTTCATTATCTACAAATACCTTATAAAGGTCTTATAACTGAGTGTTATTATAAAGTGTTACCCCTTTCACTATTTGGGCAACTTTACACAATTCCTGTGAGTCTATGGAACACATCTGTAATGTTTTTTTCAAAAGAATTCTTTGTTTTGTATTTTTCTTTTTGTATTATCTTTTTTCCCCTCCTTTTTCCGTTTTTCTCCCCATCCCAATGTTAGTCATTATGCCAATTCCCAATCCCCTTCCTGGTCGTTGCACACTCTACCCCCTACCGTCGGTCTGGGAGGGCGGAGACTATCACATGCTTCCTCCGACACATGTGTAGCCAGCCCACCGCTTCTTTTCACCTGGCAGCGTGGACTCTCACTGGGGGAGTGTAACGTGTGGAAGGGTCACACTACCTCCCCCAGATCCTTCCCTCGCTGTGCAGGCGCCCCAACCGAACTGTATGAGTCGCTGTTTATAATTACCAGGACCCACCCCACCGGCTTTCCCACCCGCTGACACTGCCAATTGTGCCAGTATGGACGGCCGACCAAACCGGAGGTACCGCAGCTGGATTCGATCCCACTGTCTCTGCGGTGGTAGACAGACGCTTAGTCCGCTGCGCTACCCGGCCGCCCCACATTGTTTTGTATTTCAAATCAAGTACTCTAAAGCAGCATTTTTTCCACTTCAACATTTCAAGCTGTTTTGGGCTGGGCTCCACCCATAAGCGCTTTGAGTGACAGTCACCCACAGTCTGATTGAGGGGGATACTAATTAATTTTGCCGCTGGGGGGCATAATCCCACAGGACAATGCATTGGTAACTTGTTTCAAATGACAATATATACCCCTGTGAATATTATTGCACGGATTGGAATGCGGGCGCGCGCGTGGGAGTCAAAGATATTTTGACAGTGATATGAGAGTGGAGAAGCTCCAGCCCCGCGCGCACACACATTTACACACACACTCCCGCGTGCGTGGTCGGGAGGTTGTGTGTGAGTGTGTGTGTGTTTCCCGAGAGAAGCTCCTGTCTCTCTCTCTCTCTCTCTCTCCCTCTCTATCTCTTTCTCTACCTCTCTCTCGCTCGCTCGTTCTCTGCCTCTCTCTGTCGGCACCCGCTTGAGGAAGTGTCGGTATTTCCACTCGCTGAGTGAATGGTTGCGCTTCAACCATAGAGAGGGCATTACTGCAGATCAGCTCCTTGCTACGAAATCAGAATAGCTTAGTTCACTGGGGGAGGATATTGGGCCTCATTCAACAATACTCTCTTATTATTTTTCTTATATTCTTGCTTACCTGTCTGTTAAGAGAACAATAAGAAAAGCCACCACCACATTCACCAAGCCGTTCTTAACGTCCAAATCGGTTCTTACCCAGGTCGGTTGCATGCTGAATCCCACTTATTCTTAAAATGAAATGCAGTCATTTGCATACAGACACGGCCGCCATCTCCTTATAAGGCAAATGAGACGTGTGTAAAACAGCCGAGTTTAAAGCATCTGATCGCTGTCTGATATATTCAACAGGAAGCGATTTGCGACTGACACACACACACACACACACACACACACACACACACACACACACACACACACACACACACACACACACACACACACACACACACACACACACACACACACACACACACACACACACACACACACACACACGTCTCACGACTTGCGACTCAGTGCATGTGTGTGTGTGTTCCTGTGGGTCGCTCATCGCATGTGTGTGTGTGTTAATCTGATGACAAATAAAGACTTATACTTGTACTTATACGTATACCGTGTACTGTATAGTGCGAAATAAATCGTTCCAGCAAAGTAGGCTTTGTCAATACTGAACGACTTGACGACGCTTGTCAAGAACCAATCGCGCAGTATACTGATATGTATATGCCGCTGATCCTATGCTCTCTCCTTTCAGAGAGAGATGCCAGGTGACCGATCCGGTATTTCCCAACCTATAGGAAATACCGGGTTCGGAAATACCGGACCTGTCACCTGTCATCATCTCTCTCTGAAATGTCCCTGTGGATATAACTCCGAGTGCGCTCAGAACTTTAGGAGCAGAGAAGAGAGGAGAGGAGAGAGGGGAGGAGAGGAGATGTTGTTATATGCGTATGCCTGGGCAGCCAGCATCTAACTGTTCTAACAGCAATATAGAATCCATTTCAGAAGCAGAACGCACGCAATAAGTTATAATAATAATAATGATTGAAAAGTTCTGGGTTTATAAAGTCGTATTTGGGGGTACTGTATTTGGGGGCAAATGACCAATGGTTTGCTTTCAACCCAGCTCCTTCCTCTCACCATTTTATATATATTTTTTTATTTGATCTACTAAAACTGTATTGTATTATATTGTTTGTTTTGTAAAGTGTCTTTGAGCATTAGGAAAAGCGCTATATATCTGATGTATTATTATTATTATGAATGGTAGGCTTTTTAAAATGTTTCTCATCTGGGTAAGAGTTTCTTATCTGGGTAAGAGTGCTCTCGACCACTCTTAGAATTTGGTCTTGCCTGAGAGAAAAGCAACAATAAGAAAACATTGCTGAATCCCAGGTAAGAACAAAATAAGAGGAAATGCTAGTTAAGAACTAAATCTGTTATATCGCTTCATGAATGAGGCCCATTGTCTCAACTGAATTGGACAATCAGCCAAAATGAGAATTAGAGACACAGACCCCATTGATACAAACCCCCATTGCTAGGAAACAATGCTAAACACTGGAAAAGGCCATTTATAAGACACAGGACCTTTAATTTAGTTTGTATCCATTTTATTTTATTCCACCTTTTTATTTTGTATTCTAAATCAAAGTCCTTGTATGTGAAAACGACATGGCAATAAAGACCTTTCTGATTCTGATTCAGATTCTGACTAGGGAGTGCGTTGAGAAAATCAACCTCTCAGGTTGTTGTTTTGAAGCTCTGGCTTCTGGCTTTTCTTTTTATTATTATAACTTGATACATCTAGTGATCTATGCATGAAAACAATCGTTTTTTTCAGCAAATCTCTTAGTTATATCAATATAGTGCTGTCAGAACAGTCTTAAGTTAGCAGGTTAAGTATTTACTGTTCGCTACCCAACGTTATTGCCCAGTTCAGCTGTTGGTCA